>NC_056000.1:35514901-35825657 GCF_018446385.1 Zingiber officinale | reverse complement strand
GTGAAAATCCAAGTAGGTCAGTGTTGACCAGACTTGGTGGTGAAAGTTCTGATAAGTGAGATCAGGCAATTGGAAAGTCCTAGTATAGCTAGGCAAAGGGAAAGTCCTGGTGAGGAGCCAGGCAACTGGAAAGTCCAAGTGTGATCTTGGCAAAAAGAAAGTCCTAGTGAGGAGACAGGCAATTGGAAAGTCCAAGTGTGATTTTGGCAAAGGGAAAGTCCTGGTGAGGAGTCAGGCAATTGGAAAGTCCAAGTGTTATATTGCAAAGCAAGTCCTAGGGTGATTTGGCTAGGAGAACCCAACAACTAGGATGAGGCCGATGGAAGCTCCAGAAGGCGAGGCGTGAAGGATGGGGAGATATCCGAGGGACACAAGGCTGATGGAGGAGGCTAGAAGGCTAGTTCGAGGTTGGTCGGGAGTGGCCAAATGCTAGGCATGGAGACCCAACAGGTCACGATTGATCGAGAGTTGGGTTTGGGAGTTTGGACTTGAGTTTGAGTCAAGTCCAGGCTGGTCAATCGATCGGGCGATCGATTGAACCAGGGACCAATCGATCAGTGGATCGATTGGAGTGTGATGCGAAGGAAGGAATGACCCAATCGATTGGTCGATCGATTGTGACCATATTTCATGAGCACAGAGCCCTTCCCAATCGATTGGGCGATCGATTGGATGCTGCCAATCGATCGGTCGATCAATTGGGCAGGGGTGTTCTCGCGCGATCGCGAGAAGCACAGAATGCTTCTGAATCGATCCACTAATCGATCCAGATGTTCCCAATCGATCAGTCGATCGATTGGGATTCAACCGCTGCGTAGGATGCAGGTGATGGACGGCTAGGATTGTGCGGATGTGATGTGGCAATCGATTGGGATTGATCTCAATCGATTGGGAGCACTGTATATAGCCTGGGCGGAGCATTTTCTTCGCCAGATTTTTGTGATCTTTTACGCAACTCTTCAACGATTTTCACCAATGATCTTCTCCGAGATTCTTGCCAGTTCTTGAGGGTTCTTGGAGTGTATCTCCAAGATTCAAGAGGCAACCACAACAACAACAAGTAAGCAAGAAGAAGTGTATATTTCATTTGTATTCGTGTATTTTCTTCTTGTGTGAGTGTTGTAGTGTTGTGTGGGTTTGTACGAGGCTTCTCCGCCTTCGACTGTGGCCGAGAAGGAGTGTTTCATAGTGGAGGAGTGAGTCGGTGTGTGGATCTTTGGATTAGTCACCTCATCTTGAGGTGGATACCAAGTAAACCCTAGGTGTTAGCATTGTGTGTGTTTGTTTTTATTTTCCGCTGCATATCAAGACGAAGCAAGCATAAGTGTGCGACGAAACGCTATTCACCCCCTCCCCCCCATTAGCAGGCACAACGGTCCTAACACTTTCCATCTGCCTGGCTTCACTCACCAAAACTTTCACCTAGCTTCACTTACCAGGATTTCCAACTGTCTGACTTCACTCACCAGGACTTCACCTTACCTAATCTCTAGTTAGGACTTTCCTAGTTAAGTATCCAGTCAACTCTTTGACCTACTTGATTCTTCTTCACATCAGACTGGTCAAACCTTGACCAGAGGGGAATTGCTCCAACAATCTCTTCAATCAGATGATTGCTCCTGTAATATTCATATATTGTCAAATATCGAAATCCAAACATCAAGACTCAAGTTTAAGTCAATTCAAGCTCAGTCAACCTGGTCAACCTTGACCCAGGGATATTACAACAATAGAGCAATGGATCGACATCCGATTCAGACGCACCAACTAGGGTAAAATTTAATTGTACTGTAAAATTTTTCAAAATAATTTCCTTCTTAAATAAGAAATTTTCAAAAATTGAGGAATACGTTAAACTCCTCCTTAAGGAAAATAACATCCTTAAGGAACAATTGAGCTTAACCTCCTTAACTGACCAAGTTCAAGATTGAAATTTAACTCAAGCTGCAAACCTTGAGAAAGAAAATTTTGTCTTGAAAAGTCAAGTTAAGGAATTAAAAGAACAGTTGGAAAAATTTATCTCAGGATTCAAGTATCTAACCATGATACTTAGATCTCAAAGAGTTGTATACAATATATCCAGACTTGGATACAATTCTAACTCTGCTTTTAAATTATTTCGACTCTTAACTCAAAATAAAAAACTAACTAAAGCTTGAGTTTCGAAAGCTTGTCTAACCAAGCAAATATAATTCAATTAATACTATGTACCTAAAAATAAAATACATTATCTTAGACTTTCTAAGTTAAATCCAAATAACTTAGCCTTAATCTCAAAAATCAAACCTTCTAAGCTAAATTGAAACCCAAAAAATAAAATGAAATTAAAAATTAAACTAAAATCAAGTAAATACAAAATTAATCTTAACTGAAACTATAATCAATTTTATTATAACTATAAAGCAAATCAACACAAACTTAAAACTTAAAACTTAAAACTCAAAGTTCAACAATTTAGGGGGAGATTTCAAATTAGTTTATCCCTCCCAAATAATAATTTACCCAGCTGGGTAATTAGGACTAATTTAAATGGGGACAAAAGTTTAACTTAACTAACAATACTGGAGAAGTTTGGATGATAGTAGGTTAGGGAAGCTCTGTCTATATATATCTACGAAGATATGACTTTGACATGGTGATTTGGCTTAGTGGAACTAACTGAAGCTACCTCTTACTATTCCTAATTGGTCAGACCAAAATTTTATACTAAATTCAGTGGACAAGAGAACTATTTGAAAATTTTCAAAGGTGTGGTTACTCTAATGATGTTCAGGTGATTTACCATAACTTAGACGTTTATCTAAAAAATGTCTGCTTATTGAACCCAAAGTTCAACTTATATCTAAAATAAGTTAAATTAAATCATGAAATTCAAACTTAAATCATCTCACAAAATTATATGATTCCCTGATTAAAAATATAGATCGGGTGAGATGAATAAAAATAAAATTAAATTAACTTAAAAATTAAAATTAACCTAACTTAATATTAATTTAAAACTTTAAATTAAAATTAACTTAAAACTTAAAATTAAAATTAAAACATAACTTGAAAATTAAATTAAAGTTAAAATTAACTTTAAAATTATAATTATAATTATAATTAAAAATTTAACTTCACTTAAAATTAACTTAAAACTTAAAATTAAAAATTAACTTAAACTTAACTTAAATTAAAATTAGAATCAACTTTAAAATTAACTTAAAAATAAAAATAAAAATTTAACTTAAAATTAAATTTAAAATTAAAATTAAAATGAAATTAAAATTTTTTAAACTTAACTTAAAATTAAAACTTAAAACCAAACATTTAAACTTAAAAAAAGTGCCTAATTAGCCCCAACCTCCATCTGTCGATGGTGATAGACTTAAAAAAATGTGTCTGACCAGTACACTTATATACATTATATATTTGCTTGACTTGATTTATGTATTTAATTACTTTTTGACCACTTGATTTGGATAATCTAGAAAATTTCTTTTAAAAAAGAGTAGGATATGTTTTTCATTAAAAGATTTTCAAATGGTTTACAAATTTTACGAAAATTCATTACTTGTATTTTATAAAAATTCTCACTTCCTTAGTATTTCAAAATCTGTTTGGGCCTTAGTCTAGATCGCACCCACAGAAAGCATAATTATATAAATCTAGATAATGAGCATCTTACAAACACACTAAGTTTACCTTAATTGTGTATTCACAAGCTTATAATGGGATGAGATGCATAAGTCTTTTGCCTAGACTTCAGATGCTTATATGAGTACATCAAAACATGTCTTGGCAATAAATACAATAGTATATTGATCAAGTTGAGTAGTCCTTTTTAGTAAATTTATAACTGGACATTCTTACTTAACTTGACTAACCAAGTGAATACTACTATCTTCTGATAATTAGTTAGTAACTAACGGTTAAATATTTAATAACAAGTTTTAGATGAATATTATTTTTTAAATAATATCATGTTCAAGGGAGAATATTTGAAAACTACTTTCAAAAAGAATTTTATTTTTACAAAATGTTAGTTTAACAATTGTTTTGCAAATAGTTTAAAAACTACTTCTGAAATATGCCAAACCTATTTTACTTTTAAAAAAATATTTTTCAAAGTACTTTCACAACTTTCTTTCAAAACTTGCTTTGAAAAAACTTTTATCTGTTGGTGCAACGGAGGCCGGCAAGAGGGGGATGAATTGCTGAAAACAAAAAAACAAACTATACCCTCCTCGGATTTCAACTCAGAATTTAAATCAGCAACTAAATTAATGAAACAGAAAAAGAAACACGAATGGAAAAGAACCAGAGATTTAACCTGGTTACAACCAAGGAGGTTGTTAATCCAGGACAGTAGAAAAGCGTAGTAAGAAAAATCTCCTTCTCTGAAGGCGGAGAAGCCTTTTACACTTTTGAAGCTCACTAGTTGCTTAGGAATTGCTAACAGATTGATTGCTTGAGTTGTATCATAATTCCTAGCTCCAGGGGCCTTTATATAGGCCCTGGAAATCTTATCCCGAGAGTCTAAGGCGCCTCCAACTGGGTTCAAGGCGCCTCCAGCTCGGTCAGCGGATAAAACTTTATCCGCTGCGCAAACGGTCAATTTTGACTGTTCAAGGTGCCTTGAACTAGCCTTGAAGGCGCCTTCAATACTGTTGAAGGCGCCTTGAGTTGGATTTTCCAGCACAGCTCCTTTTTCAGCTCTTTTGCGTGGGCTTACGATGCTCCGATCTTTTGGGTGATTGTGGCCAACCGGAATAGGGCTCACCCGAACCCAATTCCCGGCCTTCTCCTCGAGCAGCCTTCCGTCCTGGCTTAACGTCCCTCGAACGCCGCGCACGCTCTTCATGCCCACCGGAGTACTCTTCCGCAGCTCTCTCGTCCTTCGGACGCACCGAGCCCGTCGGCTCCCTTCCTGTGTCGTCCTTCTCGCTAGCTGCGTCTTCCGCTCGACTTCCTGTCTTCCTAAGCTCCTGCACACTCAGACACAGGGATCAAACACAGCAGGACCTAACTAACTTGGTTGATCACATCAAAACTACCACGGGGTCCAACAATCTCCCCCTTTTTGATGTGCATCAACCCAAATTCAAGTTAGGGTTAAACTAGACATAAAAAGTAATTTTAAAGAAAAATTACTAAACTAACAAGTTATGCATAATTTTTGCAATTAGTAAAATTGTAACACTTTTTATAAAAATAATAACAGAAATGTTAAAAAAAATTTTCTAACTCCCCCTAAACTTGTACTTTTCTCTCCCCCTTTGATCACAGCAAAAATGGGGTTAAGAAAATATGAAACAAATAAGTTAAGTAAAATGCATAGAATTTTTTTTTTTTTTAAAAAAAATTCTAAGATGAAAAAAAAATTCTAAGTTATTTTAAAAAAAATAATCTTCTAAGTTAAATTTTTGAATTTTCTGAAAAAAATTTTCTAGGGAAAAAAAAAATTCTCAGTCAAATTGAATTTTTCTACAAAAAAAATTTTAAGTCAAAATTTTGAATTTCCATAAAAAAATTTCTAAGTCAATAAAAATTTCCAAGTCAATAAATATTTTTTTTTTTTATTTTCACAATCTGACATTTTAGAATTTTAAAAAGATTTAAAAACTTTTAAAGCATTATTTGATTCTAGTTTAATGCTTTTTCAAAAACGTTAATTAAACATTTTCTTCCAATATTTTAGCTTCCAGGTCGTGGCGAGGCACTAGGCCTTCTTGGTTATTGGAGTAACAACCACTTCCTTAGACAAAGCTTCCATAAAGAATTTCAATGTTTAATTCTCTCACTATAAGCTTTTAATTTTTGAAAATTTAATTAAGCACAGATTTTGGAACCAAATAGAGGTTCCTTCCTACAGGATTATTCAAAAATCTAAGGGGTACATAGTTTCTTGGTATTTTTCTAAGTTGACCTTGATGTTTCCTTATATACCAATTTAATTTACCATAAGTCCTAATTTTTGACTTTGGAAATTTCTTTAAGTATGCATCATTTTTCAATTTTTCAATTTCTAATTTTAAATTTTCATTTTCTGATTTTAGATGATCATACATTTCTAACGGGCATGCTCTTGCTAAGTTCAATTTTAGTTCAGCATTCTCTTTTTCTAATTGATCTAACTCTTTAGAAAGAGACTTGATAAATTTGAAAGATTGAGTTGGGGTTAGATTGCGTACCTTACTTACCTGGTCTGGTGACGCTCCCCCTTCACTGCTGATTTCTTCTTCTGATGTTCCTCCCCTTCATCGATGCTCATCTCTGAGCTGGACGTTTCTTCTTTCTGATGGTTGGCCATCAGTGCTAGTCCCGAGAATTCTTCGACTTCCGATTCGGAGGATGACGAATCTGACCAAGTAGCCTTCAGATTCTTGTGCTTGGAGGGTTCTGGTTTCTTGTATTTTGGCTTTGCCTTTTCTTTCTCCTTTCTCTTTAGCTTTGGACAGTCATCTTTGATGTGTCCCTCTTCGTTGCAGTTGTAGCAGCGAACCGTCCTCTTCTTTCGATCATGCCTCTGCGATTTAAATTTATTAGTACTAAAAAATTTATTGAAGCGTTTTACCAGTAGTGCCGCTTCTGATTCGTCGACTGAGGCTTCAGAGTCAGAACTGTTTATTTTTGCCTTTAGGGCAATGTTCTGACTTGTCTTCTCTGCTTCGTTGGGTTCTGAAACTCGAGATTCGTGAAGTTCAAAAGTAGAAAATAATTGTTCTAAAGTACTTACCTCGAGATCCTTAGAGATGTAATACGCATCTACTAAGGAAGCCCACTCTGGAGTTCTAGGGAAGGCGTTGAGCGCGTACCGGATGGAGTCCCGGTTGGTTACCTCTTCTCCAAGGTTCGTTAGTTGCATTATTAGCTCCTTGATTCTCTCTTGGAGTTGCGCTACCTTCTCGCCTTGGTTCATCCGGAGGTTCGTTAACTGGTTCCGGAGGATGTCGCGCTTTGCTTCGGAAGTACCTTCGTGTAGTTCCGGGAATTTTTCCAGAGATCTTTCGCTGAGACGTAGCTTCCGATCCGATTTACTTCTTGTGGTGGCAGCACGCTAAGCAGGTGGAACTCCGCCTATTCGTTGGCGACGAAATCGGCTTGCTCCTTCTCGCGCCAGGCGTTTTCTTCTTTGTCTTTCGCAAAATCATATTTCATTGTAATAAGAATATCAAAATCCGTTTTGAAAAATACCTCCATTTTGCGCTTCCAGGTGGCGAAGTCTCCGTCAAACTTCGGAGGATGGATGTTTGCTCCGGCCATCGTCTTGATCGTAGTGCTTCAGTTGGCGGTTAGTCCTTCTGAGGCGATCAGGCTCTGATACCACTTGTTGGTGCAGCGGAGACCGGCAAGAAGGGGATGAATTGCTGAAAACAAAAAAACAAACTATACCCTCCTCGGATTTCAACTCAGAATTTAAATCAGCAACTAAATTAATGAAACAGAAAAAGAAACACGAATGGAAAAGAACCAGAGATTTAACCTGGTTACAACCAAGGAGGTTGTTAATCCAGGACAGTAGAAAAGCGTAGTAAGAAAAATCTCCTTCTCTGAAGGCGGAGAAGCCTTTTACACTTTTGAAGCTCACTAGTTGCTTAGGAATTGCTAACAGATTGATTGCTTGAGTTGTATCATAATTCCTAGCTCCAGGGGCCTTTATATAGGCCCTGGAAATCTTATCCCGAGAGTCTAAGGCGCCTCCAACTGGGTTCAAGGCGCCTCCAGCTCGGTCAGCGGATAAAACTTTATCCGCTGCGCAAACGGTCAATTTTGACTGTTCAAGGCGCCTTGAACTAGCCTTGAAGGTGCCTTCAAGTTGAAGGCGCCTTCAAGTTGAAGGCGCCTTCAATACTGTTGAAGGCGCCTTGAGCTGGATTTTCCAGCACAGCTCCTTTTTCAGCTCTTTTGCGTGGGCTTACGATGCTCCGATCTTTTGGGTGATTGTGGCCAACCGGAATAGGGCTCACCCGAACCCAATTCCCGGCCTTCTCCTCGAGCAGCCTTCCGTCCTGGCTTAACGTCCCTCGAACGCCGCGCACGCTCTTCACGCCCACCGGAGTACTCTTCCGCAGCTCTCTCGTCCTTCGGACGCACCGAGCCCGTCGGCTCCCTTCCCGTGCCGTCCTTCTCGCTAGCTGCGTCTTCCGCTCGACTTCCTGTGTTCCTAAGCTCCTGCACACTCAGACACAGGGATCAAACACAGCAGGACCTAACTAACTTGGTTGATCACATCAAAACTATCACGAGGTCCAACATTATCCTTTTTTCATTATCTATTATGAAAAAAAAAATGCAAGTGATTTTGAAAATTGTATTAAAAAACTGCTTAAATATATTTTGAAAGATGTTTTCGAAAACACTTTGGATAATTTTTGAAAAGTTTTATAAAATTCTTACAAAGGCTATCTTTTCATTGTGAAAAATAACTTTTTAAATTCTGTTTGAAAACTATTTTAAAAATATTTCCAAAATTATTTTGCTTGGACAAATTCTTTGAAAATACTTTCAAAAATATTTTAGAAAGAAAATTTGTAAAAACTTTCAAAAATAGTCTTGAACAATTGAAACTCTAAAAATTATTTTACATAATTTTTTTTAAACACAAGTGTTTTTAAAATCTATTTTGAAAAATAATTCGTATGATTCTGGCAAAATTTATTTTTACAAATGATTTATTTTGCAAAATCAATTTTTAAAATATTGAAAACCTTTTGAAAAGTCTAAAAATTTCTATCAAAATACTTTGAAAGAGTTTTATTAACTCTTCCCCAACTTGAAATTTTTTTTTGGCTTTTAAAAATTTATTACTTACTATGCTTACTTGTGAGTTTACACTTTTGACACATTTGTCTGCGTATTTTTTTTGATAAATACCAAAAAGAGTGGGGGGGGGGGGGTTAAGGTTTAAGTAAGAAAATCAACGATAATATGAAAATCTGAAAAACTTAAGGGAAAATTTACATGCAGTCCCCATTGATAAACACAATTTTGCATGCACTCCCTAATGAAAAAAATCTTTCTTTTCACTCCCTAATCTAATATACTCACCTAATTGCCCCTGATATTTTAAGTATAAAAAGTCTAAAAATGAATATAAATCCTCTTAAATTCAATACATTAAACTAGAATCTAGTATGTTTTCTATCCAATTGAGTACGATTCTTTTTCCACCTCAATTGGATGAAAAATATATTAGATTTTCTTTAAATGGTACTCAATTAGATGTAAAATATATTAGATTTTTTCTTTAAATGATACTCAATTGGATGAAAAATATACTAAATTTTTTTAAAATGATACTGAATTTAGGAGGAATTATATTAAATAGGAAAAAAGTCGTACTCAATTTAATAGAAAATATACTCTATTCTAGTTTAAAATGCTGAGTTTAATAGGAATTATACTCATTTTTAGATTATTTATACCTAAAATATATGAAGGACAATTTTAATTAAAATATACTCGAATATACTAGATTTTCTTTAAATAATACTCAATTGGATAGAAAATATACTAGATTTTCTTTAAATTATACTCATTTTTGGACCTTTTGTACCTAAAAAATCTGAAGGGCAATTAGGTCACAATATTTGCATGAGGGAGTTGAAGCAAATAAAACTTTGCATGTAGGGAGTGGAAATAAAGTTTTTCATGAGTGGGGATTGCATGCAAAATTCAAGTTGTGATTGGGGATTTTTCTCTACTGATCCTGTCCGAACCAAGAATCAGCGGACGTTGGGCACGTGGCGCTCTCTGCTGGATCCTCGAGTGCTCCGGCGAACCTACAACAAAACCGAGCCGGGAGGGGTGCCCCGGCGACGGTCCTCCGACGCTCAAGTCAGGTAAGTGGTGGAGAAAGTGGCTGCCAAATTTGTATCATGCGTACCTCTGGCGAAGTAATAGCCTCTTTATATAGGACGGAGAAGGAACTGATGCACGCCCACCTGCGTACGTGTCGAGAACCCATACCACGGTATGCACTTGTCGAGAGCTTACCGCCACAGTCGGGCATGTTCTTTGATGGGACGGGGACCACCCGTTGTCGGACTAGAAGTATGGCACAACCATACGATTTGACGGCAGAAGATGTCCCGTCTTTTACCCACCGTCGGACCGGGCGCCCGACCTGCCGGGCGGGCGACGTCCGGACGGCCTTGATTCTTTGCGCCGTCCAGGCGGCACCTCCTTCCGCTCGGTCATTACCCGCTTTATTTGAGCGTCGGACCGGTCCCTACCAGGGTGCCTTTACTATCGATTTCCCTTTCTTCGAGTCCGGTCGGCTCGCCCTTTTCCGGCGAGCCACTGGATCGACCTCCCTCGGCGTTGACTCCTTATGGGGTTCCGGATTTTTACCCGGATCACTTGCCTTCCTCTCGAGTCTAGTCGAAGGAGGCAAAGTCCGACTGACTGGACTGCCGATCATGATCATTGCCTTAGGCCGCTCGGCCAGGCATAAAGATGCTCATCCGTGCGGCGATATCAGTCTGTCCGGCGATACTTTGTCCATGCCTTGTATTTTCTGGGAATCGATGTCCGTTGTTCTCCCACACTACCCCTCACGTGCTCTGCGCACTGTAAGGGGAGCTCATTAAATGCGGCTAATAACCGGCTGACACGTGGCGACCGTGCATTTGTCAGAGTATGGCGGTTACGTCACTTCCGATGGGACTGCTGCCGTTTGAAACAGACGATCCGATGACAACCTCGATATCGACGACCTGGATCGGACGGTGGAGATCGTTTCCGGGCGGCGATATAAGACCCTTGACTTCGTTTCCGCCGCATTTCGTCTTCTTCGTTTCCAAACTCCTGTCATTCCCCCTCTCGCCGGCGACTTTGTTCTCAGATTTTCTGACGATCACACGGCTTCTTCCGGTCATCTTCCTCGCATGTAAGAGCCTTTTTCTCGCTTCAGACGCATTCTTCTTTCTGTTAATCATCCTTTTCAGCCGGTTTTCTTCCATTGCTTGAACCATCCTCTTCTATCCCGCATTCTGGCCTTTCGATCATGACCAGTACCTCGCAGTCAACCGGCGGTGCTCCGGGTCTTTGGTACTCGAACATGGAAAGTCGGTTCGACGAGGAAGACGCCATGCGCCTCACTAGAGCATATGACCTACCGACCGACCACGAAATAGTGTTAGCCAAGCCTTCCGATCGGCCTAACGATCCTCCGCCCGGCACTGTTGTCTTCTTCCGGGATCAATTCCTGGCCGGACTACGTTTTCCTCCTCACAAGTTTTTCTTAGAAGTTTGCAACTATTTCCGCATTCCGCTCGGCCAAGTAGTTCCTAATTCTATTAGGTTGCTGAGCGGAGTGGTAGTTTTGTTCAAACTGAACGGCATTCCCTTAACCCCAAAAATCTTCCACTACTTCTACTATCCCAAGCAAGCCGAGTGGGGCACCTTTGTTTTCCAATCTAGGATAGGCTTCGTCCTTTTCGATAATATGCTGAGCTCCAACAAACACTGGAAAGAGCATTTTTTCTATATACGCTTTCCCGGCACCAAGTGGCAGACGGCTATGCCTGCGCAACCGGAGCTCGGCAAGTTTAGAGGTGACGCAGACTATCTCCATGCAGCCGAACAGCTAGTCGGTCAGCGCTACCACATTGACAAGATGCTTCTCCCAGGAGTAATGCATATATTCGGCTTGTCTTCTACACCAGCCGATCTGCCTTGTAGCATGAGTAAGCTTCCCTATCTTCCCCTTTATTTTGTTCTAACTGATTTATTCTCTGCTTCTGCAGCTGAGGTCATGTGGCGGGCCAGAGCCACCGCTCGGATTGAGGCGGTGACGAGCAAGGAGGCCGCCGAACGGGGCATTGCTCCGGCTGATCCGGCCGGCGAAGAAGGTGAGGGGACGCCAACGGTCCCAGAAGCCCGGACGCCCCTGCCCCTCCCGATGAGGCCACGGGCAATATAGAACCTGCGAGTGAAGCTGAAGTGGAGGGCCGTTCGGCCGATGATGTGCCGCTACGCACTCGGAAGACCGGAATCCGCCCCGCCTCTACACTTGATGAGCCTGACAGGCGGGGTGCGGATCTTGCGGTCTTGTCCGATCTCTCGAGTACCCGACCCCTCGAGTTCTCCGAGGCGGCTTGGAAGTCGCCGTCCGGCCCTTGAGGACTCGGCAGGCGTCTCAACGTTGGCGAGCTACCCACCTCTTCTGTGGCGGGCCATCTCGGAGGCGGGGCGGCGAATTTACTTAAAGCTGCGCCTCCCTTTAGGCGTACATGCCGCCGATCGGGGTGTTTCTGACGGATGATCACCACAGCGGGCCCTCTTGCACAAGCTTGGATAGATGCTCGGTCGGATAGCTAAGTTGACTCCCGGGCAGCTCGGTGACAACAACCTTCAACCCACCGGCACCCTTCCCCTCTTCTCTCTCTTATTTGAAGTTTTACCTGTTCGTGTTTGGACTGGGTGGAGCAGATCGCCATTAGCGATCGGTTGGCTTGGAGGAGGAACGAAGAAACAAAAAGCGATGGGGGCCGAGGCGGTCGCTGAGAAGGCAAGAAATCGCTAGGCCGAGCGGAAGCGAGCCTCGATCCGCGAGCAAGGTCGTTCGGCTTGAAACAATGATTAAGCAGCGAGACAAGGAGATCCAGACGGCGATCACTCGGAAGCAACAGGCCATCAACGATATGGACCACATGAAGGTGGAGATCAGGGGGCTGGAGCAACGCATCAAGGATCTGGATGCTCTGCTGGCCACCGAAAAAGAGAGCCGCTCGGCTGATCTCCAAAGATTCGATGGAGACTTGAAGGATCTCCAAGCTGCTAGCGACGCTGCCCATGCCGCGCTCAAGGAGTATCAAGAGGGGGAGTCGGCCCGCTCGGACGAAGTGAGGAAGGCGTTCCTCCGCTCGGAAGGCTTCGGAGAGAAATTTACCGACAAGATATCCCTCACGTTCGAGGAGGCCATCAAGGCGGCGGTGGGCTATCTGAAGACCAAAGGTCACTGTCTGCCGTGACTATCCCCAGGATCTGGCGGCGTGATGGGCGCCATCCCACGCTCTTTTGATTTCGATGTGTGAGGAGCGTTTCAGAAACTTTTTGAATTCCAGCCGTTCGGCCCGCTTATCTATGTAATGACTTTTTGGCTTGCATATTAGATAATCTTATGCTCCTTTCTATTTTAGCAAGAAATTTTCCCTCGTCCCAACTTTAAGTGTCTCGATATTTATCGTCGGAGCTCGGCGCGGATATTTATAGCGGTCGGTGTGACTCTCGATTTTTAACGACGGGCTCGTCGGTTCGTCCGCTCGGAATTTATAGGCGTCGGCTCGTCTCTCGATATTTATCGTCGGAGCTCGGCCGGATATTTATAGCCGGTCGGCGGCTCTCGATTTTTAACGACGGGGCTCGTCGGCTCGTCCGCTCGGATTATTTATAGACGCCGGCTCGTCTCTCGATATTTATCGTCGGAGCTCGACGGCGCGGATATTTATAGCCGATCGGCGCGGCTCTCGATTTTTAACGACGGGGCTCGTCGGTTCGTCCGCTCAGTTTTTATAGACGCCGGCTCGTCTCTCGATATTTATCGTCGGAGCTCGACGGCGCGGATATTTATAGCCGATCGGCGCGGCTCTCGATTTTTAACGACGGGGCTCGTCGGTTCGTCACTTCGGATTATTTATAGGCAGCTCGTCTCTCGATATTTATCGTCGGAGCTCGACGGCGCGGATATTTATAGCCGATCGGCACGGCTCTCGATTTTTAACGACGGGGCTCGTCGGTTCGTCCGCTCGGTTTTTATAGACGCCGGCTCGTCTCTCGATATTTATCGTCGGAGCTCGACGGTGCGGATATTTATAGCCGATCGGCGCGGCTCTCGATTTTTAACGACGGGGCTCGTCGGTTCGTCCGCTCGGTTTTTATAGCCGGTCGGCGCGGCTCTACGGTTTAACGTCTGGGCTAGACGGCGCGGATATTTATAGCCGATCGGCGCAGCTCTACGGTCGACCGACCTTGGCCTTCCTTTCAAGTCTAGCTTGGATAATTACTCCCTGGCCGAACGGCTCAGGGTCCACTTCGTCGAGTATCTTGGCTCGGATAATATACCCCCTTCCGAATGGTACGGGGCTTCCGTTTTTAGAGCGCTTGGCGCCAATTTGATCCGTATACCTCCGGCCGAGCGGCTCGGGGCCTTCGTTGTCGAGCACTTGGCTCGGAAAACCATACACCCGGCCGACTCAGCCTTCGAGACAATAACCTCCCTCTATCATCACAGGCAGTAGGGGCTTTGGTTTCCTTCCCGCCACACTAGTATGCGGCCCGTCGGGGTCTTGATTTGAGCTTATATTCTATCGGCCCGGCGAACGGCACAGGGTCTTCGAGCTCGAGCTCCCGGCTCGGATATAAACCTCCCGCCCGATCGGGGGCCTTGGGCTCGAGCTCCGGCTCCGATATAAACCTCCCGGCCGGTGCCGTCGGCTCGAGCTCCGGCTCGGATATAAACCTCCCGCCGATCGGCGCGGCGGCGCGAGCTCCGGCTCGGATATAAACCTCCCCGCCGATGGGGCCTTCGCTCGAGCTCCCGGCTCGGATATAAACCTCCGGCCGATCGGCTCGGGCCTGGCTCGAGCTCTGGCTCGGATATAAACCTCGGATACCTCCGCCGATCGGCTCGAGCTCCGGCTCGGATATAAACCTCCCCGCCGATCGGCTTCGAGTTACGATGATAATGCCTTATATTCGCTCTTTTGACTTTTCATCTATGCATTTCAAGTATTTAGTCGAAAAATGAAATACAGGTGATTTACATGATACACCTTTCACCTCGCCCGGTGGAGGTGGTTCGCTCCACGGCCTATCTAGCCGTCCGTCCTCGTCCTCTAGATAATACGCGCCGCGGAGCTTTCGATGATTTTGAAAGGGCCCGCCCATGGAGCTTCAAGCTTGCCGTCGCGACCGGCTTGACTTTCTTCGAGACAAGATCGCCGACTTGGAACTATGGAATTACTCTAGGTTGTAGTTTTGCTTCATCCGTGACGGTATGCCATCACGAACGGACGCCTTTGCCTCTCCTCTTCTACCAAGTCCAGCTCCATGTTTCTTCGTTCGGCGTTGTCATCATCATAGCTCGGATCCGGTGACTCAACGCCGACTTCGACCGGTATGACAACCTCACCGCCATATACCAAATGGAACGGTGTGACTCCGTCCCTTCTTTTGGCGTCGTTCGGATGGCCCACAAGGCGCTCGGCACTTCATCCGGCCAACTCCTCCCAAATGGTCGAGCGCGCAGAATACGAAGAATTTCACGGTTGGCGACTTCAGCTTGACTTGCTCTGAGGATAGGCCACGGACGTGAAATGTTGCTCAATGCCGTAGCTTTTGCACCAATCCTCTAACATCTTCCACGTGAACTGCTCGTTGTCGGACACTAGTCGGCGAGAGATGCCGAACCGACAAATGATGTTTGCATAGAATTTTTAACCATTTATTCAGTGATCTTTGCCGGGCCTCGGCCTCCACCCACTTGGAGAAATAGTCTACCGCCACTAGTAAAATTTCCTCTGCCCGGCGCTGAAATGGACCCACAATATCCATTCCCCATTGATCGAACGGACATGAGATGGTTGATGCCTTCATTTCCTCTGTAGGTCGGTGGGAGAAGTTGTGATACTTCGGCATGAAAGGCATGTTGATACTCCGAGCGGCATCTGTTTGTAATGTTGGCCAAAAGTATCCGCCAAGAGGATCTTCTTGGCCAATGAGTGCCCCGGATGACCCCGCATGATCCTTGATGTACTTCACGGAGGATGTGTGAGTCAAGCTTACACTTAAGAGTTCATGACATTGAGAAAGGTAGCCATCACCATTGCCTAGTTCTTCAGGAAGTTGGAGCAGCGGTGTCATTCGTGCCCCTGATGGCTGATAATTCTATAGAAAAATTGAGGTACTTGAAGCGCGAGGCCTTGCATCCGGTCGACATGCGCCACCAGCAGTGTTTTTTCAATTGGTTCTGAATGGCGACCGGCGTTATTGAGCTCGCGAGTTTGGCTAACTCATCGGCCGCTGGTTCTCCGTTCGTGGGATCTTCCGAATAAGCACCTCTCGGAAAGTAGCTTTGAGTTTTCAAAGGCCTCGGCTAGAGTTTGAGCCGAACACGATTGATTTCAAAGGTGCCGGAAAGTTGCTGAGCGACCAACCGTGAATCGAATAGAGTGTCACTCGACCTGCTCCCACATGCCGTGCTGCCTGCAATCCGGCTATGAGGGCCTCATACTCGCTTCATTGTTAGTAGCTTTGTAATCTAGCCGGACGGATAGATGCATCTTTTCTTCCCGAGGTGAGAGTAGTAATATTCCGATCCCACTTCCGAGCCGAGTGGAGGATCCATCCACATATATTCTCCACATAGCTTCGGCTCGGCCTTTGCACTTGGTCACAAAATCAGCCAAGGATGGGCTTTAATCGCCGGGGCTGATATTGGATGTCAAATTCACTAATCTATCGTCCACTTGATAAGCCGTCCGGACGCTTGGATTCAACATCACTCTTCCGAGTGTATTCGTCCGGACAATAATGGTGTGAGCCAAGAAGTACGGGCGCAAGCGGCTAGAACCAAAGCAAAGGCCAACTTCTCGAGCCCGTGTAGATTCAGCATCTTTTAAAATGTGGCTTAGAAAATACACCTGCTGTTCTTCCCTCACAAGTCTTGAGCCTACAGCATGCTCAGTTGTTGACAGATACATATAAAGTGACTCACCCCGATCGGCTTGGCTAACACTGGCAGAGAATTAAGATATGTCTTCAACTCTTCAAATGCTCGGTCACATTCTTCATCCCACTGGAACTTGGCGGTGCAGATCTTGAAGAATGGCGGGCTCTGATCGGGCGATTGGAGATGAATGGATAAAGCAGTTATCCGACCGGTCAACCTTTGCACTTCTCTTGTATTTCTTGGGGCGGCATGTCTTGCGGTGCTTTAACTTTGCTTCGATTCCCCGCTCGGTCACTATGTACCCCAAGAAACGCCCTCCTTTGGCTCCGAACAGGCACTTTTGGGGATTTAGCTTGACTCCATATTTGCGCAGCGTTCGGAAGGTTTCTTCCATATCCTTTAAAAGATCGGCCGCTCGGACGGATTTGATAAGAATGTCGTCCACATAAACTTCCAGATTCCGCCTGATCTGCTCCTTGAACACCTTGTTCATCAAGCGTTGATAGGTGGCCCCGGCATTCTTCAATCCTAACGGCATCACATTGTAACAATATGTGTCACCGGCCGTTACGAAGCTTACTTTTTCTTGATCTTCCCGGGCGAGCGGCACTTGATGATATCCTTGGTAGGCGTCAAGCATGCAAATTAATTCGCAGCCGGCCGTAGAGTCCACCAGCTGATCTATCTGGGGCAGAGGATAAAAATCCTTGGGGCATGCCTTGTTTAAATCTCAAAAGTCGATGCAGACTCTCCACTTGCCGCCCGGCTTGGAGACCAAGACTACGTTGGCCAGCCAGCTCGGGAACTGCACCTCGCGTATGTGGCCGGCCTTGAGTTTTCCACCTCCCTTGGGATAATGGCATTACGCTCGTTGAAGTCCCTTTTTCTACCTTTCATCGGGGCGTCGGTCGGACATGCAATTCATCTTGCGCTAGGCTCGGCGAAATTCGGGTAACTCATGTGTCGACAGACAAAGACATCATGATTTCGTTGGAGGCATTGAATCGGCTTCTCCTTTTTCTTCCGGATCGAGGCGATAAAGTCGTGGCCTCCGATCGGGTCGGATGGATCTGGACTTCCTCCTTTTCATCATAAATTAAAGCGGGAGGTTTCTCGGTTATGGCGTGTACCTCAATTCGGGGCGCCTTCCGAGCGGAACAAGCTTCGCTCGGATCATCTCTATATAGCACCGTCGAGCTGCCCCGCACTTCTCCTACTTTGTCCTCCACGGGAACTTTATCTTCTGGTGGAAGGTTGAGACAACCGCTCGGATTCGCTGAGCGCCGGTCGTCCCAAAATGACGTTGTAGGATGAGGAGAGTCGACCACCACGAAGTTTATTGTCCTGGTCCTCTGGCTCTTCTCCAGTGAGGTGGCGGTAGGATTGTCCGGGCTGAACCGTTGCCGTAAACCCGTAGGCGGGTCGTCATGGCGGACTCGGCTCGATCAATTCGGTGATCGAGCATACGGAATATGATGTTGACCGAGCTCCATGTGTCAACAAATATGCGATGAATGGTGTAATTTGCTATTACCGCTTTAATGAGCAGCGTGGGTACTTCTACTCCTTCTAAGTCCCCGGGTCCGAAAGTGATTTCGGTCCACTTGCCCGCTCTTGGCTGCAGTCGACTGCAGTTGCCGGACGCCCGCCTTTCTGGCTCGGTTAGAGTCTCCTCCGGTCGGCCCACCAGCAATAACGTTGATCTCGCCCCGGGAAGTATTGCTCCTATTTTCCTCCTCCCGAGCGGACGGTCGTGACCGTTCTCTGGATGCCCGGCGATCCTCCTGCCTCGGAGATCGGTGCCGATCGGGTGTCTGCTGATGTCGCCCCTCGGTGCGGGTCCGGTCAGCTTCATGAGTCCTACGTCTCCTGTCGATGGGAGGCGACCGTCGTTCGGCTTTCCTGGGAACAGGATTGGACACAAAGGGAAGGCTTCGGCAATCCCTCGTGTTGTGCGTATCCGTCTGGTGGAAGGTGCAGAACATAGGGGTCCACCTCTTCTTTGGCTTGGGCCGAGCGGCAGCCACTTCTTGTACGTGCGATCTGGCATGAGGGGATCGAATTGCTTCGGCCCTCGGTCCTCTGGGTGGCTGCTGAGCGGCGTGCTGTTTCCGCTCGGCATGAACAGGTGCGCGCTCGGCTGGAGTTTCCTTTTTCCGAGCGGCTTGCGCTTCTTCCACATTTATATATTCGTTGGCCCGATGTAGCATGTGATCATAATCTCGGGGCGGCTTTCGGATGAGCGACCGGAAGAAGTCCCCATCCACAAGGCCTTGCGTGAAGGCATTCATCATCGTCTCCGATGTGGCCGTGGGGATATCCATCGCCACTTGGTTGAATCGCTGAATATAACCTCGAAGCGATTCTCTCGGCTCTTGCTTGATGGCGAATAAGCTGACACTTGTCTTTTGATAACGCCGACTACTGGCGAAGTGGTGGAGGAAGGCCGTTCGGAATTCCTTGAAGCTCGTGATGGATCCGTCCGGCAACCTCCGAAACCACCGTTGAGCCGATCCCGAGAGGGTGGTAAGGAAGACTCTACACTTTACTCCATCTGTGTACTGATGGAGCGTGGCTGTATTATCGAACTTACCCAGATGATCATCCGGGTCTGTTGTTCCATTGTATTCGCCGATCGTCGGAGGCACGTAGTGCTTGGGCAGAGGGTCTCGTAGGATAGCCTCCGAAAATTGGCGATTGATCCGCTCGGGGGAGGAGTCCGCTCGGGGAGCTTTCCCCTTCCTGTCATCCCGCCTTGGCATTTCATCTGAGGAAGATCCTCTATCTCTTCGGGCTGGTATGGCTTCAGGGGTGCGAAATAAGGCCCGATGGAATGCGACGGTGGCTGGAGGTGCTTCCGCTCGGCCACCAGACGCAGATGTTGCTCGGCGGATGCTTTTTGTTTTTGCTCCATGAGTTTGGCGGCCCTCATCTCGACCAGAGCGTCGAGTTCTTCTGTTGAAAGCGCCACCGTGTGTTGTCGTCCAGCCTCGTCCATTGTTCTTGTTCGAATGCAGGAGCGTTCCCACAGACGGCGCCAATTTGATCCTGTCCGAACCAAGAGTCAGCGGACGCTGGGCACGTGGCGCTCTCTGCTGGATCCTCGAGTGCTCCGGCGAACCTGCAACAAAACCGAGCCGGGAGGGGTGCCCCGGCGACGGTCCTCCGACGCTCAAGTCAGGTAAGTGGTGGAGAAAGTGGCTGCCAAATTTGTATCATGCGTACCTTTGGCGAAGTAATAGCCTCTTTATATAGGACGGAGAAGGAACTGATGCACGCCCACCGAGGTGCGTACGTGTCAGCAACCCATACCACGGTATGCACTTGTCAGAGAGCTTACCTGACACCATGCTGCCACAGTCCGAGCATGTTCTTTGATGGGACGGCAGGACCACCCGTTGTCAGACTAGAAGTATGGCACAACCATACGATTTGACGGCTGTCAGAAGATGTCCCCGTCTTTTTACCACCGTCTGACTGGGGTGCCCGGCCCGCCGGGCGGGCGATGAACGTCGTCCGGACGGCCTTGATTCTTTGCGCCGTCCGGGCGGCACCTCCTTCCGCTCGGTCATTACGCACTGCTTTATTTGAGCGTCGGACCCCTGGTCCCTACCAGGGTGCCTTTTACTATCAAATTTCCCTTTCTTCTGAGTCCGGTCGGCTCGCCCTTTTCCGGCGAGCCACTGGATCCTTTGACCTCCCCTCAGCGTTGACTCCTTATGGGGTTCCGGATTTTTACCGCCGGATCATCTACTTTACTCAAAACTTAACCCTAAAATGACAAAGAGAACAAAATTTATCTATTTTATTTTTTCTCTTAAAGTCATTTCTTTTTATATTTGCATATTCTTTCTAACTTTAACATAGGTTGTCATTGCATCAAAAAGGAGAAGATTGTTGGTGCAGTTGACACTAATGATTAAACCTGAGTTTTGATGAATGACAAGTGAATTAAAGTTAAATGTGTTTGTAATCTAACTTTGTTACAGAGTGTGCAAAGTTGACTAACTTGACGAGTCAAGAGGACCTGACACTAGGCAGGAAGTCCAGATCTAGAATTTTGGTAGGAGGTCAAGATGTTCGATTATCGATGGGAGGAAGTTCGGATGTATGATTCCGGTAGGAGATCGGGATGTTCAATTCTCGGTTGGCGAAGTCCAGATGTGCGATTCCGGTAGAAAGACTTGATGGATCATATTGGATGTCAAGAAGGCAACTTGACATTTAGTAAGTTGAGGTAAATTATTGGAGGAGAGTGACTCAGTGAGAACGCGTCCTGGTTGTGAGGATAATAGGCGTCAACCTAATTTAGGTTCATTTCGGAAACCTAAATTGAGACTCTGACTAGATCCTGATTTAGAGGACAGGGTCTAAGTCATAAATTAATCTTATTATTATTGTGCTAACCTTGTTTTGCAGGTTAAATATTTTTATGTTGGACTAACACTTTTTGTAGGACAAAGGGAGCACAAAAGGTCTCGGGTGAATAGTATTCGAAGTGCCTTCCAGATTTGTTCATGGAAGGCACCTTCGAGTGCTTGAAAGGCACCTTCGGTCAGATAAGGTAGAGATGTAGTTGATGATAAGGAGTTGCTTTTTAAGGAATTGAACTTGGCATTGAAGACGCCTTCAATGTTATGGAAGACGCCTTCCATCCCTTATAAAAGAGGCATTAGACCAAGGCTTAGCTTCTAAATCATCTCTTCCACAAGCTTCTATGTGCCCGTTTGACGTTCCGACTGCTTCGGCTTCCTGCTACTACTCTACTACAATGCTGCTGTGTCTGACTACTGCCAAGGAGCCGACCAACACCGAGCATGATCCGATTATCCACAAGTGTTGGGTAACCAAGTTCTCTTTGTGTACATAATTATTACTTAAAAGGAAAGTATAGCGTGTTACACTGTTTCTATTATTATTTGTGTACTCGATCCCCTCTTCTGACGGTTTCGAAATAGGTTATTAATGAATTATCTGTTGTGGGACTTGGGTCTTGGAGTAGAAGTCGTCGAAAATTTCGAACTAAGTAAAATCGAACATGTACCTTTTACCTGCTTTTATTTTTTTTTTATATTTTTTCTATTATATACTTATCTTTTAAAATAAAAAATAATTTTTAAAATTACATGATTTACCTTTCTTTTCATGTGCATCTTGGTCTAATAGTTACTAGCTTCTGTATGATCAATTATACATATAAGAATATTTTAGATAATTCATATTAAATAATATACTCATTTGATTTTAATTGAAAATGAGACGCCATCGGAAGATTTTATAAATGATGGTCGTTCTTTCAGTTATTGCCCTTTCTGTTCTTCTCATAATAAAAAAATAATAACTATCATATTAGAATTTGTGTTCGAGATTTTTTGAACAATCCAAATCAATTTGAGAAAGTAATAAAAAATGTAGATGGTAAATGCAATTTGGTTAAACTGTTGATGTCAAAAGAAAACGTTTCGAAGTTCTGGGACAAAATTGTAATTTTGTCTATATTGGCACCACGTCACGATTGCGATACGTTCCGCAGCCATCTTTCTCCCCTCCCGATCGGAGATCGCCGCCAGTGGCCGCCGGATCTTGCTCTTCTTCATTGTGCTCTCCTTCCAAGAGTAGCAGCAGCCTGGTACTTGTCTCCTTATGCAGAATCATTGCGACTGGTCGATCTCAACCAAATCCGTTGGTCAGCTTCCTGTACTCGCGATCTCGGCAGAATCCGAACGAAGATTTGAATAATTTTCTTGTAAGCCGTATTTTTTGTTTTAAAAGGAAGTGAATTCGATTGATAATAGTATAAGATTGAAACTTTTGAGTATTTGGGCTCCGCTTCAGCAAAAGATGCAGGACGGTGCTGATATCCACAATCTTCCCATCGACATCGCTTGCGCTCGTCTTGGAGGTCTCCTTCTGTCTATTTCTCTCCTGTTTGCTGCTCTTTTTTCTTATTTCTTTTTGCCTTCGATTTCCATGTTGTGGTCTCTCTTTCAGCAATCGCTCCATGTTCCCCTTTGCTTTCCTTGTATTTTTAATTTTTTTAAAGTATGAAATTCTGTTGATTTAGAATGGTTGGTGGACCGGAAGAGGATCCCTCAAGATTGGAGGAAGCGGCTGAGTTCGATCAAGTCTCGTATCTCGTCAGCGCTTTCATCACTGCCTAGGGATTTGGATCCCTTCTTCCAAACCCTAGACCTTGAAGGTAACTCTCCTTGCTTGATATCCTTGTTTCCTTTCCTCAAGCATTCGACATCAGCATCAGATTGTTTGATCCTGAAATTGTGCCCACAGAGGGATTGTGTTACCAAAAATTAATTCTTTGAACTTAGGAGTGTTCATCAAATAGCATCATATTGTTAGGGAAGAAGGTGCTTTTGTTGTGTGTCGATTTACCTATAACTGCGTTGTGATTGAAACATACGGACTACAAAATAAGTTCCTTAGTGGTTATTCCCCTAAAACTATCCATGCTGACAATATAATGCATTTTCAAACTAATTTGGAAGCTTTGTGTTGTTCATATTGCTTCATTTCAGCCTGAAAATAGTAATTTCAAATGTGTTGGTTAAAATCAAATATTTGGAAGTTGTTGGCTATGGGTGTGTTGCTTGGAGCTCAAGGTTGGAAGGTTCCATCACTCTTCATCAAAACTGTAAAATAATTACTAAATTAGTAAATTGTCAAGGATAGTTATCTAGAAAGGTATATAAGCTCCTGATTTATTTCCTTATGCCTATTTACTGTTTCTATTTGTATAACCCTAATTCCCAGTGGGTAACATAAGATGAATGGTTATAGATTTGGATTGAGGGGGACAAAAAGGTAGAATGCTTGTATATTAAACTGTTTTTCAAATAGGTACACACACACCGAAGCTCAGCAGTATTGGGATGCTTTCTAAGTGATACTTGAACTATGATGAGAAAGTATATTCAATTTTCGTTATCCTTTCTAATGAGCTGTGTAAATTTATTTTCAGGATTAGGGTATCTAGAAGTAAAGCAAGTATATAAGATTCTTCTAAATTGTACCTCAGAAAATCGTAATATTTTTGGAAGACTGTCAGGTTCTGCTGTAAGTTTTATGGACAAATCTTTGTTTCAACAATGCATATTTATTAAGATTAGAGCATAATCCAGCACCCTGCAGGGAGAATGGGAGTCAATTGTGCGCTCTTTTGAGAAGGACCATATTTTTCTAGGCGAGGCTGCTCAAATTATGGTTCAGAATGTTAACTATGAAATGTATGCTGCATTTTGGATATGAACTCTGTGTAAATTATTTGGCATACTTTTTTCACTAATTTTGGTTGAATTCTGGTTGAAGTCCATATCTGAAAAGACAAATGCAAAAAGTTCAACAACAATTAGTCGAACTAGATCGCAAGGAATCTGATATTAAGAGAAATGCTTCTCTATCTGCTGCTAAATATTCTGAAGCTTGTCAAGAGCTTGGGTTACAGGTCATATTTCATAACTTAAAGATAAATGTGCAGTTATTTTTGTCTGCTTTATCTTGGTCTTTGATCTTTTTATGGTTTGTTGATCCTACAAATGAGGTTTTTGTCACTGATTTTCCCATTTAAAAATTCAAACTTTTTCTCATCTCTGCAGGGGGAGAATGTAAGGGTGGAACTTCTAGAGGCTACCAAGATTCTTCCTTCTATCTTCAGTGAAATTTTGCAAGTTCTTAACAACGATTCCATTTTGAAGGCTATGAATTATTATCAAGATTTTGTTAGAGATGTTCATACAGAGAAAGAGGTCCGCAACTAAAAATTAACTCTTCATACTGCTGCAATTAAATAAGATTGCTTGGTGTCTTCATGCCATCTTTTCTCGTGTTGCAGAAAATTCCTGGTGATGTGCTTCAAAATCTTAGGCACCTTCATGAAAATCCACCATCTGTTCATGTGTTGATGTCTGCTGAGGTCAAAAATTCTCTTAGCGGTATATTGCAGGCAGATGTAGGCCATTTCCAAACTGGAGAACCAATGGATGCTGATCTTTCCATGGGTGGTATTGACTGGAATATTTCAGTAGATGATGCCCAAATTGACTGGGATATTGGGACTGTTGAACAGGTTGAAGAATCAGATAATGGCTTTGGCTCTTACGAACTAGTTGATTATAGTGCCGACTATCAAGAATCTGAAAATGGTAAACCTGTGCTAGTTGATGAAGCATCATTAAAAACAGCAGAGGAGGCTGCTGTCCCTGCTGATTCAGGGTCAGGAATATGCTTGGATGCAGGTCTTAAAAAATCACAATTTGCTACACTCGAAGATTCTGTCGTACCAGATGCGGGAGTAGAATCCCAACAAATTGCAGTAGAGAAATCACAACCTAGTGAATTAGATGAAGAGAGAAGTCCATTCTTGGAGACAGAATATAGGAATAAGATACTTGATGATCTATTTGAGGTATTCTGCCTTATTTATTACAACTCATGTTTCTTATCTATGTTATTTGGTGATTGCATTTTGTGTGTTTCTACTTCCAATTTCCATTTTCTCCCTCTATTTATATTGAAAATATTCTCAATTTTTTTAGTGTTAGGGCATTGAACTGGTTGATCTGTTTTCTAAGATTATTGTGATCCTAACATATTGTGAACACTTTAGCAAGCTTGAAGTTTGGCCTATATTTAGTTGATCTGTCGATGAGAACTACTTAATTGCCATATTCTTTCTCACAAAACTATTTTCAAATGGTCAGAATTTTATATAACATAACAAACTGATGCAGTTAATAACTGAGCAATTTATTACAATTCAAGTTTGTATAGCTAGACATGGGGATACAAAACAAATTCCTGCTGGTTCTTCAATCACCAGTAGTTAAATATCAGTTCGTTCGAATAATTTGTTACTTTGGAGATGATTTCATGTTGGTATATTGATTATTGATGTTTCTTTGCACTTAAACACTATGTCTGTAATTGGGTTCAATAATTATACCAGGTGAAATCTTTTCTAAATCAGCGATTGGTAGAGATGACAAGTGAAGAAAGTTCTTCCTTACAGCAACATGTTCAGGCCGTAGCTCCCACTGTTTTGCAACAATACTCACTTGATGCAATACAACTGATGATAACACAGATATCGTTGTCCATCTCAATGCTTACAGGCCGCAAAATGCGTGACTTGATTATGACACTCAATTCCAAAAGGCGAGCATTTACTAGCTCGCCTTAAGTTCTTCGACTAGTAGTTTGTGTACTTTCCATTGCTGGTTAGATTGATTTTTCTGCTACAATGATATAGGTTTCTAGACAAACTGGTGCTTACATTGGAGGAGAAGAAACAACAAGAAGTTAAGCTGCGAGAAAGTTTGAATGATTTATCAATAAGACGCGTAGAGTTACAGAACACATTGTCTTCATCCTGGCCTAAACTTGTGAGTGCTATTCCTGTTTTGACAAAATTGAAAATTTTACTCCACAATTGGCTAACTTTTTCATTTAGAATTTGATAAATTATATTTTATCTTCCATATTACACCCTGAGGTTTCTTACTTTTTTTATATTTAGCCCCCAAAACTTGTTAAATTACATTTTACATACCATTTTTATCTCCTGGTCTTAACACAAACAAAATTATTTCTTCCTTTTCTTTTAATTCAAGAACTTGGCCCTTTTCAGGAAGCGGCCATCACGAAAACAAGGGAACTAAAACAGCTTTGTGAGTCGACATTGTCGGCGATGTTCGATGGAAGACCAGTCAACATAATTGGAGAGATCAACACACTCATAGCTGCCAGTGCTAGCTCATGACGACATATTCACTGCTCGCCACAATGTCTCCTCCAAGAACCCTAACTGAGGTCTTATTTTCGCAAAGATATGATAAACCCAACGGATGAACATTCAAAAAGGACAGAAAAATAATGAGGTGAGATGGCAAAAAAACTTAAGACTATGCTACACAAATGGCACAATAGAAGAACATGTCATAACATGATTCAGTTAACAATCTATATTATTTTGTGTGATGAGGAGAGAAGAGAAGTGTGAATTTGAACTCTTTCAACCTATTGCATTTTTATAATTTAGAACTTCTATAGAAATGAACTTTAATGTCATGTTTATGCTTAGGAGACAAGATAAAGTGTTTTGTGGAAAAGATATAAGAAAGGAATGAAAAACAATCAACTTCCATTTTTAGTTTGATTCAAGTGGAAATATAACGGTAAAAAAAAAACTAGTTCAAACTTTGGTCTTCATTTCCCTTTTTTCCTTTATTATTTCTTTGAGTAAATAAGAATTTGCTATTTATCGTTATATAAATAAGATATTTTTAATTATTCATATCGTTTAAAAATCATTAAAATAATATAATTTGATATATGAAATATTCTTCTTTGTTCTATCTTGGAGCAGATTTGAAAGTTACTCTAAGATGGTGTAGTTTTGATCAAAATTATTTCACTTTTGAGATATATTATTTTACAGTGTGTGAGCTTTAATTAAAGTTATACCATATTAGAGTAACTTTCATTAAATTTTAATGGTAATCGATCCGGTTCTACTTAAATTGTTCGATCCGATTCTACTTAAATTGTTCATTGGCTATGAAGGATAAATTAGAAATCATTCCTAATGGGCCTAATATTTTTAGATCAAAAGATGCGTCAGACCATAATTCCAAATAACATAGATAGGGTCACTTTTAATAACATTGATAAAATCATAAAAGGGCACCTTTTTATTTATTTATTCGTTTTTCTCTTCCTTCCAAAAATGTTTTTTTTTAAAAAAAAAAAACAAACTAACAAAAAAACAAACCTTAATTTGTTAAATTATTAAAATCTAAGTCTCTTTTATCTTAATATATTCTATTATTGTTATTTAACATCATTTTAATATATTATTTTGATAACTTTCCAACAATGTTATTTTACGTTAGTACCTTCATTCACGTAATTTTGGAAGACTGTCAGAGGTGTAGGTAAACGTAATTATCGTTCACTATAATAATCGTCTTCGAATCCTGACCGTTGATCTCGTCATCAGACACGAAAATTAAAGCATCGACCAAACATTAAAATCATACGTGTGGGCCCCAACTGTCGAAACCTGCACCCTGTCTATGTTCGAACAACTGGTGTCGCCTCCTTAGACCACTCCTCGAATCCTGGCCGTCCATTCCATCCTTCCCGAAATCTAAAGCATCGCGCCGCCGAAAGATCCGCATTTCTCAAAACTGAAGAAACTTAGATGTCATATCAGAAGCAGGATTCACCGTTTCAGCTCGCCAACAACTGAACACGACGACACGTTCACCGTCGGACGCGTTGCATAAATATGTTTCCTGTCAGGATCAGAACAACTTCGGTTGAGCTTCACCTTCCTAAACCTCTCCCGGATTCCTTTCATGGACGAGATCCTCCGTCGCTTTCGTTCGTTGTTGATAAATAGCAGCCATTTGCTCAACTCGCTCTCTTGCAGATCGGAGCAAGGAAGCGAGGCGTGATGGCAGGCGTAGTCCCGAAGATCTCCTTCCCTTCCTCTCCTGCTAGGATCTCTGGGTTCACCTCGCCTCGATGGCCGACCTGCAAGTTCACATCTCTGTCTAGATCCACGTTGTCGAGGGCTTCCCTCAGCGTCCGGAGGGCCTCCTCGGCTTCCACGATCTCGGATACCTTCTCTCGTCTGAAGGAACAAGGGAAGGTAAGTACGAGATAATCTACGCTTCTTTTACTGTTTTGTTTTGGTTCTGGTTCCGGAATCGATGGCAGTTCTTATTGATGGAATTTAAGTGTTTTGGTCTCGTTTTTTTGGTGGTTCTTCATTTGGGGAACAAAGGATGAGCAAAGTTTTCTGTTTTGCTGCCTTTGTATTAGTGTGGCAGTCATAATGTGTCACGCAATTTCTTACTTTTTTTTATTGATGGAAGCTTTTAATATGTTATGAAAATTTGGTTTTTGGTAAAAGATATCAAAGTTTGGAGAAAATTAAAATTTGCTTGTATTTGTTTTATCACTCTGATATCTTGTGAGATTTTTTTTTTTTTGTTTTTTGTTTTTTGTTTTTGTATCCTATAAGCATGATATTGAAGAGAAACCATTGAACAATTTAGAATGTAAAATAGTAATAGCCATTTTTTTACTTAGTCACTGAGGAACTTTCCGTCTTTTGTTCTAATGTCATATAAAATGTCTTAATCAAGTCCATTTCATCTAATAAGATGACAAAAGATAAATTGCGCTAGAAAACACCATGAACCGGTCTCTTATTTGATCAAACAGAACTTTCTCAATCACTTAATATGTGCAGATATAAGATTCAAGTATTTTGTTTGTAAATAGTTGGCTGGTACTACAACTAAATACATCAAGCTTTGTCCACTAAAATGTTGCAGCTTTTCTTACTAATTATTTGTGTTTTGTTAGACATCAGCATTGATATTGTTTTTGCATTTTTGAAGGTATTTTAACTGATTTTTACCATGATCTATAGGTTGCATTGATACCTTTTATCACTGCTGGAGATCCTGATCTATCCACAACATCAGAAGCATTGAAAATTTTAGATTCTTCAGGTTCGGACTTGATCGAATTAGGCGTTCCCTACTCTGATCCTTTGGCAGATGGACCTGTAATTCAGGTGCTATATATGGTCACTTCTTTTTTCTTTGCTGGCTGAATATTTTGTTGGACACTTACATATCATTTATGCTAGGCTGCTGCTACACGTGCATTAGAGAATGGAACGAACTTTGATGGTGTTATATCAATGCTAAGGGAGGTATGAGTAATCTAGTCAATTTTTTTTTTAAAGCTTCATGAATAAAATACTCCGCCATGATGAACTAGTTATGGCCGGTCTCAAGCCCGGATAAAGGAGGGTTGTGTTAGGTTGTCAGCCAGTGTTAAACTATAATAAATATTCAATGAATGGATCCATTAAACTATTGTACTAATGATAGGTTGTTCCCCCAAAAGAACACATAGAGTCCGACTATAATGTCTTGGCAAGCACCGCTACATCTCTAGAATTGGGGTGTAGTGCTAAATATGCAAGAGTTCGCGTTGCAGGTTCGACTGTAACGTATCAACAAGAACCGCTACATCTCCATGAGAACTTGGGTGTAGTATTAAATATGCAAGAGTTCTCACACCATATGTTAGATAAGAACAAATATTACAGAAAAATTAAGTCTAAGATTTGGAACATGTTATATGGGAACCTTCACTGGTAAATCAATAGAGGTAGTAGATACGATGATTAAGAGAAAAATTAATATTTTGCGTGTACAAAAGACTAAATAGGTAAGCGAGAAGGCAAAGATGATAGAAAATCCGGGTTTTAAGTTATGACACATAGGAAAGAGTAAAACAAGAAATGAAGTGGGAATTGTTGTAGATAGTTTGTTAAAGGATGAAATTGCAGGTGTAGTTAAAAAAGGGGATAGAATTATAGCCCTTAAGTTAATAGTGACGAAAGAAACTATGAGCGTAATTAGTATATATACACCACAAGCAGAATTAGATGAAACTACCAAATCAAAGTTTTGGGATGACCTAGATAAAATATTACAAAACATTCCGTCAAATAAAATGATTTTAATAGGAGATGATCTAAATGAGCACGTCGAAGTGAAAAATGAGGAATATGAGAAGGTGCATGGGGTTATGAGTTTGGAACTAGAAATGAAGAAAGGAAAACTATATTGGATTTTGCGATAGCATATGACCTTATATAGCTAATATGTTTTTTAAGAAAAGAGCATAACACATGTTCAAAAGTGGGAATAATAAATCACAAATTGACTTTCTTATGGTTAGGAAGGGGAATAGAAATATTTGTAAAGATTGCAAGGACATCTATGGAAAAAACTTAATTAATCAACATAAGTTAGTAGTGTTGGATATACGCCTCAAGTATAATATCAATAGAAAAAAAAATACATATGATTCATAAATTAAGTGGTGGAAGTTAAAGGATGGGAAGCAAAATATAGTTAAGGAGAACGTAAGAGTACAAACATTAGGTGAAATATACAGTGACTCTAATACAACATGAGATAAGATGGTATCAAAGTTGAAAATAGTAGCTAAGAGTATACTCGGTGAGTCAAAGGGGCATACACCACTAAGTAAAGAATATTGATGGTAGAATGAGAAAGTACAAGAGAAAGTGAAAGAAAAACGAAAAGCTTATAAGAAATTATATATTTGTAAAAATGAGGAAAACTTAAGAAAATATACAATAGCCAAGAAAGAGACTAAGAAAGTTGCGAATGAAGTAAATAATGAAACTTTTGAATGAGTATATCAAAAATTGAATACAAAAGAAAGGGAAAAAGACATTTATAGAATAACTAAAGTGAGAAAAAAGAAGACAAGAGATCTTATCCAAATAAAATGTATTAAAGATGAATGCAATAGAGTACTAGTAAATGATGGAAAAATAAAAGAACGGTGGAAGAGGTATTTTATCAACTTTTTAATGAAGGTTGAGGTGACCAACTTAACTTAAGTAATTTAAGTATGTATGAGTATAAAAATTTAAATTTTTATTGTATAATTCAAACTTCAAAAGTAGAACAAGTTTTAAATAGATGAATAATCGAAAAGTCTTTAGACCAGATGATATTCTGATAAAAGTATGAAAGTGACTAGGGAAACAAAGTACTGAATGACTTACAAAATTATTTAACATGATATTGAAAACGAAAAAAATATCTGATTAATGCAGGGTAAGTACTCTAGTTCCCTTGTATAAGAATAAAGAAGACATATAAAATTGTGCAAATTATAGGGGTTTTAAAATAATTAGTCATATTATGAAACTTTGGGAAAGAGTAATAAAAAAAGTTTAAGGAAGAAGATCACAGTGACCAAAAATCAATTTGGGTTCATGCATGGTAGGTCGATAAAAGAAGTTATACATCTTAGACAACTAATTCAAAAATATCGAGAATAAAGACAAGATATACACATGATATTTATTGACTTAGAAAAAGTTTATAGAGTCTTAAGAGAAATTATATGAAGAATTTTAGAAAAGAGAGGTGTTAGCGTAACATATATTGAATTAATTAAGGATATGTATAAGGATGTAACGATCAGAGTAAAAACTTCAGACAAAATAATGAAGTATTTCCAATAAAGATAGGATTACACCAAGGATCAACTCTAAGTCCCTATCTTTTTACGCTAATTATGGACGAACTCACTGCATACATTTAAGACAGTACCGTGGTCCATATTGTTTGCAGATAATATTATTTTGGTAGATGAAATACGTGAAGGAGTAAATGCTAAGCTAGAATCTTGGCGGGAAACACTAGAAGAGAAAGATTTTAAGCTTAGCAGAATAAAGATAGAATATATGGAATTGAAGTTTAATAATATTAGACGTAATGAGAGAATTGTTAAGATAGGAGATAACGAGTTGCTTGGATCTAAAAGCTTTAAATATTTAGGATCGTTTTTGTAAAACGATGGAAGGATTGAGAGAGATGTCTTATATAGAATACAAGCAGGATGGTTGAAATGGAGGAGAGCGTTGGGTGTTTTATGTGATTGTAAAGTACTTCTAAAACTTAAAGAAAAGTTCTATAAAACCGCAGTTAGACTTGCTATATTATATGGAGCTAAATGTTAGGTTATGACTTGAACACATGAGTAGAAGATGAGAGTTGCAAAGATGAGGATGTTAAGGTGGATGTGTGAACATACGAGGATGGACAAAATAAGAAATGAGAGTATTAGAGAGAAAGTCGGAGTTGTATCCTAAATGTTAGGTTATGACTTGAACACATGAGTAGAAGATGAGAGTTGCAAAGATGAGGATGTTAAGGTGGATGTGTGAACATACGAGGATGGACAAAATAAGAAATGAGAGTATTAGAGAGAAAGTCGGAGTTGTATCTATTGAGGGAAAACTTCGAGAGACATTTAAAATGGTATGGGCATTGTATTTAGATGACCAATAAATGCTCCAGTTAAGAAATGTGAACTCACACACATCAAACAAGGAAGAGGAAGACCAAAAAAATTTAGTCCGCAACAATAAAATAAGATAAAATTTATTTAAGTATAGATGATGATATAGTAGGGGATAAATTCTAATGACGTAAAAAATAAGATAAAATTTATTTAAGTATAGATGATGATTTAGTAGGGGATAAATTCTAATGATGTAAAAGGATCCATATAGCCAACCTCACCTAGTGGGATAAGGCTTAATTATTGTTGTTGTAAATATTCATGAATAAAGATAAAAGTATGGTTTTGTGGTTTATTCTTACACTCTAAAATCATTTGTTACATCTCATGTTCTATGCCAAAATGATCTTTAAGCTGAGTGACAATTATTCTGATCACAAGCTAAGGGATGCTTTCTTGTTTTACAATTCTCCAGTTTAAGAAAGATCTTTAACCATGATTTATTCCGTGTTTACTTTATGAAATATCTTAAGTTGGCTTGTGAGTCTGAGTTTGTTTTTCATAAAACTGCTGGTCTGATCCTTATTTCTTGTCATTGATATGCTTTATCTCTTTGTAAGAATTGTAGGATCACTCTGTTTTATCTGAAAACACTGGTAGATTTGGCAGCAGGAATTATTTTTGCCACGATACTGGGAAGAACAATAACCAATCTTATTTGAAGAAACAAAAATATCGTGCTTATGTGGAGAAATATAGAATTACTGATAGATCTTGAGAGAGTGGTATTCCATCCTGTTGCAATCCAATATGCATGCCAAAATATTGACAAGACATTGGTTGCATACTGAGCTAGTATCTTTCTTTCTGTATGAATCAGCAGACATCAAATTCTCTGAAGTGGCAAAATTTTAAGTCTCATACTCTCATTTGTGAATAAACTGTTTGGATAGTTTTTCTCTTCTCCATGTCCTATCAGCTGACATTTGCATACAAAAACAATGATGTGCTATTCTATTTTCTAAAATTATTGCATGTGACGTTTTCTCATTTTTTGCCCAACTTCACCAGTAATTTAATTGCTATAAATATCTTTGCAACAATTTTGTTTTCTTTTTTTGAGATGGTTTATCATGTTCTTCTGCTATAAATAACTTGTCCAAGCAGGTAATACCTCAATTATCATGCCCAATTTCTCTCTTCACATATTACAATCCAATCCTAAAGCGTGGAGTTGAGAAGTTCATGTCTACTATAGAAGAAGTTGGTGTACGTGGTAACTACTCTATTCTCTTAATCATGCACTAAGTCCCGTCTGCTCCTAATATTCAGAATGGTTTCCTTGCAATTTCTGTTTTTCTCCTAGAAGTTTATCTTTTCTTCACTAGGTAAATCCCTCACCAGTGATTTCAATGTATTGTTGAATGAGTCGGTTGTTGCTTTGTGACTCATTCTTTTGGCATATAACTAACTAATGGCTGTTACTTTGTAGGGCTTGTTGTGCCCGATGTTCCTTTAGAGGAGAATGAAAGTTTAAGAAAAGAGGCCATTAAGCATAACATTGAGTTGGTATGCCCCTTAGTTTGACATCTGCTTATGAATCTTAAATCTTAGTGCACATACACATTCTGACTGATAAAAGTGAGGCATTGTGTCCATGAGAGACTTGTATTTCTTAACTAAAAAGAAAGTGGTGAGGGTCGTTGTTATTTTTCTTTGGAAAAATGGAAATGCTCACATGATTTTTAACACTTTTTTCACTTCAAAATTGTTTACTTAACTTAAAGAACCTATTTCAATTGGTATCTTACTTTCTGAGAACTTCATAATAGAGTCCAAACAATTACATATCTCAGTTGATGTTGAAATGCTCGTAAAGCCACATTTGCTATGGATGGTTTATCATTTTTGTTTCCAAATTGCCATATTAACTGGCGGTTTGTTAACCTTCTACAAGCATTTTGCATTCATTTCAATGCAAAATTGTCTAGGCTACATTTGCCTTATCTGATTTTTACAGTCTTCCACACTTCAGTATTCTTTTTCCTCTTTTGACATTATAGGTTCTGCTTTCAACACCGACCACTCCGCCTGAACGAATGAAAGAAATTGCACAAGCTTCAGAAGGATTCATATACTTGGTGATTTGTTTGACTTTGTTCATGCTCTTAATATCATTAAACATGTCTTGTATCAGATTATTGCTCAACAAAACCAACTCTGTTATCTGCCTACCACCACAAAGTTAAAGTACAAATTTGTCACAATGCACATATACATACCGACTGAAAGATTTTGTTTCCAAAAGCTGTATTTTGTGTTTAAACTGCTAAAACTTTTATGCTATGTCAAATAGTTGTTTTGCTTATTCATGAGCCGATTACTCATATTTCTGAATCTTTCATGCAGGTGGCCACTGTTGGTGTTACTGGTGCTCGTGCATCTGTTAACTTGCAATTACAATCTCTTCTGCAAGAGATTAAAGAGGTTTTCAATCTCATGTCTTTCTGCCATTTTGTATGCAATCTGTTTCCAACATATCAAAGAAACTAATACTTAGGAATTCATTCAAACTGTCGCTAATGCTTAACAATTCGCAGGCAACCCCTAAACCAGTTGCAGTTGGGTTCGGAATATCGAAGCCTGAGCATGTCAAGCAGGTCTGTGCGCACAATCTGCCACCATTAATTTTTAAACATTTTGGATCCGAACGCTCTTGATTTACCAGTCCAGTAATCTTATAGGTAGCCGGATGGGGAGCAGATGGTGTGATTGTCGGCAGTGCATTCGTTAAGCTTCTAGGCGAGGCGAAATCCTCCGATGAAGGGCTAAAGCAACTCGAAACCTTCACTCGCTCCTTGAAAGCTGCGCTTCCCTGAGATGGAACCAGACCGATAAATAAGGAAGACGATCATAATCCTTCCTTTTGCCCTCCCCTTCTACTTAACTTTCTCAATTTGAATAAGCATGCCTTGTGCCATCTATTGTATTATGGTTCCTGTTCCTAGACATTGATTCATTCGGAAAATAATAAAATGATGGCCAATGCATCATTCAAGGTCCTTGTAGAATAACATTCAAGTACCCTGTCCTCACGGGTGTGCATAAGTTGAGCTCCGAATTTACTCAATAATACTTTAAATCTTTGTCACAATTTCTACATGGAAAGAGCAGTGCAGTCATTTTCAGGAGGTATGGAATTCCATGAAAAGCCATTCTTGCTCCTTCAATTGTCATCACTTAGGAAACAGATAGAAAAAAGGATTCAGATTTCTTTTTTTCCTTTTGCTCTGTTTACTTTACGTGAATCTTCTTTTCTTTTCCACCATTATTTGTCTTTGCAGTCCTCTGCTGTTGATGATACCTCAATAAAGTGGTCCCTCTCTTAGGTTCATAATTAGCAGAACTGTTGGGAGGCAGCAATGGCAATGGAGCTGGTAGGGAAGTGGCTTTCAGAGTGTGAAACTCCTCCTAGTTTGTTTTATGTTTTCTCTCCTATTCTATTTCTTGATGCAGGGGTAAAATTATTATCATCTAATTTGGAGGTCATGGATCCTTCTTTGAGATCCTGGTAGAAAATTCATGGTCTTTTTTATTTTATTTTATTTAGATTATTTTACACAAATTTGATGTAAAATTTGATATTGATATAATATTCTTAAAGAGTTAATAGCTAAAGTAACATGTATCATTTAAAATAAATAGAAGTTGAAAATATTCTAAAAAAACGAAGAGCTTTTTTTGTATCAATTGCCTATGAAATTATTTTGAAAAGTTTTGTTTTGCCATCTATTATATGCATTTATTAGATTTCGTTCAAAATCTTTTATTTTCTTAATATTAAGCATTTATATAAAATCTAAGATAATAAGGAAAAATATTAACTCTCACTATAATATTATATCACTCAAAATAAAATCCGAAAATCTAAAAAAAAAAATATTTAGGTATTTATTTTTTGCAAGGCCAAAGCAAGTCCGGTGAGAAATTTATCCCCCGGCTTTGGCCTCGCTGGCACTGTCGTCCACGGTGAGCCCACCACCTCTATTGCCGCCGTCGTCGCTTCCTCGGAGATGTCCTTGGCTTCAGCTTCTTCCACGGCGGCTGCGCGATGGTAAGCGGAGAACCACTTGGTCCTCATGTACTCGTGCCGCCTCCAAGGCGGCACGTGGAGGCCGTTCTTCTTCAGGCTCTGCCGGGCTGCCTCCGAGGCGACGGCCACGATCTGCTGGAGTCGGTGGGGCTGGCCGACGAACACCTGCGGCAGCAGCTGGATGATGGCGCGGTACGTCTTGCTGGGCCGCGCCACCTCGAACTCCGAGCGGAAGCCCGCGTCCACCAGGAGGCGGTCGCCGCCGACCACCGCGTCGACGTACTCGTGCTCCCCCGCCGGAAAAGAAGGATTTTTATCCCATCGGGATTTGCAAATGGCCGCATCGTAGCCGAGCGATCGAAGTCCGGCGGCCAACACCGCTGTGCAATTTCCCTTGATCTTTGAGTTCCTCGCTTTGTCGAGGATTCTCGATGCATCCGCCAAGAGATTTCTCTCCGCCATGCTCGCGCAGAACACCAAACCCTACTCGAATCATCAAACGACTCTCGAAGCTCGAAACTCGAAACTGGGGAGCCAAATGAAAAAAGGGCAAAGGCGAAATGGAACTCACCTTAATCGCCTCGATCGCGTCGCTGGGAATGGCAGTTCCTGGAGCGTTCTTGCGTTCGCCGTCGTCGTCATCGTCATCGTCGGCATCGTCGTCGTCGCTGCCTTCGGAGTTGGAGTGGAAGCAATTGCAGCGGCCTCGCGGCGGCTTCTCGTGGTTCCCCTCCTCGAAGAAACCGAAAACCATGGCGTCCAAGCTCACCGCGTCGTCGGAGTGGTCCTTCCCGTCACCAGACCCCACAGCTTTCTCCACCAACGCGCTCCTCAAGAACTGCCGCTCGAAGAGCCGCTTCAGGCGGGACTTCGCGATAGGCTTCGCCGGCGCGAAGGCCACCTCTCCCATAGAATCGATCGGTTGGACCTTCATCGGGAACGGCTTTGGCAGCGCGATTCCGATCAAAAAAAAGAACACGAAATCTCAACGAGAAACGCAAAATCGAGACCAAAATCTCGGATTCGAGATCGATACGGCTCCCAAAACACGAAACCCTAAATGTCGAACATGAAAAAAAAAATATATCCTCAAACACGGCGATGAAGATTCAACAAAACACGAGGTTCGATCTTGAGCTCAGATGAACTAATCCAACGGAAATACAGAGGATATTCCGGCGACATTCGCCGTTGAACTGGCGATTTCTTCCATTGATCCTGGCGGAGGAGCAGGACTGGAGAGTGGCGAGAAAGGAGACTCATCGAGGGTTTTTAAAGGAGCCGAGCGAGCTTGTTGTTCGGATCCTCTACGTTGCATGCTACAGGGATCCCTTTGCATCTCGTTCATGATGATGCCACGTTATTATATACAAGGTAAAAAAAAAACAAATAACCTTTATTTTTATTATCATCAATATGCCCCACCCATTTTATTTTATTTTATTCATTATAACTTAAAAATATTTTTAGTTTAACTAATTTTAATCTAATTAATTAATTTTAACTATGTTGAAAAAAATATTATAATATAATCATCATTTACATGTAACAACAATTTTGCTCTACTTTCAATTTTAGAAAATATTGTAAAGATATAAAATAAAATATCCTTTTAATATTTTTTGAATATGGAGCATTTCGTTTTCATTTTTTTTATATATTATTCGAACCAATTAAGCTTATGACAAAAAATATATTATTTTTCTAAAATTTTAAATATATTCTCTTTATTCTTTTCAGATCATATTATAATATTATTATATCATGCTAATTCATCACAAAACAAACCACAACAGTGAATATGCAATTCACTCTTTAAATGCTTGAAATAAGATATTTTAGTTAGGAATAAATTTCAAAAATCTTTAATAATTGGAATATATACTATAAACATATATATTGTTTTTATATTAATAAAAAATTCTGAGAGTTTTTGTTTCTGAAAGGAGACTTTAAATCATCATCTGAAGGACGACTGAAACATGAGTGCCTGCCCCGCCCCCCACATGAAATTATTATGATCATGATTCATGAAGTGGGAAGAGAGAAAATGAGATGTTTACTTGGATGAATGAGGCAAAGTAAACAGATTAAAGAGGGATCTCTCATTTTTTTTACCAAAAATCGATCGACCAAATTAAACATGGATGAATGCTTTACATCATATACGATAACTAGTTATCGGTGTCAAGAACATTGCAAGACCATGTCCAACCTTTGGACCAGCTACGAGTCATCAAACACCAACTCTGATTGTCATCCATCGTTCGCCAAACAAGTCGAACTAAACATAGCCCGGCATTCTACCATTTGCTGGCATCAAGCTTTCTCATGTCAAGCAATGAAATATAAAACACTCGAAGAAGTAATAAGAGGACCAATGTTTGAATTTTAAATAGGACGAACGTACATAAGTTATGCTCTAGATTTACCTGGTAAATGCTTCAAGATTAGTCAGGACACCTAAATTATCAAAAAAATATATATATAATGATCAAAATACTTCTTGACTCTCATGATCACCTGAACCCTGCAAAGGTTGCATAACATCAAGGTGTCAGTAGGTGATAAGACAGAGGACAAGTTAGGTAAAGAAGTGACCTAATCAGAGGAGCTTTGCCCAAAAGCATGACAAGTTTACCACAACAATCAATTGCACATCTAGTCACTTTTGTCAAAAGGGTTAACTGTGTCGAGTCCTCTCGGTTTAGACTTTAGGGCACTGTGTTTGCTTCAGTTTGGTTGGTGCATTTGCTTTAAGAGCACAATATGCATACTGGAGATGGGAGACAAGATTTAATTTGGGCAGGAAAATAGTGGCATCTGAGTGAAATTTGTACCATCTTGATCCACCAAAACCTTGCTTTTGGACAAGAGCTGACCTAGAAATAAGATGCAACCAAAGAATACACTGCATGAAAAGGAAGAGAGATGAGAATTTGCAAGTATGATGTGTGGTAACTGAAGAAGAAGATTTGGATGCAAGTTGTTCGATATTGCAGTGTAATGTGTGCGTTAACAGATCAAGTATGATACACTTAACATGAAAACAAGTGCATAAATAATCAAGAAAAAGAAATGTACCTGATACCGGTCGATGAATGGAGGCATTTGAAAATGTATACCTTGGTAGCGTGCGATGGATACTTCTAATATCAAAGGATAAGTGTGCTTCAAGCAGAAATCCATAAAGAAGGTTTGTAATCGAGGATCTATTTGTTTTACATAAAATGTTTTATTTCTAAAAAATATTTTTAGAATACCTTTTAAAATGAAAGAGTTACCACCAATTAAAGGATGCTATGAGCCTATGATAGGCAAACGTCATAGTTCTATCGTTCTAATTTTTATAACTAGATACAAATTGTCTCAGTTATATTTTAACAGAAGTCATAGTTCAATTTTAGCAAATGTTATGATTCTATGTTAGTGGTTGTCACAATTCTATTGTTTTATTTTTTTTATCATAAATAGCAAGTGTTGCAGTTCTATTTTAGCAACCTAGCATTAACACAATAACTTGATGGATCATAGTACGATCTTGTTTTACTTGGCGAGAGTTGGATAAATAGAAAGAGATCCCTCGAATACAATTGGGTAAACATAAGAGGTCTAGGTTAATGGTCATCTGCAAAGATTTCTTTTTTTCCATATAGGATAAACTAGAATCTGAAAGATTCAGGGCAAACAACTTGAAATCAAAGAGTATATTTCACAAATCAGAGCTACTCTAATGAAAATTTAGTGCAAACTACTGTGATTAATCTAAAAGAAAGAAAGATGAAGTACATAATAAAAAACACAAAATATAACAAAAACCTACTTTAGTTGGCAGAAGTTTAATCTAAGTATGACATAATTCTGTAAGAGCACACATTTAGGTTGCTGGACAAGTAAGGTCATGTAGGGTTCATTTACTTGGACAGAACGTCAAGAGGGAGAAGAGAAGCGATTGCAGAATTACATATAAAGCTCCATTATGTATGTCTATCTTTTGTGTATATCTTCCATCCAAAGTAAACAAATCCTTAGGTTCAAAAATTCTAACCAAGCTACAGAACATGAAAGTACAAAACAGAAGCATTCTACCTAAGGCCCTTAGTATCAGAAAATGCCTAGGTTGGGCCTTTCTATTTGAGACTACCTAAATCAGGTCCCTCAGCCGGTCCTTGTTATTTAAAGGCCGTGGACGAAACTATTATTTATACCCCAATTTTATTCTTCCATCAACCTAAGTAATAATTATTTTAATCTATAAAATTTTATTTCTAGATATGGGATAAGGAAACAAGATTTTTTATCTTAGGACAGTTGCTCTTTTTTATTTATGCATAAATTTCTACAATTCTAATATAGAAATAAGAATGAAACATCAATTTCAAAACTATGGATATAAATTTCACACTAGGATCAGAATTTACTGGAACCCTACAAACTTTATCAAATATCCCTTTGAAGAATATGATAAAATCTTCTCTGAGAATCTACACGATGATATAATAAAGTAATTATTGCTACAAACCATTAATGAAGAAGATCAAAAAAAATTCTATGAGGTAAACAAGACAAATATATTCATAATTAATCATCTTTGCAATAGTAAATAGTATTTCAGCATCCACGCCAGCTTCCTTATCCAAAATGTATAATTTAGGATAAAAAGTTACTTTATTAAATTTGGATATCCATTTTTCATTACACCATATATCAGCTTCCCTATTTTTTCTCTCTCCTCTAGAATGTTTAGGGAATGAAAGTCATTTCCTAAATTTAGAAATGTACTATTCATAAATGCAAAAATTAGGGAATAGATAGAGTGATTGATGTAAAGGATTTTTAGCTACCAAATCCAAAGTTTAAGAAAAAATTTTTAGATGTGGATGCTCTAATATTGAACACTGCTATCTTGGTCAGTAGAATATTTAAGTACTAATAGTACATTTTGCTTTGATATTAAAAAAAAACATATGTTCGCAATAAATTTGTGTAAAATACACCAGTTAAGAAACTTTAACTTTGAAATTATAACATGCAAGTTTTACTCTTAGATGTCGAGCGCCATCTATTCCCAAACCAACAGTAGCTACTGCAAGTCCTATTAACCTGCCCTGCAAGTAAAAACTAGAATATGTGTTCATGCAGCATCAACTAATAACTTTTCAAATATGAAGGAATACATTTCTGATTTCATAGACGAGGAGGACCCAGGGGCCCATTTTTAATAAGTTAATATATATAAAAAATATGGCTGACTCTTCGTCGTTGATCCTCGTCGACGCCCTCCTCGACCTTGGAGACATGATCTACGAGAAGCAAAAGAATGATGCTCGTGAGGTAAGCCTATCCCGATCCATTTCCCCACTTATCCGAGAAGAGGATTCTTGATTGTTCGTGAATAATGAACGGATTTGGTTATATTGAAATGATTCGAGACCACAGATCGAAGGTATCATCCCACAAATCGAAGGTATCATTAAACAACTCGCACTTTCTAGCGAGCATGATAAGATTTCGGCTGTGATCAACCTACTAACCTTGGAATTTGCTTGCTCACCGCAAGCGAACCTTAGGAAGGTCAGTTCATTATTATTTAGGCAATCATGACATTCTATTTCTATGGAATCAGAAATGTATTCCTTCGGATTTGAAAAGTTACTAGTTGATGCTGCATGAACACACATTCTAGTTTTTACTTGCAAGGTAGGTTAATAGGACTTGCAGTAGCTACTGTTGTTTGGGAATAGATGGCGCTCGACATATAAGAGTAAGACTTGCATGTTATAATTTCAAAGTTAAAATTTCTTAACTGGTGTATTTTACACAAATTTATTGCTAACATATATTTTTTTTAATATCAAAGCAAATTGTACTACCAGTACTTAAATGTTCTACTGACCAAGATAGCAGAGTTCAATATTAGAGCATCCACATCTAAAAATTTTATCTTAAACTTTGGATAGGGTAGCTAAAAAACCTTTGCATCAGCCACTCTATCTATTCCCTAAATTTTGCATTTATGAATAGTACATTTCTAAATTTAGGAAATGACTTTCATTCCCTAAACATTCTAGATGAGAGAGAAAAAATAGGGAAGCTGATATATGGTGTAATGAAAAGTGGATATCCAAATTTAATAAAGTAACTTTTTATCCTAAATTATACATTTTGGCTAAGGAAGCTGGCGTGGATGCTGAAACACTGTTTACTATTGCAAAGATTATTAATTATGAATATATTTGTCTTGTTTACCTCATAGAATTTTTTTTGACCTTCTTCATTAATGGTTTGTAGCAATAATTACTTTATTATATCATCGTGTAGGTTCTCAGAGAAGATTTTATCATATTCTTCAAAGGGATATTTGATAAAGTTTGTAGGTTCCAGTAAGTTCTAATCCTAGTGTGAAATTTATATCCATAGTTTTGAAATTGATGTTTCATTCTTATTTCTATATTAGAATTGTAGAAATTTATGCATAAATAAAAAAGGAGCAACTTGTTAAAAGAAGAATAGAAAGAAGATAAAATAAGAGAGTAATAATTAATCTTATTGTTTGTTGATATTTGCCCTCAAGACAAAATTTGATTTGATTTGATGATTTGATCCGGTCAATTCTGGTAATTCTCTTTTATCTCTTTTACAACTGTCCTAAGATAAAAAATCTTATTTCCTTATCCCATTTCTAGAAATAAAATTTTATAGATTAAAATAATTATTACTTAGGTTGATGGAAGAATAAAATTGGGGTATAAATAATAGTTTCGTCCACGGCCTTTAAATAACAAGGACCGGCTCTGCCTCCCAAAGTTACAAGTAACCATAGCATTACATTCTCAACTATGTAGATGCACTGTATACTGTTTGAGAGTCAAATGCACAATACTCTACAACCTGAACTAAGTAAATTCACCAAAGAAAAACCATGTACAATCTGCCTTTTTTCCATTAGAGATCTATTGTTTTACATCAAAAAAAAGAACCCCAGTACATGTGGTATTTATATGTCAAGACCCACAGCTAAAGATTGGTCTCATCCTATTGTCATTTTCTACTTGCCACCATTTAACTGCGAATCCAAATCAATATATGCGTCCTTTCTATGGACCCTTCATCTTTCACCTTTGTGTAGTCTACAAAAGAATCAGGACCAAGTTTCCTTGTTTTTGCTACATGCTAAACAAAAAGAAACATCCTTAAAGTTCCAACTGGATGTATAGAAACAAAATGGCATGTTACGGCATTAGCAAGAACTAGTAGTAAAAAGGACTCCTGCCCATGACAACCTTGTGACATGTTAACTTGTAATTAGAACAACAGACAAATTTAGAACTATGATATATGTCACCAGTTACTGCAAAGCAGACCAGCATTAAAAACACCATTTTGTTTTTGATAAACTTGTGGAATGTCAAATTATGATCAGAACAACAAACAAAATCAGAAATGTGATATTTGTTATCAGTGACTGCATTGCAGGTAGCAAAAAGGATGTTCATAATCTTCGATCTCATTCACACAGACCAAATTCGTTCGTGTCAGCAGAAAAAATCACTTTTGTTTTTCTGCATCAATGCGCATGAACTTTAGTAGATAAACGAAAGAATTAGCATCCCTACGTTACTAATCAATTTTGAAAATGTACATCATCGATCGATAGCGAGTTAAGATCCAAATGAGAATTTAAATAAGAAAACGGAAGTAAAAAACGCGAGATCTATAAAAATCATTTCAAAATGAAAGAGAGGGGCTAAAGGAGTTTTATTTCAAAAAACCGATCTTCTTGCTCCAGGCGCTTGAGCTCCGCCGAGATCCGAAGCCTTCCTCAGGTGTCCGCCTCGAAGGGACCTTGTGATCCATCCTGGTGGGCGCGATCGCCCCATCAGCCTGCATTCCGAACCTCAAGTAGGAAACCTTCCTCTCCTCGCATCGCACTTCTCTGATTCGAAGATCAGTAACAGGAACAGGAACAGAATTGAAAGCCGATGAACGGTCCACCTTGATCTCATCGCCAGTCTCGAGATTCCATTTCCTTCATCGCCGGCGATCGATGCGCCGGTGTGCGAGGTCGTCGGAAGACGATGGGAATCTAAAAATAATTTTTTTAAAGTCCCTTATGTTTCTAAAATCATCAAAATTGTATAAAATAATAAATTTATTAATATTTTTAATAAAACATGACCTGGAGAAAATAAATTTTAAATTATCATAAAAATAGGGAAATTATGCAAATACTCTTATTTTTTAAAAAAAAAATCAAAAGGAGTCTCAGAAATTTTTTTTCCAAAATACCTCATATTCAACTAGGGGGTAAACTAGCCGAACCGAGTCGAACAATATTAGGTTCGAGCTTGGCTCGTTTAAGTTATATTCGGGCTCGAGCTCGAGTTCGAATCGAACTTTTATTACAAGGCTCGAGCGACTCGTTTTGGAATTATCAAGCTTGCGAACAGTTCGAGGTCGGCTCGTTATTAGCTCGATTATCATAGTTAACGATCCTAATTCGTTAAGCGAGCTTGGGCTCATTTCCGGTCTCATTTTAGAGCTCATTTTTTTTTGCTTGTTTTAAAACTCATTTTAAGGTTCATTTTAGAACTCGTTTTTTTGACTCGTTTTAGAACTCTTTTTTTTTTTTTCTCGTTTTAAGGTTCGTTTTAAGACTATTCATTTTTTTAGCTCGTGAGCCTACAAACGAACATGTTCACGAGCTCATGAGCCGAATATCCTTAAGCTCGAGCTTGGCTCGATAAAACTGTCGAGCTCGAAATCGAGCTCGAGCTCGGCTCGAAATCGAGCTCGAGCTCGGCTCGATAAGATCAACAAACGAACTCGAACGAGTTTTTTATCGAACCGAATATCGAATAATTTACAAATCGTTTGGTCCAATTACATCCTTATATTCAACAGTTACTACTGATAACTATTATAATCATTATAAAAAATACTTAACAGTTGTTACCACTATTTTCAAGTAATTTTACAATTTATGGTTTATGATTTAATTATAATTATTTTAAAATTATTTTTGATAAAATTTAAATAATTTTTATCAAGTTAAATTAGTAAAGTTGTAATGAATATTTTAATATAAAAGTAATTTGTGAATATCATTTTGATTAAAAATGAATAATTAATTTTTTATATTATAGTAGCTAGTTTCTATTAAGGATGATAATATCTTCTCTGATAAAAAAAATTCAATATTACCAGATTAAATAATATATATCGAATGGAGGAGGGTATCGATATCAGATCTGAATACCTAATTAAATTATATATATATATATATATATATATATATATATATATATATATATATATATATATATATATATATATATATATATAATTATGTTAATTTTAATATACTTTATGATAATTTAATGAAAAGAAAAATAATTATTAATATAGAAGATATCTAAACTTTTAATGAGTATGAGTATGAGATCAGATATTTGATAATCGATTGATATAAGAATGAAAGATATAGAATTCGACCTCAATCTGACCATTATTATCCTTATTTTCTACTCATTATAACAGCTAATGGTAGCTACTATATAACATTATTATATCAAAATACCTTTTACTTGATCAAATTGCTTAAACTTTATTAAGAAATTATTTTAAATTAATCAAAATTATTTTAAAATCATTATAGTAGTTATTTAGTAAGTTTTACACGTTGTAATAATTAACAACTACAGATAGATAGTGGTTACAACGCCATTAGAAAAACAGTTACAACGCCGTTAGAAAGGGATATCTGATTATAAAATTTTCAATGGAGCATTCTTTTATTTTTTTTTAAATGAGCGCATTTACATAATTTGGGCATCCTTTTGTTTTTACCCATAAAAATATTACACGAGGATAATGTTCGCGACTAACATCATAAAATAAAAATTTTAATAGAGCAATTTATTAAAATAAATAAAATTTTCTTTTAAATATCTTCTTCTTCTTTTCGGTTGTTTATTTGTTCTTGGAGAACGGTTCCATTCCATTATTTCATAGACAATGATGAGAGCATTCAATTTCCAAGTTGGATCTTAAAGATGATCTAATTTTATAAATTTTTTTATCAATTATTAAGGCAAGTAACATATGATACATCAATTCAGTATTTTTAGTTTAATCATCTATTAAAAGAAATTAATTAATTAATTTATAAAAATTAAAATTTAATTCTTAGATGCATAAAAAATTGAGAAGGTATTCTATCACTGTACCTCTGGTTGCAAATATTCTTTTTCTATGGTCTATCTCTATGTGGCAAAGACAATCATTAAATTACAATTGAGTTGATTGAATAAGGGATAAGCCTCGATTTCACTATCACTTGTCGTGACGTCACAGCTGGCTCTATGGCCAGCTCGTCTGCAATTTTGTGGCCGTCTCGATCACGTAAAATCTATACATTTTTTTTTGATAGTTTTTAAAAATCTATAATTTATTTGGATTTTTGATAATTCAGTATCCAGATCAAGATTCAAACCGTGGATAATTGATTAGCTACTAAAGTTGCACGGGGGTTTTTTTTTAAAAAAAAAATTCTATACAAGTCTGTTTTTATAATCCAACTTTTTTTTAAATTGACTATTTGTTCATATGTCAGAATATTTGACCGTTGCACCATTTTTATTATCTAGATAATTTCGAAACAATTAATTTATAAAAATAAATTAAGAAAAACTTATAAAGACTTATCTAAATGAACACTGTTAGATTTATCATCCCACTGACAGAAAATCCTTATAATATAGTATTTCTGGAATTCAAATTTTAAATGTCGGATAGTAGGCTCGGGTAAAAAAATCATTAAAAAAAACAAAAACACAAAACAGAGAAGCACTCTTTGCTTTTAAAGAGTTAAAAAGGCATCACATTGTAATTTCGTATAGAAAATAATTTTATTCAAGCATTTTTTTTAGCAAATCGTGTGATCCGGTAGTAAGAGCGGGCCCCCCACCTTTTTTCTTGCCAAGTCAACGCCGTGGAAGTCACCGGAACAGTCACCCGCCCAGAGGAGAGTGTGGTCCGACCGGACGGACGGCTGTAGACGGCCGGTCCGACTGAATTGCTGGCCGGCCGATGGAATCGAATACCCGAAGGGGTCCAGCCGGCTCGCACTTATAGTTGGGAAGAACCCTGTCAAATCGGGGTTCCGACGCTCAGTTAAAAAGGTCAGGGACCGAGCTGACCTTTTGACCGACCACAGTCATAAAGCACCCCTGTTTGTTAGTCTCCACAAAGCACAAGTAAACCACTGCTAATGTCCGGTCGGATGTTTGGGTATCTGTCCGCCCGGACTACAAGTTTGGAGCACGGGAAAAGGCCAGAGGATTTCTTCCTCTGACAAGCTGTAAGTTTCACGTGTGTGCCATGCTCCAGATCTTGTGGCAGGGGATTCCGCTGTCCCATCGAGGGCATGCTCTGACTGTAGCGATATGGGTCAGGTAAGCTTTCTGACAGCCGCATACCTAGGAAAGGACAGAGGACACTTATGCACTTCGGTACGCGTGCCCAAACTTGACACCGCTCTATATAAAGAACCTCAGGTTTCACCGGCGAGAGGATTCTGGTACGTACTCTGAGACTTCTGGAGCCACCTTGTTCATCGTGATTTACCTGACTTGAGCGTCGGAGGGTCGTCGCTGGGAATCCCCTTCCCGGCTCGACTTCTGTGCAGGATAGCCGGAGCATCTCGACACTAGTTGGAGATCTACATCAGCGAGCCTTGGAGCGCCACGTGCCCAGCGTCTGTTGACTTCTGGTTCGGACAGGATCAAATTGGCGCCGTCTGTGGGAACGCTCCTGCATCCGATCGGGGACAATGGACGAGGCTGGACGACAACACACGGTGACGCTTTCAACAGAGGAACTCGACGCCCTGGTCGAGATAAGGGCCGCCAAACTCATGGAGCAAAAACAAAAAGCATCCGCCGAGCGGGCGGAGCAACAAGCGACATCTGCGTCTGGTGGCCGAGCGGAAGCACCTCAAGCCACCGTCGCATTCCACCGAGCCTTGTTTCGCACTCCTGAAGCCGCACCAGCTCGAAGAGATAGAGGCTCCTCTTCAGATGAAATGCCAAGGCGGGATGACAGAAAAGGGAAAGCCCCCCGGGCAGACTCATCTCCCGAGCGGACCAATCGCCAATTCTCGGAAGATATTTTACGAGACCCTCTGCCCAAGCACTACGTGCCTCCGACGATCGGCGAATACAATGGAACAACGGACCCGGATGATCATCTGGGTAAGTTTGATAATACAGTCACGCTCCATCAATACACCGATGGAGTGAAGTGCCGCGTCTTTCTTACCACTCTCTCTGGATCGGCTCAACGGTGGTTCCGTAGGCTGCCGGACGGATCCATCACAAGCTTCAAGGACTTCCGAACGGCCTTCCTCCACCACTTCGATAGCAGTCGGCGTTATCAGAAAACAAGTGTTAGCTTGTTCGCCATCAAGCAAGAACCAAAAGAATCGCTTCGAGCTTACATCCAGCGATTCAACCAAGTGGCGATGGACATCCCAACGGCCACATCGGAGACGATGATGAACGCCTTCACACAAGGCCTTGTGGATGGGGACTTCTTCCGGTCGCTCATCCGAAAGCCGCCCCGAGACTATGATCACATGCTACATCGGGCCAACGAATACATAAACGTGGAAGAAGCGCAAGCCGCTCGGAAAAAGGAAACTCCAACCGAGCGTGCACCTGTTCATGCCGAGCGGAAGCAGCACGCCGCTCAGCAACCACCCAGAGGACCGAGGGCCGAAGCAATTCGATCCCCCCGCGCCAGATCGCACGTACAAGAAGTGGCTGCCGCTCGGCCCAAGCCAAAGAAGAGGTGGACCCCTATGTTCTGCTCCTTCCACCAGTCAGATACGCACAACACGAGGGATTGTCGAAGTCTTCCCTTCGTGACTAATCCCGTTCCCCGGAGAGCCGAACGACGGTCTCCTCCCCTCGACAGGAGGCAAAGGACCCAGGAAGCCGACCGGACCCGCATAGAGAGGCGACATCACCAGACGTCCGATCGGCATAGATCCCCAAGACAGGAGAGTCGCCGGACGTCCAGAGAACGGTCCCGACCGCCCACTCGGGAGGAGGAAAATAGGAGCAATACTTCCCGGGGCGAGATCAACGTTATTGCTGGCGGACCGACCGGAGGAGATTCCAACCGAGCCCGAAAGGCGGCCGTCCGGCAGCTGCAGATCCACACGGTCGGCTGTAGCCAAGAGCGGGCAAGTGGACCGGAAATCACTTTCGGGCCTGGAGACTTGGAAGGAGTAGAAGTGCCCCATGACGACGCGTTGCTCATTAAAGCGGTAATAGCAAATTACACTATTCATCGCATATTCGTTGACACAGGGAGCTCGGTCAACATCATATTCAAGAAGGCGTTCGATCAGCTGCAAATTGATCGAGCCGAGCTGCTGCCCATGACTACCCCGCTCTACGGGTTTACACAGATCCGGCTGGCCACCTCACTGGGGGAAGAGCCGCTCAGGAGGACCAGGACAATAAACTTCGTGGTGGTCGACTCTCCATCATCCTACAATGTCATTCTGGGACGACCGGCGCTCGGCGAATTCCGAGCGGTTGTTTCAACCTTCCACCAGAAGATAAAGTTCCCCGTGGAAGACAAAGTAGGAGAAGTGCGTGGAGATCAGCTAGCAGCTCGGCGATGCTATATAGAGATGATCCGAGCAGAAGCTTCTTCCGCTCGGAAGGCCCCCCGAATCGAGGTACACGCCATAACCGAGAAACCTCCTGCTTTAATTTATGATGAAAAGGAGGAAGTTCAGATCCATCCGACCCGATCGGAGGCCACCACTTTCATCGCCTCGGATCTAGAGGAAAAACAGAAGAAGAAGCTGATCCAATGCCTCCAGCAAAATCATGATGTCTTTGTTTGGTCGACACACGAGTTGCCCGGAATTTCGCCGAGCCTAGCGCAGCATGAGTTGCATGTCCGACCTGACGCTCGGCCAGTGAAGCAGAAAAAAAGAGATTTTAGCGCCGAGCAGAATGCCATAATCCGGGCGGAAGTAGAGAAACTTCTGGAGGCCGGCCACATACGCGAGGTGCAGTTCCCGAGCTGGCTAGCCAACGTGGTATTGGTCTCCAAGCCGGGCGGCAAGTGGAGAGTTTGCATTGACTTTCGGGACTTAAACAAAGCATGTCCCAAAGATTTTTATCCTCTGCCCCGGATAGATCAGCTGGTGGACTCTACGGCCGGCTGTGAATTAATTTGCATGCTCGACGCCTACCAGGGCTATCACCAGGTACCGCTCGCCCGCGAAGATCAGGAAAAGGTTAGCTTCGTGACTGCCGACGGCACTTACTGTTACAACGTGATGCCGTTCGGATTGAAGAATGCCGGGGCCACTTATCAACGCTTGATGAACAAAGTGTTCAGGGAGCAAATAGGGCGGAATCTGGAAGTTTATGTGGACGACATTCTTATTAAATCCGTCCTAGCGGCAGATCTCTTTAAAGACATGGAAGAGACATTCCGAACGCTGCGCAAATACGGAGTCAAGCTGAATCCCCAGAAGTGCCTGTTCAGAGCAAAGGGAGGACGTTTCTTGGGATACGTAGTGACCGAGCGGGGAATCGAAGCCAACCCCGGCAAGGTGAAAGCTCTGCAAGACATGCTTCCTCCCAGAAACACAAGGGAAGTGCAACGGTTGACCGGTCGGATAACTGCTTTGTCCAGATTCATCTCCAAAACTGCCGACCGGAGCCTGCCATTCTTCAAGATCCTGCGCAAGGCTACTAAGTTCCAGTGGAACGAAGAGTGTGACCGAGCATTTGAAGAGTTGAAAACATATCTGAATTCTCTGCCTATACTTGTCAAGCCGATCGGGGGTGAGTCACTTTATATGTATCTATCGTCAACTGAGCATGCTGTAGGCTCAGCACTTGTGAGGGCGAGCGGTGAAGAGCAACCGGTGTATTTTCTGAGCCATATTTTGAAAGATGCTGAATCTCGCTACACCGGGCTCGAGAAGTTGGCCTTTGCTTTGGTTCTAGCCGCTCGGCGCCTTCGACCGTATTTCTTGGCTCACACAATCATTGTCCGGACGAACAGTCCACTCGGAAGAGTCCTGTTGAATCCAGAAGCGTCCGGACGGCTTATCAAGTGGACGACAGAATTAAGCGAGTTTGACATCCAGTACCAGCCCCGCTCGGCGATTAAAGCCCAATCCTTGGCTGATTTTGTGACCGAAGTGCAGAGGCCCGAGCCGGAAGCTCTGTGGAGGATATATGTGGATGGGTCTTCCACTCGACTCGGAAGCGGGATTGGGATATTACTTATCTCACCGCAAGAAGAAAAGATGCACCTATCCGTCCGGCTGGACTACAAGGCCACCAACAATGAGGCAGAGTATGAGGCCCTTATAGCCGGATTACAGGCAGCACGGCATGTGGGAGCCGGTCGGGTGACTCTCTATTCGGATTCACAGTTGGCCGCTCAGCAACTTTCCGGCACCTTTGAAATCAACTGTGTTCGGCTTAAACTCTACGCTGAGGCCTTTGAAAAACTCAAAGCTACTTTCCGAGAAGTGCTTATTCAGAAGATTCCCCGAACGGAGAACCAGGCGGCCGATGAGTTGGCCAAACTCGCGAGCTCAATAACGCCGGTCGCCATTCAGCAGCCAATTGAAAAAACGCTGATGGTGGCGCATGTCGACCGGATGCAAGGCCTCGCGTTTCCAAGTGACTGGAGGACACCTATTATAGAATTCCTCCGTTCGGGCACCACACCATCCGATGAATATGCAGCCCGGCTCCTCAGAAGAAGAGCCGGTCGGTTTACACTCATCGGAGATCAGCTTTACAAGAAAGCTTTCTCGCGTCCTCTGCTAAAATGTGTAAGCTCGGAGGACTCATCCTACGGAAGTACATCAAGGATCATGTGGAGGTCATCCAGGCGGACGCTCGTTAGCCAAGAAGATCCTCTTGGCCGGATACTTTTGGCCAACTTTACAAGCAGATGCCGCTCGGACAGTATCTACATGCCTTTCATGCCAGAAGTATCACAACTTCTCCCACCGACCGGCAGAGGAGATGAAGGCATCAACCATCTCATGTCCGTTCGATCAGTGGGGAATGGATATTGTGGGTCCATTTCCGATGGCGACCGGGCAGAGGAAATTTTTACTAGTGGCGGTAGACTATTTCTCCAAGTGGGTGGAGGCCGAGCCGCTGGCAAAGATCACTGAGCAAATGGTTAAAAAATTCATCTGGCAGCACATCATTTGTCGGTTCGGCATCCCTCGCCGACTGGTGTCCGACAACGGGCGGCAGTTCACAGGGAAGATGTTGGAGGATTGGTGCCAAAGCTACGGCATTGAGCAACATTTCACGTCCGTGGCCTATCCTCAGAGCAACGGTCAAGCTGAAGTCGCCAACCGGGAAATTCTTCGTATTCTGCGCGCTCGGCTCGACCATTTGGGAGGGAGTTGGCCGGATGAAGTGCCGAGCGTCTTGTGGGCTATCCGAACGACGCCAAAAGAAGGGACGGGAGTCACACCGTTCCATTTGATATATGGCGGTGAGGCTGTCATACCGGTCGAAGTCGGCGTTGAGTCAGCCAGGATCCAGAACTATGATGATGACAACACCGAACGAAGAAACATGGAGCTGGACTTGGTAGAAGAGGAGAGGGCAAAGGCGTCCGTTCGGCTGATGGCGTACCGTCAGCGGATGAAGCAAAACTACAACCGGCGCGTAATTCCCAGATCGTTCCAAGTCGGCGATCTTGTCTGGAAGAAAGTCAAGCCGGTCGGCGACGTCGGCAAGCTTGAAGCGCCATGGGCAGGCCCTTTCAAAATCATCGAAAAGCTCCGCTCGGGCGCGTATTATCTGGAGGATGAGGACGGACGGCAGCTAGATAGGCCGTGGAGCGCGAACCACCTCCAGCCTTACCGGGCGGGGTGAAAGGTGTATCACTGTAAATCACCCTGTGTATTCCATTTTTCGACTAAATACTTGAAATGCAGAGATGAAAAGTCAAAGGAGCGAATATAAGGCATTATCATCGTAGCGCGAAGGCCCCCGAGCCGATCGGCCGGGAGGTTTATGTGGTTAAGACTTGTAAGCAAATAACCCGTGCCGTTCGGCCGGAAGTAAATTGGTCGAGCCAAGCGCTCGAGGAACGAAGGCCCCGCGCCGTTCGGCCGGAGGTAAATGGGTCGAGCCAAACGCTCGAAGATTGAAGGCCCCGTGCCATTCGGACGGAGGTATATTAGCTGAGCCAAAATACTCGATGAAGTAGATCCTGAGCCGTGCGGCCAGGAGGGCATTATCCAAGCTGGGGGAAAGGCAAAGAGCTACGCCGAACGGAAGTGTCAAAATTAGCCTTGACGGCCGTCTAGCCCAGACGTTAAACCGTAGAGCCGCGCCGACCGGCTATAAATATCCGCGCCGACGAGCACCGTCGTTAAAGATCAAGAGACGAGCCGGCGTCTATAAACCCTCCGAGCGGAAGACCGACGAGCACCGTCGTTAAAGATCGAGAGCCGCGCCGACCGGCTATAAATATCCGCGCCGACGAGCACCGTCGTTAAAGATCAAGAGACGAGCCGGCGTCTATAAACCCTCCGAGCGGAAGACCGACGAGCACCGTCGTTAAAGATCGAGAGCCGCGCCGACCGGCTATAAATATCCGCGCCGACGAGCACCGTCGTTAAAGATCAAGAGACGAGCCGGCGTCTATAAACCCTCCGAAAGGAAGACCGACGAGCACCGTCGTTAAAGATCGAGAGCCGCGCCGACCGGCTATAAATATCCGCGCCGACGAGCACCGTCGTTAAAGATCAAGAGACGAGCCGGCGTCTATAAACCCTCCGAGCGGAAGACCGACGAGCACCGTCGTTAAAGATCGAGAGCCGCGCCGACCGGCTATAAATATCCGCGCCGACGAGCACCGTCGTTAAAGATCAAGAGACGAGCCGGCGTCTATAAACCCTCCGAGCGGAAGACCGACGAGCACTGTCGTTAAAGATCGAGAGCCGCGCCGACCGACTATAAATATCCGCGCCGACGAGCACCGTCGTTAAAGATCAAGAGACGAGCCGGCGTCTATAAACCCTCCGAGCGGAAGACCGACGAGCACCGTCGTTAAAGATCGAGAGCCGCGCCGACCGGCTATAAATATCCGCGCCGACGAGCACCGTCGTTAAAGATCAAGAGACGAGTCGGCGTCTATAAATAATCCGAGCAGGCCAACCGTCGAGCTCCGAGGTTGAACATCGAGAGGTTCGGATCGTCTCATAACCAGCGATTCTTGGTAGCAACACAGAATTATGTGCGGCCGAACGGAAGAGCTGGAGAAAATACTCCAGCGATTCTCCAAAGGTGTGATGTGACAGGAGATGAGCGGACAGCACAAGTGTTAGCAAGGGGACAGTGCAAGAAGATAAAATACACGAAAGGAAAGCATTTCATTAAAATTAAAACCTTAGGCCGAGTGGCCTAAATACAAAAAGGTTCATGATCAGCCGAGCGGCTAAATTACAAGAATTACTCGATGTAGTCGTAGAGGTCCCTCGGAATGTTGCTCAGAAGCTCCACCTGATCACCGGCCGGAATATTGGTGGACTCCGGAAGAAGGCCCTTCGACTTCAGATAGGTCATAGTAGCCGTAATGGCCAAGTCGAAAGCCGAGTACATCCGCTCGCAAATTTTCTCCGAGAACTCGGGCGATCGGATGTGGCTTTGTCGGAGAGCGGCGACTCGGCTCGGCTCGGCATCCTGGTATTCTTTGAAGGTTGCCTGGGAGCTTGTGAGGGCCTCATTCAGACGTTCGATCTTCTCCGCATCAGCCGAGCGGCCTGCCTTCTCCCGATCGAGCTGCTCCGTCAGCTCTTTTATCTTCGACTCCAGGCCCCGGGCCTCCACGTTTTTCTTCTCCAGATCGGAGATGGATGTGTTCTTCCGAGTGGTGACAAGAGTTATCTTTGTGTCAAGCGACTTGACCTGTCGCTCGGACTCGGCTAGGGCGTGGGCCTGGTCAGCTGTTTTCTTCTGCTCAGCAGCCAGCAGAGTTTGAGCTTTCTTCAGCTCTTTTTGCAGCTCAGAGTAGGAAGGTCATTGGGAGCCGCTCGGACCACCTGCCGCCCGCAGTTGCCTTATCTCCTCGTCCGCCATAGCCAGACGGCTGGAAACTGCTATCTCTTCCACCCACCTCTGAAACGAGAAGGCGCAGTTGTTAGAAGCCGAGCGGAAATATTTTAGGCAAAACAAAAAACAAAAAACAACGAAGAACTTACCCCCGTAGCCGCTTGCATGTGGCTGTTGGCTAAGTTCTGGAGAGGGATCAGTGCTACGCGCGCCCGAGCGTCGGCCCACATCTCGGCGAGGGGCCCTTTCAAAGTAATAGTGTGCTCGGGCACGGTTGTCCGGTCAGCTTCTGGCAGCAACTCTTCAGTAGGGAGATGAAGAGTAGCCCGTACTGTGCGGCCATGACCAGGGATCGCCCGACCGGGATCAGAAGCTGGCGCAGAAGATCGCGAATGGATGGTCGAACGTTGGACTGAACGGCGAGCAGGGGGGAGAGTGTCGACCGGAGTGGCCTCGACCGGAGTGGCCTCGACCGGAGCAGTCAGCTCGTCCCAGTCAGAAGGCGTCCGGTCGGACGAAATGGTCTCGGGCACAGGCGCCTTCCCTTTCGCAGTCGAGGCGGCCCGGTCAGAGGGTTGGACCGCGGAGGTAGCCGAGCGTAGCGGTGTCTCCACTCGGCGTCTCTTTTGCATTGGCTGATCCTCCTCCCGAACGGACCCTTCCTCGGGGCCGTTGGTTCCCTGGAGGTAGCTCCGCTGTCCCCTCGCTGAGAGGCTCGAGCTCCGATTCACTGGTGCCGCTTTCTCTTCGTGAGAACCGACCGAATACCCATTTCCTTGGTCACGGCCTCCAAGATGCCTTTCTCTTTAGAACGCAGCCATCACGAGTCCATGACGATGTCATAGGAAGAGAAAAGAAATCGCTTAGCAATTAAAGCAAGTGCCAAAGCAAAGTTCTTACCGAAGCTGGTGGGGTCCTGATAGGACTCAGCCAAAAATGTACATCACTCCCTCGTGAAGAAGCTTGTTGATGTCAAGCCGTAGACCGGCTAGTACATTTGCGGCGTGAAGATAATCCGGTCGGGTCTTGAATTTCTTCAGTTCGGGAGGGGGAGGTAGACTGACTTGCCACTGGGTCGGAAAGTTTGGCTGACTGGGCATGCGGAGGTAGAAATAATAGTCCTTCCAATGTTTATTGGAAGTGGGTAGTTTATTGAAGAAGACCAGACCGGGCCGAGCTTGGAACATAAAGGTGCCCGGCTCGGCTTGCTTAGGATAATAGAAGTAAAAGAAGACCTCCGGTCGGAGGGGGATGTTGTGAATCTTAAACAAAACGACAACGCCGCAGAGCAGACGAAAGGTATTTGGTACTAAACTTCCGAGCGGCACGCTAAAATAGTTATAGACGTCTACTATAAAAGGATGTACGAGGAACCGCAGACCGGCGATGAATTGGTCGCGAAAGACACAGAAACCGCCGCGCGGTGGTCTGTGAGGCCGAGCGGCAGGACCAGCTAGGCGAACTTCGATATCCTCGGGGATTTCGAAATTGTCAGCCAAAATATCAAAATCCCGTGGTTCGAAACGAGATCGCATGGTAGTATACCATGGGCATAAGGATTGTTCTTCGGGATGAGAAGAACTGGCCATGATCGGGACAGAAGAAATCAAAAAGGAAGTTTCAAAGACGAGGAAATGGAGTTTCAAAAACTAGAGCAGAAGTGCGAATTAGATATCGGAAAGGAAAAAGGAAAGATCTAAAATCTTACTGGGGGAAGAGGGATCGAAGAAAGGCGCCGGATAGCGTCAAAGGGCAGAAGCGAGATCGCCGGAGCTCCAGAGCGCAGAGAGCAACAGTAGAGGTGACGGAGGCGTGTGAAGGTGAGGAGGAAATGAAGAATTTATAGGGTGAGGGCCGGGCGGCCTCCACCGTCGGATCCAGGTCACGGGAATCAAAGCATACATCTAGCTGTATATTTCGAATTGCTTCGGTCACATCAAAATATCACGCTACCGCCTCCGTATTCCGATGGCATCGCTCCACGTGGCAGTCAATCGTTCGGAGCATTTAATGAAGGTATGATCAACCTTGATGGCGAAGATTGGCGCAGAACGCGAGGAGATCCGGTGAAGGCCATCACTGACTCATTCAAGGACATCTCTACGACTGACCGGGCGGAGAATACCATCATGAATGAGCCGTTCGGCTAGACTCACAGTCCAGTCAGTCGGACTATTCGCCTCCTTCGACTAGACTTGAAGGGGAGGCAAGTGATCCGGTAGTAAGAGCGGGCCCCCCACCTTTTTTCTTGCCAAGTCAACGCCGTGGAAGTCACCGGAACAAGTCACCGGAACAGTCACCCGCCCAGAGGAGAGTGTGGTCCGACCGGACGGACGGCTGTAGACGGCCGGTCCGACTGAATTGCCGGCCGGCCGATGGAATCGAATACCCGAAGGGGTCCAGCCGGCTCGCACTTATAGTTGGGAAGAACCCTGTCAAATCGGGGTTCCGACGCTCAGTTAAAAAGGTCAGGGACCGAGCTGACCTTTTGACCGACCACAGTCATAAAGCACCCCTGTTTGTTAGTCTCCACAAAGCACAAGTAAACCACTGCTAATGTCTGGTCGGATGTTTGGGTATCTGTCCGCCCGGACTACAAGTTTGGAGCACGGGAAAAGGCCAGAGGATTTCTTCATCTGACAAGCTGTAAGTTTCACGTGTGTGCCATGCTCCAGATCTTGTGGCAGGGGATTCCGCTGTCCCATCGAGGGCATGCTCTGACTGTAGCGAGCTCCAGATCTTGTGGCAGGGGATTCCGCTGTCCCATCGAGGGCATGCTCTGACTGTAGCGATATGGGTCAGGTAAGCTTTCTGACAGCCGCATACCTAGGAAAGGACAGAGGACACTTATGCACTTTGGTACGCGTGCCCAAACTTGACACCGCTCTATATAAAGAACCTCAGGTTTCACCGGCGAGAGGATTCTGGTACGTACTCTGAGACTTCTGGAGCCACCTTGTTCATCGTGATTTACCTGACTTGAGCGTCGGAGGGTCGTCGCTGGGAATCCCCTTCCCGGCTCGACTTCTGTGCAGGATAGCCGGAGCATCTCGACACTAGTTGGAGATCTACATCAGCGAGCCTTGGAGCGCCACGTGCCCAGCGTCTGTTGACTTCTGGTTCGGACAGGATCATCGTGTTTCTTTTTAATTCAACTTATTATATAAGAATATGTTTTATATTAAAAATTATTTATCAATTTATTTAATTTTATTTAAATTTGATAAATATCAGTTTAAAATTATTATAATAATTATACTAGTGTATGTTTAAGTGATTTTAATAAATATAAATAATTTTAATTAAATTAATAAAAAATATTTTTATATATAATTAAATTAAAACGATTTATTTTAACAACGTTAGGTGCTGTTTTGACATTTAAGGCCTTTTAATGGGTCAAAGAAATATTTTTCTTTTTAAATAAATATTTTCCTTTTTTTATTTTAATACAGTTAGGTGTTGTTTTGACTTATAAACGCCGTGGGTTTCGGCAGCTTGCTTCACTGAAGGAGGCAGCTCTGGAGCCTCTCGTCGATCGGAAGCCATGGAGGCCCCGAGCATGCCCAGAGTGAGGTTGGGATCCCAAGGACTAGAGGTATCGCTTTCATGCACTTCTCTTCTACCTTTGTTCTCAATCCGTGAGCCAAAAGAAAGAAAAGGGCGCCTTACTCGATATCCCCGCCGCTTTCCCTTCTCTTTTAGGTTTCGAGACTGGGGTTCGGGTGCTACGGCATTGCAGGGATCTTCAGCGCGCCTTACAGTGAGGAAGAAGCCAACGGCATCATCAAACAGGTGTTCGATCGGGGCATCACTTTCTTCGACACCGCCGACGCCTACGGACCGCACACAAACGAGATATTGATCGGAAAGGTTCGATCTTTCTCTCTCTCCCTCGTGTAGAAATTGGCTGCTTAAGGATTTGAGATTGGAGGATGAAAAGGTGGGGGGTTTTCGCAGGCGCTGAAGCATTTGCCGAGAGAAAAGGTCCAACTTGCCACTAAATTTGGCATCTCGAAGTACACAGGAAACGACCTCGAGATCAACGGGAAGCCAGAGTACGTGCGGGCGTGCTGCGAGGCAAGCCTCGATCGCCTTGGTGTGGACTACATCGATCTCTACTACCAGCACCGGGTGGATTTGACTGTTCCTATTGAGGACACCGTGAGCAATCAAACACACTTTTTTAAGCTTATTGTTGAAAATTCACCAGAATCTTTTTGAAATCCGGATTCACAAATGCCCAAGGAGAGTATTGTAATAAAAGAAAATGAAACTTCTCTTGCAAAAGAGGAAGATTGCCCCTCTTGTTTGAGAATAAGAAAAGTAGAGAAAAGGGCTTTGCAAGCTTTCTACAAGACGAGGAGAAGAGGATTTCTTGATTATCTCAAAGAGAGATAAGACCCCCATTTTATAAGAGGTGGGATGGTTAATTAGCCATTGCAAACCAGTCAAATAATAATTGTATTACAGCCAAATAATGACAGGTAAATCAACCAAATAATGACAGATTTTTAGCCAGATAATGGCTGGTTTCCAGTTGGAATATCTTTCTTATTTTCAACACTTATGAGCTAGGCCTGTTTAGCATTGATTAACTAGTTATATTCTTTCTTTGGCATCCAAGATGGGAGAGCTCAAGAAGCTAGTGGAGGAGGGGAAGGTGAAATACATTGGGCTGTCAGAGGCCAGCCCTGATACAATCAGGCGAGCGCATGCTGTGCACCCCATCACTGCTGTGCAGATGGAGTGGTCACTCTGGACTCGTGACCTTGAGAGTGAGGTCGTTCCTCTTTGCAGGTGTTTTCTCTTGCTATATTAAAAATCATCATTTGCTACTTTGCATGATGGTAGCAAACACTTTGTCAAAATTGTCTTTTTGAGTTCATATGGGTTCTATTTTGCTCGAAATATATGCATGTGTGCACTTTGCTATCGACTTGTTGAGTCTGTGTTGATAGGGAGAAAATGATAATCAAAGCCCCATTTGGATGATTCTCCCCTTTGGTGCATGTTTACACTTGTTATGTTCTTAAAAGATTAATTCTTCCATAGTAATATTAGTTTAATTTGGCTTGCTAAAAGTTGATTGGCACTATGATTCACAGGCTATTGCCTTTGTAAACATCAGTTATCGATTCTTTTCATAGAAGCATTTGTAATTCTTCTTTTGTGACAAAATTGGGAATTAAACCAATCTCGAGAGTTTCTAACTAAAGTAAATTGTTGAGAAACAGGAATCTTGGCATTGGAATAGTCGCGTATAGCCCTCTTGGCTCTGGGTTTTTTGCTGGAAAGGCCAGTGTAAGAAGCTTGACTCCTGGCAGTGTTCTGGTATGATCTCATTGTTGATTTTCTTTCTTCGCCATCCCTTTTCTTGGTACATATGGAATTGCAAGTGTATTAGGATTTTTGTTTCTTTTTCAGTAGCAGTGACTTTTTCTTTATTGCTTGAGTTATGATCCTTCGGTTGTAGAGATGATTGTTTTTTTCTCTACATATAAAATTGCAAGTGTATGAAGATTGTTTTTTCTTTTCGTGCCAGAGTGACTTATTTTTATTGCTTAATACTTGATCCTTCGATTGCAGAAATTATTTTAAATCACAAGTGTATGAGAATTTTGTTTCTTTTCAAACCTTTTCTTTATTGCTTTAAGACACGATCCTTCAATCACAGAGATTATTTCTTTTTCCTCGGTACATAAAACATACAAATGCACATGGATTTTGTTTAATATCGCAATGACAATATTCTTACTGCATAAGAAATGATCAAAAGTGTGATGATTTTGTTTCTTCTTATATCATGGTTGCTTTACTTGTATGCTCAAGGCATGATCCTTCAGTATAGAGATGATTTAATCCTTCGATATAGAGATGCTTCCTTGGTTGGCTCACTAGTTGTTTTCCTCAGTCTCATTTCCCTAAGTTCTCTGGAGACAATTTGGATAGGAACAAGATCCTATATTTTCGGTTAACAGACTTGGCTGCAAAACATGGTTGTACCCCTGCTCAATTGGCCCTTGCCTGGCTTCTCCACCAAGGGAATGATGTAGTGCCCATTCCAGGTAAAACTTTCTTATTCGATAAGTTACTGATGATTCTATTACTTGTACATCGACGCAATTTGTACTATCCCTCGTAAATAATGACTCATAGTTAGATTTCTTGCATTTTTCACAATTTGGTCAAGTGAAATAGTTTATCTCTTAGTCTCTTAGATAAAGTGTTGAGTTACATGCTCAAGTCAAAAAGTGATAAAATGAATACCCCAAACTCTAAACCCTAAACTGGCCTTTTCACTATTACTTTAATGATGGTCAGGGACGACGAAGATCAAGAACTTGGAGGAGAACATTGGCTCCCTGAAGGTGAAGCTTACAGAAGATGACCTGAATGAGATTTCTGAGGCATTGCCTGTGGATGAATTTGCCGGGGGTAGAGCCCTGGGACCTTTTGCATCATATGTGTGGCAGCTTGCAAATACACCCCCCAAAATCGTGTAATCAACTTTTCATCCCCTCTACCAATAGGTCACAAGTTTCTGTTGTTTACTCTGGCATTTATAATTACCAGCTTTGTAATAAACATGGAAATAGATTTTGCAACTCAGTTGCCTAATTAACCCACCGTTTGTTTTGCAATAAAATATTTATGTGAAAAATATGTTTTAGATTTTTTTTTTTCAGTTTTTATGACGATTTTTTTCTGGGTTGCCACGTGATATTATTCTAAATTTGAGGATGAGTTCTTTTCAATCCGTGACATCTAATGTAGGAGCATCCAGTAGCATGATTAATTTATGTCCTCCAATAAGACTGTTCTCCTTCGCACTATGACAAGAAGTAGAGATGGATCTATGTTATGATCGTAGTGGGCTGTAGCATATCCTAAATTTATGATTAATTACTAATAACTATTACAGTTACCGTGATGGCACACACATCAAGACATTGAAATGAGATTCATTTCCTTACATGTAGCTTACTATAACACCAAATCAAATGAAAACAAATCAAGTGACACAATATAAATTAGGAGGGAAATCATTCCTAAAAAATAATCTATCACCATAAATCATCTAAATCATATAATAATTTTATTACATAAATAATAAAAAAAATATAATTTGGATGAATGAATTTGTTTATCGATCGACATAGTCATCCAAAATAATAAGCTTTCTAATTAATTAATTATGTCCTTTAAATTTGACGTAACACTAACATGATGTGTTAACTTATGAATGGATGCAACCGATCGCGTATGCTTATATGTATGTTGATGGGTCTGTGACATTTCTCCATCGTATTTCTCAGTACCAATATCATATAAGGATTTCACCTAATGTAATGGATTCAATTTCATAGACCCAATATATTAAATGATGTAAATTCTGTTATAGATAATTTATAATTCTAAATTTCGTATGCATAATCTCATTAAATCAATTTTACCTTTAGATTTTGAGGTTGAGTTATGGTATTAAATAAAAAAATTAGGTGATATATATATATATATATAATTTAAGCTCAGTCCATCTCTTATTTCTAGATTCGTCCCTAACGAGAAGAAAATAATGCTACTAATTTTCCTTTTGATCTTACAGAAAGAGAGATTACTAACAAGTAAGATGACTAACTCATGGCCTCCTAACTCGATTACACTATTCAGAGTCCGAATGAGGTAAAATCATCTTTCTAGTGGCTGACACAGTCATCCCATGTCCTTTGATATGAGCGTGTTATGATGTCTTTGACGTACTCTAGATTTAGTATTTTGATTTTTTCTCTTATTTATTTTAAATTTTTAGAATTAGCTAAAAATTAATTTAGATTTTAGCTGCTTGTTTTAGGATGAGCTTTCTTTTAGTACTGTTTTTTCTTGTGTTCAATGTTATTATTATTATTTTTTTGAAGCTATTTAAATCGGAGTTAGGGCTCTTATAAAAATATATTAAATTTGATTTTAATTTAAATAAAAATTTATTTTCGTTTAAACCTAAAAACAACACCTTTTCGTTGACGAATCCCTTCCTCTTTTTACACTTTCTCTACCACTTCTATTCAAACCTCGCATCGGGAGATTCCTTGATCAGTAAGTTTAGAAATCTCAATCCACCCTCATCCTTGGGTTTGCAAATATTAGCCTAGGACGGTAAAGCATTTTGTTTGCATCTACCATATCCTTAGACGATTGCGTGAGTCATCTTTTTACGCTTTCTTTACCACGTCTATTCAAATGCCATTTCATCCCTTGCGTCAGGTGGACGGTCCAACACAAAAGATTGGTGATCAGATAAATTTAGAAAATGCAAATGGACCCTAACATGACATTCATCATCACCAGTTATCCAAATCCTACATAAATTTTAAAAAATACCCGACCTAAGATTTGAATCCTCGTTATAAGCAACTCGAATGAAGAGTAAGGTAGGACATTTTAGATAGAAAATTATAGATGTGGCATTGTTTCGATTTTTAAAATAGTTATTTTAATGATATGGATAAAAGGGCGCTTTTAATTGTTTTTCTTTTGTCTAAAAAATTACAGTGATGAAAAATATATACTGATGAAGAATAAATATGACCATTTTGGTGGAATAATAACTTTCTTTACTCATCTAATACTGTCAAAGTATTCTGGTCAATTTAATAATCGGTTATAAATTAATTTTGTAATTTATCTCCATTTATATAATTTAGGGATAAATTATAAGGGACTATTGGAGTGGGTGTAATAACTTTTACTATAATTTAATTGCCAAATACTCTAACATTGTCCTTTAGTTGACTTAGAATTAAAGGTCCTGAGACTATACTAAGACTTGATGCGGAGCAGTAGAGTGTAGAGTTTTGAGACCGTTTTGATTGATAATTACTAGCGAATAAATTTTGATCAATCATAACTTTTAACTTGGGTATCATAGACTTAGGGGGCATTTGGTTTGGGCATAGGAATAGGAATGAGAATGGATTTGATAGTAGACTGGAATGAGAATGAGTTTAGTTATTCTAATATTGTTGCTTGGTGGAATTAACAGCGACATGTGGAATCCAACGACGGTGGCAGCGCTGGTGCTACAGAGCCACCTGACGACGAATTTGCCGCTAGTATACCTCATACAGCTTCAAAGCTGCACGCCTCCCCTTGTCTCTACAAGCACTGGCCTCTCCGTTGAGCAATGCAGCCCACAGCAGAACCAACCATCATTTGACACCTTCCTCTCCAGTGATCTCATTGTCCGTGTTCACCGGCAAATGGACAAAATGGTAAAAGAGATAAAAGAAAATTATCAGAATTGACCGAATCAAATCACCAAATCAAATCAAATTAGTATTTAGATTATTTTAATAATTCTATTAGAATTATTAGAATAATTATCAGAATAATTCTTAGAATAATTCTGTTATTTATTAATTGGTTAATTGACCAAATAATTTTTGAACATTATATATTGTATTGTCCTTAGGACAACTATCAATGAACAATAGATTTTATTGCTCTCATATTATTTTTTTGCTCTCTCCTTATTCTTCTTTCCTACATATTTTAATTTTTCTTATTTTTCTCTGTTTTCTTCCGCCGTCAACCCCTTTGTTTCTCTTTCCTCTTCCTTAATCTCTGGGTTTCTCTTCCAAAAAAAAGTTTCCTTAACGATTCTGTCTCTATCATTTTTCTCCACGATCGTCGACCACATGGTAGAAGCTCTTTCTTGTGATGTCACACTACAACAAAAACTGCAAACGACAACGGATATTATCCGTTGTCGTAGGGTCAAAAAATCGTTATAACTGAGGGCGTTGTAGAATGTATTGCCCTACGACAACAGTTTTGAATCCGTTGTCTTTGTAGACATTCGACAACGATTTTTATCCTTTGTTGTTTATATCTCAAAATTTGTTTACGAAGGATACGACAACATTTTAAAACCGTTGTGGTAGATAATTTCAACAACAGATATAAACCTACAACATATATAAACCGTTGTGGTATATAATTTTAATATGTTTTACAACGGATAAAATCGTTGTCTTTTATCACTTTTCACAAAAAAAAAATCTGTTGTAGTTACGTACTTTTTACAACGTTTCTGACCGTTGTCTTTAATGTTCATGTTGTAACGTGATAATAACAAACAACCAATCTTTATTTAATATAAAGAAACCACCAATACAAAATTAAATATTTACTACATTCAATCCATGAAAATGTTATCTTCAAATTTTGAAAATTAACTACACACATCAAAATGAGAAAATAATAGCTGTGTAATCGAAATCCAAAATATGTCGGCTAAAATCCTCTTCCCAACTGAATCTTTAAAGCCTTTTCCAGCAACTTACTGGCTGCATCTTCACGTGACCGAGTATACAAATTTCCCTTGACAATCAAATCTGCAGAATTAAGTTGTAGGAGCTGATAAAAATAAACTAATTATAAAAACATTAAAAGATAAAATATACATGTAAGCGAATAAGAATTATCTTAACCTACTGAAACACATACGGATTGATGATACAATTCAGTTTGTTTTGCACTATTGTTGTCTTATTGATGCACCATGTTATTGGAAATTAGCAACTGGTATAGAAGGAAATGAAATTGCATAACATCCATAGCTATTTGGCAATTTGCAACGATCTCAATCATATAAATCATATGGTTCTTCATTGAGTTCAATTTAGCCCAGTGACATATTCAAATCAAAGCATGATACTTTAAGGTTGGCAATGCCATAAAACTTATCCAACAAACATTGAAAGGTCAAATGCAAAGTCACATATTGGAGACCTCTCTTCTATAGTTATTGTAGGATCGAAAAGAATTTAGATATCTCCACAATAGCATAATATTGTCCACTTTGGGCCTAGACCCTCATGCCTTTGCTCTTGAGCTCTCCTCAAAAGGCCTCATGCCAATGGAGATATCTTTTTTCTTATAAACCCATGATCTTTCCCATGTGTTTCCAATATGGGACTATGTTTGCAACCTTGTAACCCCAACAATCCCCCCCTCAAACAAAGGACCATAGGCTTCCCACATCTGATCCTCGACCCACCAAGTCTTCCTGCCCCTCGGTCCACCCGACCTACTAGGACTTCCTGCCTGGTGTCTGGTCCTCTTGATCCGAACATAGGAGCCCCCACTTTCTTTGTTCGAGGTCAATATTGTACTCACATGGTTCAATCAAACCATAACTCTTGTGCACAGTCGACGGTTAAACCTTCTGGCAGTCAGGGCTCTGATACCAATTGTAGGATCGAAAAGAATTTAGATATCTCCACAATAGCATGATATTGTCCACTTTGGGCTTAGACCCTCATGGCTTTGCTCTTGGGCTCTCCTCAAAAGGCCTCATGCCAATGGAGATATCTTTTTTCTTATAAACTCATGATCTTTCCCATGTGTTTTCAATATGGGACTATGTTTGCAATCTTACAACCCCAACAGTTATGACCATGAAAGTGCTAGCATAACACATTCTAACACTGATCAGAACTAATAAGATATTTTCACCCATAACGCTAGTTATGCACTATATGTCAAATAAAAAGATAGAAGAGAACGCTTGTGTAATGGGGAAAAAAACTTCAGTTGCCCAAGTAGAAAACAATTGGATAACATGTAACAATTAATGAAGCAAGCCAATAAAGCATCAGAGAGAATAGAAGAGTTACTCATGAAGTACTTTGGAAAGTTACAAGGATTCCAACGGTTAGAACCTCACAATATATTTCTTGCATCCATTCGTTTATCCTATTAATGATAATATCATCAATTTCACCCTTGTTTTCGAATACCAAGTAAATACTTCTAATGTAGAAAGGGAACATAGAGCTTCAAACAAAAAAAAAAAACAAATTTGAAGTAATTCTAAAGTGTTAAACCAGTAAAAATATTAATATTATGATTCTAACACCAGGCAAAGGTTTGGAAATAAGTAAATTTAAGATAAGGCATAAAATGTTCAAAGTTGTTTTAAAACAAATGGAAGAATAAAGTTAACATTTTCATAAGTAAATAGCTCAGACAAATTCAGAAAGAAGCTGGGTACAATTAAATAGGAGTTACTAAGCTTGAATGACAACTAAGATATAGAGCACACTAGTTAACATAAAGAGAAATATCCCCAATACAAACTCACCTCCTCTGCACGCAAAGAAAAATATAAAATATAAGGAAAAAAAAGAATTGTAGTAAGTACTGTATGAACTGTTGTTGGAGCAATATCTCTAAGGTCAAGGTTGATCTGGTTGACCAAGCTTGAGTCTTGGTCATGGTTTCGATGTTTGCCAATACATGCAGACGACACATGAACAATGTAGGTGCAGTTGTTCATGTGGGGAGATTGTTGGTGCAATTCTCCACTGATCAAGGCTTGATCAGGTTTGGTTGAAGAAGAATCAAGTAGGTCAAGGTTGACCAGATACTTGATTGGGAAGTCTTAACTGGGATGCTAGGCAGAGAGAAAATCCTAGTGAGTGAAGCCAGGTGGAAGTCCTAGTGAGTGAAGCTAGGCAGTGAGAAAATCCTGGTGAGTGAAGCCAGGTGAAAGTCCTGGTGAGTGAAGCCAGGCAGAAGAAAATCTCAGTGAGTGAAGCTAGGTGAAAGTCCTGGTGAGTGAAGCCAGGCAGAAGAAAATCCTAGTGAGTGAAGCTAGGTGAAAGTCCTAGTGAGTGAAGCTAGGCAGTTGGAAGTCCTGGTGAGTGAAGTCAGGCAGATGGAAAGTCCTGGTGAGTGAAGCCAGGCAAAAGAAAGTCCTAGTAAGTGAAACTAGGCATAAAGGAAGTCCTGGTGAGTGAAGCCAGGCACGGGGAAATCCAGATGGATTAAGGTTAACCAGACATCTGGTGAAAGTCCAAGTAGGTCAAAGGGATTGGCCGGATACTTGGCACGAGGAAGAAAAGTCCAAGTAGGTCAAGGGAGTGACCAGATACTTGGCATGATGAGGAAAAGTCCAAGTGGGTCAAAGGGATTGACCGGACACTTGGTGAGGGAGTCCTAGCAGGTCAAGGGTGACCAGATGCTAGGCATGATATACCAACAGGTAAAGGTTGACCGGATGTTGGTTTGAGGGGCTTGGGACTTGGTTTTGGGTAAAAACCAGCAACTGGATCGATCAGCCGATCGATTGGCTGGAGCCAAATCGATCGGCTGATCAATTGGGAGTCCCCGCGAGAAACCTTTGTCCCAATCGATCAGTGGATCGATTGGGAGGCAGTCGCGAGCGCACAGAAGCCTGCTGGATCGATCAGCCGATCGATCCAGAGGCCCCAATCGATCAGTGGATCGATTGAGAAGCTGTGATTTGTCGCGATAAGCCCTGGATCGATCCGTTGATCGATCCAGGCATTTCCCGAGAGCACAGAGGCGCTCTGGATCGATCCAAAGCCTCCCCGATCGATTGGGAGCAATGCAATCGATCGGGATCCGACCGTTGGCGTCGTATTTAGCTGCAAGCGTTCGATTCCTTCAGCAGAACTTATGGCATTCATCTCAGATCTTCACAAGGCTTCCAAAGCTTCTCCACAAAGTTCTCACCACCAGATCTTGAAGGTTTTTGGGGGTTTTCCAAGTCAAGAGGCGGATCTACAGCTGAAGAAGAAAGCTAGGGTTAGGGTTTCCTTGTAAGCTTGTGCTGTATTTTGTATCCTTTCCCTTTCTTCTTGTAGTGTGAACTTGTAGAGCTTCTCCGCCTTCGGTAGTTACCGAAAAGGAGTGATTTCATAGTGGAGGGTGCGTGAGTAGGTGTGGATCCTTGGACTAGTCACCTCTTGTGAGGTGAATACTAAGTAAACCCTCCTTGTTATCATTGTGTAGTTTGTTTCTGTATTTTCCGCTGCGTATTTCTGAAGAAACAAGCTACAATGAGCACCTAGCACGCGACGAGCTATTCACCCCCCCTCTAGCTACATTTCGGTCCCAACAAGTGGTATCAGAGCGAGGTCGCTCTTCACCGGAATCATCGCCGGAAGGGGTAAACAAAACAAGTAAAGCTAGAGGGTGAAGAAGTTGGAGCAAATTCATCAAAGTCAAAGAATTCACGAAGCTCAACTTCAAGATGCAATTCCAAGATGGACTTGGATTTGACACAAGGGTGGCTCCACCGTACACATCTACAAGCTTCGATCTTTGGAAATCAAGGATCGAAAACTTCCTAATGGTGGAGATAGAACAATGATTTGCTCTTATGGAAGGTTTCGAAGCTCCAAAGAACTCCAAGGGAAAAGTCCTCAAGAAAAGCAAATGGAGCAAAGAGCATATTCAAAGGAGCGAGGCAAATGATAAAGTGACCAAGCTTTTGGTCAACTTATTGCCTAGCCACATTTTGGCACAAATTGGAGAGTTCAAGGATGCCAAGGAGCTATGGAGCAAATTGGCATCAATTCATGAGATCCCCTCCACTGCACCAATCCAAGAAGAATCCAAAGAGGGTGACTCATTGGAGCAAAATCAAAAGCAAGAGGAGGACTCCGAAGTTGAAAGATGCTCAACTTCCGAAGAAGAAGTCCAAGAAAAAGCTTCATCTTCGAGGGAATGCAATGAAGGGAACAAGGAGGGAGCATACTCCTTGTTCCATGTACAAGATGATGAAGCCTCCACCTCTAGGATTGAGGGGGAGTGTAGATCATTGACCCCGGAGCAAGAAGAAGTCTCCACATCTGGGTCAAAAGAAGAAGAGGATGAAGAAGCTTTCACCTCCACCAGTCAAGCTAAATTAAATGGAGGAGCATCAATATCGGATCAAGAGAAACCCTCTACATCCACATCACATGGAGGACCAAGTGTCATCCCTACATGTGAAGGTAAAAATATCTCAATTAATAATAAAAATCATATTATATGTTTTGAGTGTAGGGAGAATGGGCACTACAAGAGCAAGTGTCCCAACTTGGCCAAGAAGAAGGGTCAAGTGGCACCCAAGGGTAAGGAGAAACCCAAGGAGACCATTCCCGGAACAAAGAAGAGCAAGGAGCACATTGTGTGTTCTCTTGCAATCAAAAGGGGCATTACCGAAGTCAATGCCCTAAGGGGAAGAAGGTGGTCAAAGCCAAAGGAGGAAGCACAACTCAAGGGGAGCCTTCAAGGTAAAAAGGAAGGTATCATTTATTGAGCCTATCCCCTTAAATAATGGTAAAAAGCATGATAGTTCCAATTTATATCATTTCAATGCTATTTACCATGAAAATAGGAGGCATGATAAAGTTAAGGAAAATCATGTAGCTTATCATGCTAAAACCTCTCAACCTCGGTTTAGAAAGGTAGATAGGAATTTAGGCAAGAACCCTAAGGATTCTAGGTATTTGCCTAAGAAGAAGAAAAATCAAGGTTTTAGTGAAAAACCTAAGGTTGAAGAATTATGGAAGGAAAATCAAGTCTTGAGGTCAAGACTTGATAAATTAGAGAGGACTCTTAGAAAAATCACAAATATGACACAAGGGTTCAAGAGTCAAAACCTAGGTCTAGAAGTATCAAAGTCATCCAATGGTCATAAGGGTTTGGGATACAAACCTAAAACCAAGAAGGATGTAATTTCTTACCATAGGGTTCTATATAGCTATGGAACCAACTCTAGGCCTAGTGGGCAAGCTAAAAATACTAGGGAGGTCATCCCTAAAAGTATTTTTGCAACAAATGTGACTAAGACTTCTAAGAAGTCCAAGAAAGTCACAAAGAATGTCACAAGGGAAGCAATTCCTAGGGTTGACTTAGAAAAGGTGACCAAGGCTTCTAAGAAGCCACACAAGGTCACTAGGAAGGTATCTAGGGAAGTTATCCCTAGTGAATACCTAGAGCATCCAAGGAGCACCAATAGGTTTTGGGTTCCTAGGAGCATTTTCTCTATCCCATAGATGGGTTAGAGAGTGTCAACTCTAAGAAGAAGGGTAGTTAACCCAACTTTGAAAAAATTGACACTCAAGGAGTATTTTCAAGGTTATTATTAACCTTTGAAAATGAAATGAATTTATGACTTACTCTTTGAAAGAGTAATATGTGCCAAATTTGAGAAGTATTGATCTTATTTTAAAATGACACATATTGGGAAAACATAAGGAAATATCAAGTTGGGATTTTGGTATTTTCTTAGTGCTACTCTTGATGGAAGAACGAAATATGCCAACATTTGAGGAATAAGTTTAATTTCAATTGGCATAAGTTCATCAAGAGAACTAAAAATGCCAATTTAGGTTTTGACATTTACTTGGCACGTTTAGAGGGCAATCTAGGTTTAATTTTTAACTTAGCTAAGGTTTAAGGACACTTAGATAGGTAATCTAAGTATTTTACTTATGCTAAACCTTGCCATAATTGTTTGCCCATTATATGTCATGACATCATATTTATTTATTTGTATTTTGCATTCATAACTTACTATGAAAAATATAAAAATACCATATCATGACATACATACATCATGTAGTTATAAGAAATTTTCTTTTGAAAATTATTTCTTTTTGATGTATGCCATCACATTATCATGAATTATGTTTATTTCCTTAAAATTAAGGACAAATGACATTTATCAACAAGTATCAACAAGTGACATCCTAGGTGGATGTTCAATATTCATAAAATGCCTAGATAGATATATATGATCCCTAGATTAGGGCAAAACCAAATTTTACATCTTACAAAGACCCATAAGGTGACTTGTATGTGTTTTAGTACACATTAGATACAAGTGAGATGTTAGGATGATGAACAAAACTTAAGATGTTAATTTAGTGCATTCTTTTGAGTTTTAAGTTCATCAAAACACATAGTTATGTGTTTTCCAATCATTGGGAAAGCTAATGTACAAGTCATGTGCATTAAGCCCAAGGAACATGGTGGGATATTGGTTTTGAAAATGTTTTTAAAATGCTTTTGGAAAACCTTGGTGAAGGCTATCTTTTGATAGTACTCATCATTGAATAGTTAGGCACAAACTAGAAGAAAACACAAAAGTTTTTGCAAGTTTTCTAGTTTGTGTCAATCTTTGAAAATATGAAGTATTTTTTTAGAAAACTATTTTTTCATGATAATATATACCCACTACAAGAAAATTCTCATTTAACAACACTCAAACGACAACGGTTTTATGCCAAACCGTTGTCTTTTTGCCTTTTAACAACGGTTTTAACAAAAACCGTTGTCTTTTAGCAGTTTTTTTAGTTTACGACAACGATTTTTAAAACCGTTGTCTATTTATGCTTTTTCGGGGCTACGACAACGATTTTTAAAGACTATAACAACAGTTTATAAAAACTGTTGTCTATGTGCATATATTTTTGAGATTACGACAACGGTTTTTGAAAACCGTTGTCTATTAAGTGTTATTGAATACAGTTGTTTTTTTTTCGCCGTTTTTTCCCTTCGCCATTTTTTTGCCGCCGCGTTTTTTCTTTCCCTCTCCTCGAAATTTTTTGCCTCCGCATTCTCCCCTTTATCTTCTCAATCCCTAAGCATTTTCGTCGATCTCTTCACCTACTTCACATTTTTTTTCTCCTTTCCTCTCCAAGCCCAAAACCTGCCGCCCCTTCTCCTTTCCTCTCCAAGCCCTAAACCCATCACCCCTTCACGACTCGTAGCAGATGGACCCCTAGAATTCATGTCACTAAAATCGACGGATCTTCAGGAATTCCTCCCTCCTTTCAATCTTTCACAGCAACCTCTCTGCGATCTGGTGAGTTTTCTTTCAATTCTATTGCAATGCATTTGGCCCTAGTTTGTTTTGGTGTTACAGTTTCTTTTCTTGTTATTGATACTTGGAGATTCCTAACTTAAAACTTTCGACTTTTTCTTTGAGTTAATTCATTTTATCAATTGTTTCGTTGATGAGTAATTTCTTTTTTATGGTTGATCCTACATATTATATATTTTGGAGGGGCATTGCTTCTTAATTTCATAGTTTTGGATGTGCAGATGGTAACAAAGGCGTTAACAAAAGAGGCAATTGCAATGACTGAGAAGAAGATGAACATGAGCTTAGGTATGCCGAGAACTTTTTCCGTTGCATCTGAAGTTATTCTATCTGAATAACATAGTCCTAATACGATTCGCACATTTATTGAGGATGATATTATTAAAATGTCGAAGAAAAGTTCTGCTAAAAGGAAAAGACCTCTAAGGCCTCCTGTGAGTGAATATATTCTTGCCAGGAAAGTTTTATTTTCCTTCAAATTATTAAACAGTTGATGAAAAAATTGTTGGAATGTATACTGAAAGCCTAAGCTTTTGTAAACATTTGTCTTGAATAAAGAATCACATTTGGTCAAATTATCTACATTTGTTTGTAGTTGTTCAATTAATTTATATTGTAGATAACATAACTTGTGGTGTCACATGCAGAAGATAATGTTATCAGTACCTTATAAATTATAAACAGTAGCTCACGACCAAAATGGAAAGGAACAAACCATTAGAAGGTCGTAGTGTAATTAGGTATCAGTTTATCTTGACTGTATAATTACACTAGTACACTTAGAGTGTATTGAGTAGGACCATTTGAGGTCGTTTCTTTTATACTGACTTTATAAAGAAACAAAGACCTCAGTTATTATGGAAGTGTGTGCTCTTAATCCTGATATAATAACAAGAACATATATTTGATATTTATTTCTTTAATTTATTAATGGGTGAGATTTAGTTCGATGAATCAATAAGCCCGATAAGTTGGGAAATGGTATTACTTATAGTGTGTGTTGTTGATTATAGAAGGAAACTGTGTCCTAGAGATACTAGGTTGATAATGTCTCCAAGAGGAGCTCATAAGGATTGTCATGTTAAACCCTGCAGGTGGACAGACATGACGATAAGGTTGAGTGGTACTACTCTTGGACTTAGATATTAATTAAATGAGTTGTCAGTGACTCACTTAATTAGTGGACATTCGATATCTTAAACACAGGGAGACTAACACACTCATAATAAGAAGGAGCCCAAAAATATAATTTGGGATTGGTGCGGTAGTTCAATGATAGTTCTCTAGTGGAATGAATTATCATTGATAAAATTAAGTTGTGTGTTCGGGGCGAACACGGGATGCTTAATTTTATCGGGAGACCAAAACCAATTCCTCCTCTCGGTCCCTATCGTAGCCTCTTAGTTATAGAGTTCTATACTCACCTATACCCCCACCTTCTATACCCACCCAATAGGGGCCGGCCAAGCTAGCTTGGGAAACAAGCTAGGTATAAGATTGGGTGGCCGACCCTAGCTTGAACCCAAGCTAGTAGGGCCGGCCAAAATAAAATTAAAAAGAATTTTTAATTTTAATTTTTATTATGTGGAAGAAATAATTTATTAAAGAGAATTTAAATTAAAATTATCTCTCTTGTAAAATTTACAAAAGATTAAAGAAAGAGATTTGATCTCTTTCCTTATTTGTAGATTGGTGAGATATTTTATTTTCTCTTTAAAAATTATTCACATATTGTAAAATTAAAATTATGAAAATTTCTTTTTATTAACCATGTAGAGATTTTTAAAGAGAAATTTTATTTTTTAAAATTTCCGGAAACAAATTAGGAAGTTTTAATTGTTGATTAAAACTTGTCCAATTTGTTCTCCAATGATGTGGCCGACCATGAGATTGTAATTGGGGAAATTTTATTTTATTTTTTCAATTAAATCATGACAAGGAAATTGAGGAAATTTTATTGTAATTAAATTTCCTAATTTGCCTAGGCCAAGGAATATAAAAGAAGGGGTGAGGGTGGCTTCATGAAACAACCTCTATTGTTTTCTCTCCCTCTTTTCCTTGGTGTTGTGGCCGACCATCATCCTCTCCCTCTCTTCCTCTTGTGGTGGCCGAATACTTCATCCCTCTTGGAGTTCTTGTGGTGGCCGGATACTACTTGGAGAAGAAGAAGAAGAAGGAGAGAAAGTTAGCATCTCTTGGAGCTTGGTTAGTATTTTGGTTTTCTTCTTTGGTGAAGTTCTTCCTTTGTGGCCGAACCTTGCTTGGAGGAGAAGAAGGTGGTTGGTGGTTTCTCATCTCGGTAGATCGTTGCCCACACAACGTCCGAGGTTAGAAGAGGAATACGATAGAAGATCAAGAGGTTTTTCTACAATGTATAACTAGTAATTTTTATTTCCGCATCATACTAGTTATTTATGGAAATAATACCAAATACAAGAGGCTTACGTTCTAGTATTTCGAATATGTTTTTCGAAGTTGTGTTCTTTTGTTTTATTTTTTTCTTGTGATTTGATTATTCTTTTTGGTTAACCTAAAGTTATTTTAGGAAATTAAATATTAGCTTTCTATAAAAGGTTTTGTCTAGTCGGTGGTGGTTGCTCCCATATCCAAGAAGGCCATGTGCCTCGCCACGTCAGTACTGGGAACCAATTATGGAAATTAATATTTAATGGAATTAATAACTTAAGGTGATTTGGGTCGAACGTGTTAAGTTCCGCAGGAGACCCAAGTCAAAACCTAAAAGAACGAATAGATTAAGTTTTGGATCAAACGTGTTAAGTTCCGCAGGCGATCCAAAATTTAATTTAAAAGAACACATGGTAGCTAGGAAAAGGTTCAGACCTTTGTACAAAATTTTTGTACAGTGGAACCTCTAGGTTTTCCGAGTAGCAACCAACAATTGGTATCAGAGCTAGGGTTTTGCCTCTGTGTATTTGGTATTAGTTTAATTATGCACATGTCATACATAATTTAGGCAAGTTAATAGTAGGATGTGCTAACTTTGTGGATGCAGGATCCAACTATTATGGCTTTTAGTTATTATGTGTGTGATTGGACCCTTGGACATGTCAAGGGCATTTATATGTGTGTGCATGATTGTATTAAAATACAGCAGGAGCTGTATTTAGTTTTATTAGGATTTTATTTTTGATCTAGATACATGTACATTCCTTTTATGGAATATAGGATCAAAAATGTAAAATTCTATTTATGTCGCGGATCGAATCTTGCAAAGCGTGGAACCTTCTGAGGACCAGAGGCGCAGCAGAACAAGGAGCAAGATGGATGCGACAGCTAGACCCGGTGGCGGTGGCCAAATATGGCAGCAGCTTGGGATGACAACACACGGAGGACAACTATAAATAAAAGCCATAATAGTTGAAAATTAGATTTTCTATTTATTGCTTTTATATTATGCTGTGTGTGCATGTTAATATACATGTTTAGTAGGCTAGCATAGTTAAAATTCCTCACTTTAAATAACTAAGTGGGAGAGGGATTTATTTTAATAAATTCCACGGTCTCCATTATTGGTTTGTAAGTGATGCAAACAAACTTGCGTGTTGGCTCTGAGTGCTTTCTTCCATATCGGATGAGTTTGTTAGCGGATCACTAGATCAAACTTCCATTTTGGATGACTATAGGAAATTAATTAAGAGCGTGTGTTCTTCCCCATCGGAAGGGGCACAATCTTATTAATGGACTTAGTGTCAAGTAATGATATACACTTAGGCACGTCTAATAGTATCCTCCCCATCGGAGTCACTGCTATTATTTGTATGACTGAAGGAAACCAACTATTAATTGTATTTGTCAAAAAGTTAGGTTGACAAGATAATAAAATTAATGGGTTACACCCTTCTTTTACAAATGTTGAATTTATATACGTCCACACTATCGTGGCATACAAAATTCACGGTGTTTTAAGGTGTTGGTTAATTTAAAATAGTAGTGTTTGAGGAATCAATATTATTCTAAATTTAGAGTCCCGACCAAAGTTATTTTTGTGAATCTTAGGATGACTTTCAACCGATCGTCCATCATACTGAAAAATACACTTATTGGACCAAACTACATAGATTGGAAAAGAAACCGACATTGTTCTCATCACGAAAGCTATAAATATGATCGATCGAAAAGGCTCGATGCACCCATCGTGAATCTACCCAAGAGGAGATTGAATATCATAGAAATGGGTAAAAGCATATGAGATGGCGGTGTTACATTTCGCTTCAATGTCAAATGTATTGCAACATCAAGATTTACCACAGCCAATGATATTATGAACAATCTCAAGGAACTCTTTCGTCATGATAGGGCTTCAGGCAAGAAGCCATAAGAAAGATAACGACACCACCATGCAAGAGGGTACTCCGTAAGGGATCATATCCTAAAGACGATGGCTTATCCGAACGAGATACGGATCCTTGAGGAAAATTGATGGGAAACCCAGATCGATATGATCCTCCAAACGCTACCTAGAAGTTTTGAGCGGTTTGAACTATAATATGAATAAGAGGGTTTATTCTTTAGCGGAACCACCGATGTAACTTCAAGCAGAAGGATTATTTCACACAACGCTCAAATTCACTACGAAAATGGTTCTACTTAAACCGAAGGAAAGAAGAAAAAGAAACAAGTCGGTTCAACAAAGAAAGTGAATAAATCTCGAGTACGGGATTTAAAGATGGAATGAAGAAGTCAAGGGCAAGTGCTTCATCTATAAGCGTGGGGACATCGAAGGCGGATCGTCCTCGTAGGAACCAAAACAAAGGTATATCTCATGCTCTAGTTGTTGAAACATGTTTAGCGGTGTTATCTACCAGCACCTGGTGTGTAGATACGGGAGCCACTGATCATGTCTGCAATTCCTTGCAGGGGTTCCAGGAAACCCGACGACTATCTGAAGGAGAAATTACCGTCTACATGGGCAATGCTACTAAGGTGGCAGCTGTTGCAGTGGGAGACGTCTACTTATCTTTTAGTAGAAATAGAAATTTGATTTTAAGAAATTGTCTTTATATACCCAGTTTTAGAAAGAATTTAATTTCAGTTTCTAAACTGTTTTTAGATGGATATTCAGTTTCTTTCAGTAACGATGTAGTTATTAAAAGAAATAAAATGATTATCTGTTCTGGTACATTAGTTGGCAATTTGTATATTTTAAATCCAATTTCTTCTACAAAGCAAAACATGGAAATTTATAACTCATCTTCTAACTCTAATAAGAGAAAAGAACCTTCGGAAATGAAACAAGCATATCTTTGGCATCTAAGGCTTGGTCATATTAACTTAAGTAGGATTCAGAGGCTTATAGCCGATGGACTTTTGAGTTCATTTGAGTTGGAAAATTTTTCAACTTGTGAATCTTGCTTGGAAGGTAAAATGACCAAGAGGTCGTTCAAGGCCAAGGGGTATAGAGCCAAAGAAGTGTTAGAGTTGGTTCACTCTGATTTGTGTGGTCCTATGTCCGTCTGCAAGAGGAGGTTTTGAATATTTTGTCTCTTTCATGACGATTATTCAAGATATGGATACATTTACCTAATGCGCCGAAGTCCGAGTGCTTTGATAAGTTCAAAGAATACAAGGTCATGTGGAGAAACGACTAGGTAAAAGTATCAAGACACTACTACGATCGTGTGGCGAATACCTCTTAGGAGAGTTTAGGAATTACTTATCGAGGTCGGATTCAATCCCAATTGTCTCCACTGGAACACCCCAACAGAATGGTGTAGCCGAACGAAGGAATAGACTCTTATGGAGATGGTTAAATCAATGATGAGTTATTCAGAATTACCAAATTGCTTGGGATACGCCTGAAACAAAGAAGATATCGCTCGAACTTAGTACCTTCTAAATCGCTTCTTCTACTCCCATAGAATGTGGAATGGGCGAAAGCCCACCTAAGACATATTCGGATTGGGTAGTCCAAGACATGTCAAACCAGATCGATAAGTTAGAATCCCGCATGAAGTTCGCGATTTGTAGGATATCCCAAAGGAACGAAAGGTGGTTTATTTTATAGTCCTAAAGACCAAGGTCATTGTTAGCACCAATGCCCGCTTTTAGAAGAAGACTATATAATGGATCACAAGCCCAAGAGAAAGTTGTTTTAGAAGAACTTAGAGAGGACATGTCTACTTCAGCACCAAAAGTACAAGATGAAGTACCACAAGAGACCGCAACACGTGTTACGCATGATACACAACCACGCAGTGTCTCGTCGTAGTGGGAGGGTTGTGAGGCACCGAAAGATTCATATTTTGGGAGAGTCTTCGACTTGATCCCTGGTAAACATGAACCCGATCCACGAACATATGACTTAAGCACTCCAAGATATAGATGCAACATCTTGGCAAAAGGCAATGAATTCAAATAGAGTCTATGTACTCTAATAAGGTCCGAGAGCTGTAGAACCACCGATGGTGTAAAAGCCGTTGGATGCAAGTGGATCTACAAAAGGAAAAGAGGGATAAACGGGAAGGTAGAAACCTTCAAAACTAGGCTTGTTGCGAAAGGGTACACTCAGAAAGAGGGAATCGATTATGAGGAGACTTTTTCACCAGTGGCCATGATTAAGTCTATCCGGATACTCTTATCCATTGCTGCTCATATGGATTATGAGATTTGGCAAATGGATGTCAAGACAGCTTTCCTTAATGGAAGTCTTGAAGAGAACATCCATATGAAGCAACCAGAAGGGTTCATTGAAAAGGGCAAAGAGCATCTAGTGTGTAAGCTCAATCGGTCCATTTATGGACTGAAGCAAGCTTCAAGATCTTGGAACATCCGGTTTAATGAAGTAATCCAGTCATATGGATTTATTCAGTGTCCGGATGAGTCTTGTGTATACAAGAAGTGTAACGGAAACGTGGTGGTATTTCTTGTACTATACGTAGATGATATTTTGTTAATTGGCAACAATGTCAAGGTATTATCAGACGTAAGGGTATGGTTGTCCAAACAATTTGATATGAAGGACTTAGGAGAGTGTGCACACATTCTTGGGATCAAAGTTATAAGGGATCGTAAGAAAAGAATGTTGTGTCTGTCCCCAAGCTTCATATATAGATACAATCCTTGCTCGTTTTAGTATGCAGGATTCCAAGAAAGGTTTCTTATCTTTTAGACATGGAGTAGGACATAAAGACAGTTTCTTATGCTTCGGCTGTAGGAAGCTTAATGTATGCAATGTTATGTACGAGACCGGATATCTGCTTTCGTGGGCATGGTCAGCAGATATCGAGTAACCCTGGAAAAGGACATCGACTGCTGTAAAGCATATATTAAAGTACCGAGAAGGACAAGAGATTATACGCTAGTTTACCAAGTAGACGATCTGCTCCCTGTGAGTTACATGGATTCAGATTTCCAATCAGGATAACAGTAAGTTTACATCAAGCTATGTGTTTACTTTAGGAGGTGGAGCCATTTCACGGAGGAGTGTTAAGTAGAAATGCGTTTCAGACTCAACCATGGAAGTCGAGTATGTGGCACCTCCGAGGCAACTAAAGAAGCAGTATGGCTCAGGAACTTTCTAATGGACTTAGATGTGATTCTGGTTTGCCCAAAATTATCACAATTTATTGTGATAATGCAGTTGCAAACTCGAAGGAACCACGAGCTCATAAGGCAAGTAAACATATAGAGCGCAAGTACCACCCGATACGAGATATCGCAAGCGAGGAGAAGTTGTCATCGCCAAGATCGCATCAGCAGATAACCCGGCATCCTTTCACTAAGGCCCTTCCCACGAAAGCTTTGATCGACATGTGGAGGAATGGGAATCAGTATGGTAGAAGATATGGCAACTTAGTCATTAGTATAAGTGAGATTGTTGGAGTGTATACCGAAAGCCTAAATTTTTGTAAACATTTGTCTTGAATAAAGAATCACATTTCGTCAAATTATCTACATTTGTTCAGAGTTGTTCAATTAATTTATATCAGATAACATACTGTGGTGTCACACGCAAAATAATGTTATCGACTTTATAAATTATAAACAAGAGCTCACCACCAAAATAGAAAGGAACAAACCATTGAAGGTCGTAGTGTAATTAGGTATCGCTTTATCTTGATCAGATAATTACACTAGTACACTTAGAGTGTATTGAGTAGAACCATTCGAGGTCGTTTCTTTTATACCGACTTTATAAAGAAACAAAGACCTCGGTTATTATGGAAGTGTGTGCTCTTAATCCCGATATAATAACAAGCACATATATTTGATATTTATTTCTTTAATTTATCAATGGTTGAGATTTAGTTCGATGAATCAATAAGCCCGATAAGTTGGGAAATGGTATTACTTATAGTGTGTGTTGTTGATTATAGAAGGAAACCGTGTCCTAGAGATACTAGGTTGATAATGTCCCCAAGAGGAGCTCATAAGGATTGTCATGTTAAACCCCGCAGTGGACTTAGTCCGATACGACGATAAGGTTGAGTGGTACTACTCGACTTAGATATTAATTAAATGAGTTGTCGTTGACTCACTTAATTAGTGGACATTCGATATCTTAAACACGTGAGACTAACACACTCATAATAAGAAGGAGCCCAAAATATAATTTGAATTTGTGCGGTAGTTCAATGATAGTTCTCTAGTGGAATGACTATCATTGATAAAATTAAGTCGTGTTTCGGGGCGAACACGGATGCTTAATTTTATCGGAGACCAAAACCAATTCCTCCTCTCATCCCTATCGTAGCCTCTTAGTTATAGAGTTCTATACCCACCTATACCCACCTTCTATACCCACTCAATAGGGGCCGGCCAAGCTAGCTTGGGAACAAGCTAGGGCCGGCCTAGGTATAAGATTGGGTGGGCTTGAACCCAAGCTAGTAGGGCCGCCAAAATAAAATTAAAAAGAATTTTTAATTTAATTTTTATTATGTGGAAGAAATAATTTATTAAAGAGAATTTAAATTAAAATTATCTCTCTTGTAAAATTTACAAAGATTAAAGAAAGAGATTTGATCTCTTTCCTTATTTGTAGATCGGTGAGATATTTTATTTTCTTTAAAAATTATTCACATATTGTAAAATTAAAATTATGAAAATTTCTTTTATTAACCATGTAGAGATTTTAAAGAGAAATTTTATTTTTAAAATTTCCGAACAAATTAGGAAGTTTTAATTGTTGATTAAAACTTGTCCAATTTGTTCTCCAACGATGTGACCGACCATGAGATTGAATTGGGGAAATTTTATTTTATTTTTCAATTAAATCATGACAGGAAATTGAGGAAATTTTATTGTAATTAAATTTCCTAATTTGCTTAGGCCAAGGAATATAAAAGAAGGGGTGAGGGTGGCTCATGAAACAACCTCTATTGTTTTCTCTCCTCTTTTCCTGCTGTGGCAGGCCATCATCCTCTCCCTCTTCCTCTTGTGGTGGCCGAATACTTCATCCCTCTTAGAGTTCTTGTGGTCCGGATACTACTTGGAGAAGAAGAAGAAGGAGAGAAAGTTAGCATCTCTTGGAGCTTGGTTAGTATTTTGGTTTTCTTCTTTGGTGAAGTTCTTCCTTTGTGGCCGAACCTTGCTTGGAGGAGAAGAAGGTGGTTGGTGGTTTCTCATCTCGGTAGATCGTTGCCCACACAACGTCCGAGGTTAGAAGAGGAATACGATAGAAGATCAAGAGGTTTTTCTACAAGGTATAACTAGTAATTTTTATTTCCGCATCATACTAGTTATTTATGGAAATAATACCAAATACAAGAGGCTTACGTTCTAGTATTTCGAATATGTTTTTCGAAGTTGTGTTCTTTTATTTTATTTTTTCCTTGTGATTTGATTGTTCTTTTTGGTTAACCTAAAGTTATTTTAGGAAATTAAATATTAGCTTTCTATAAAAGGTTTTGTCTAGTCGGTGGTAGTTGCTCCCATATCCAAGAAGGTCATGTGCCTCGCCACGTCAGTACTGGGAACCAATTATGAAAATTAATATTTAATGGAATTAATAACTTAAGGTAATTTGGGTCGAACGTGTTAAGTTCCGCAGGAGACCCAAGTCAAAACCTAAAAGAACGAATAGATTAAGTTTTGGATCAAACGTGTTAAGTTCCGCAGGCGATCCAAAATTTAATTTAAAAGAACACATGGTAGCTAGGAAAAGGTTCAGACCTTTGTACAAAATTTTTGTACAGTGGAACCTCTAGGTTTTCCGAGTAGCAACCAACAAAAATTCTTTGACTTTAGATTAAACACCAAGGCTTTCAGAATAGGAATCCTTCCCATGGTAACACCGTGCTACAGGGATTCATGGATTCCAAATCTTCAATTAGACAGGTAATATATAACTAGTATACTGTGTTTTTCTAGATGATGTTTATGCTGTACATTTGTTAATCTATTGTTAACCATCGATGTTGAGGGTGTGCTTGCAAAGAGAAGGTCAAATTTTCATGGGAATCAATTCCCAGTAAACACAGAGGTGGCTAGGAAGGCTGTTGACTTGATTGTAAATCAAGTAACACACTTCTATATTCTTAAAAAAGATCTTGGCAAAATATTCTTTATCTAATATTTATCATTATCTCTTATTGCTTATTTATATTTGTGCTTTCTTGCAAGAACACTTGTCAAAAGATGATGCTAAACAGCAATTTTTTAGAATCTTGAGAACTCCTCCTTATGGGAATTCTGTTTTCTTCAGTGTACGGAAGATAGATGATCCTATAGGTCTGTTACCTGGACAATCATTTTAGAAATTAATAAGTGAGGGGTTAGTTAAAACATATTGTGGGTTATGTTTCTTCTTTTTTGTGCAGAAGTCATATCTTTATGAGGGGAAGAAGAAAGACCCTTAAAATAGAGAATACCAATGAAGAGGATAAGGCAGAATCTAATTGTTGTAACAATGTTGAGAGGTTTGGATTTGTACCTGGTCCAAATTTCACTATGGAATCTTTTGAGACGTATGCAGATGAGTTCAAGAGACAATATTTTAGCAGAAGTGCAGAATTTGTTTTAGGGTCCTGCCAACAAGAACCTTCCGATGATGATATTGAAGGTGAATATTGGCGGATAGTGGAAAGGCCAACAGAAGAGATTGAGGTGCCACCACATTTCCTTTGCAGACATACATAATCATTATGCATTTTCATCTGTTGATTTATTTCACAATTTGGCTTCACAACTTTGATGTGTTGTATCCACTTTCTTCTTTCCTTGAACCTTTGTTGTTTCCATACCTTAATATTAGAAACTTTATTCATATATTGGTTTTGACCAGAACCTGCAGCCAGGTAGAACTCTAACTCATATGCTAACTTTGGTTGTTTAGGTTCTTTATGGTGCTGATTTTGACACTGGGATTTTCAGTAGTGGCTTTCTCAAAGAGTGATCCTCTGCGAAGGTATGAGCACTAGGGGATCAGTATATGAGTTCTGGATGGAATTTAAATAACATCATGACATGCTATTATTTCCTAAGAAAAACTGTGTACTAGTCTATTATGTCACAAGATTGTGTTTACATCATTTAATAAGTATCAAATGCCAAGTCATATTTATTCTTTTCCCTTTTAACAAAAAATGTATTTGTATATACAAGGTGAAGCTTCTCTATTAACACAATGCTTCTAATATGATAGTCCATCTCACTCAGTTGTAGTGGCATCACACTCAGATGGATGCTAGTGGTTCAGAGAGGTAAAGACACAACATTTTTATTTCTTGATTTCGCTTCTTTACAGTGATCAGCCAGGAAGATGCATGGTTTGATTCTGTTAGTATCTTGGAATCTGATTCTGATGATGATTTCTCAAGAGTTCATGGAGGCAGTATTAGTTTACTCTTTATAGATGCATCATGATCACACAACAGACCTAGGTAGTGATGATTGATATTTTAATGCTTGCAGATTGTATTCCATCAGCAAATGCAACAGTGGCTCAGCCATTGCAATATGAAAATGCTTCATGTTGTATGGAGGGTGTTTATCTTAGCACTCCGTTGACAGTGGTTCCTACAATCAACTGTTTTCCAGCTGATAGATTGGTGAATTCTTACGGAAGCTTTCGCGAGCTTCCTAGTAAGGTTGAGGAAGCTAGAGATAGAGCTCAAGGAGCAGACATTTACATCAAAAAGAAAAAGGGTTTAAATGAATCATATGGTGGTTTGAAAGGCTCCAAAGAGGTACATGAGACGGATGACAAATCTCATGTCAACAAGGCTTCATTACACATCTGTAACTTGGTCCCTTCTATTTGTTTATATAATAAAGTTCAACAGATGCCAAATGCTAGTCCACCATGTCAAAGGAAAAGATCAGCAGTTATCTTATAAGAGAAAGTCTTACGATGGAGAAGAGATAACTGAGTTCTGTAAGTAAAGCATTTCTATTTTAAAGTTTTTTGGGGTCTCCTTAGTGATGTTTATTGTTTCTTATCTAAGTATATATATATATATATATATATATATATTACTCATATACTGCACATACACTGTCATTAATTCACTGATTAGACGTAGATTTTTGGAATATATTACATCCACGGCAATTGCAGCGACTCAAACTTCGCCATTACGTCCTGCTCCGACGGTGGCCAGAAGCCGAAGCACTCATTGTCCAACAGCGGCACGTCGTTGCTACAGCCTTCAAACGGTTCTTTGAAAGAACAACATCTCTTTTCACTGCTTATAAACTAGAAAGATAAAATAAGAACTTATGGGTCCAAATTAACTGATTGACTTTTCTATATAGCTCATATCAGGAATTACCATATAACTGCTAAGTTTTTCCAACACAATGGTAAACGCATATTTCAGAACAAGTTTTTTCATACATATAATAGTGTATTTCTTTTGATATCAATAGATTGTTGATCTCCTGGTGCCTTGTCAAAGGGGTGGAAAGATTGAACTTTTTGATGGAGCTAGTGTGAGGAAGACTGGATTTATTATGGAACTGATGATCAATGATATTGAAAAAGGTTGGTATAAAAGAATCAGCAAGTGAAAAAAAAAAAGAGTTCAATGAAATCCTACAAGTTGAAGATTGTGATGGGACTTGTTCATTAGTTGGCTATTGTTCATTAGTTGTAAATGGAACTTATTTGTTTATTTGTATTGAGTTAATTTTTATTTAAACATGAGACATGTTTCTTCTTTTGTGATTATAATTCTTGTAAAAGCAACATTCTGAATGACATTAATGTGGAGAATATTCTTTCTTTTGTGATTATGATTCTTTATTATATATTTATATTGAAATATAATATATTGGTATTTAAAGATAATAATTTAAAAGACAACAGTTTAAAACCGTTGTTGTTGTCTATCACTCTCAAAGACAACGGTTAAAAACCGTTGTCGTAGCCCCAAAAATGATTGTAACGGGCAATGTTATTAAAAAAATACTCTAAACAACAACGGTTTTAAACCGTTGTCTTTTCATTCAAAGACAACTATTTAAAACCGTTGTAAAACTGTTGTCTTTCAGTCAAAGACAACGGTTTAAAACCGTTATCGTAGCCCCCCACTTTTAACAACACTGCCAATTACAACGGTTTTAAAGGGCCTACGACAACGATTTTTAACCGTTGTCTTTTAATGTTTTTATTGTAGTGACCCTAAATAATGTCTACATGAATTTTTATGATTTTTAGAATTTTCTAGGGGTTTCTGAAGTTGACTAAAATGAAATTTCAACAACTATCAGACCTCAATCAATCACCCGATCGATTGAAGGGCTCAATCGATCGGACGATCGATTGAGAGCAAGCTTCTCGCGAACAGAAGCTTCCTGGATCGATCCACCGATTGATCCAGCCCTCCTGAATCGATCAGTGGATCGATTCAAGCTGGTTCGATCGATTGGGACCCAACTCCAATCAATTGAGGAAGCTGATTGGCTGGGAAAGCCTGATTTCAGCATTCCAAACCAAGTTTACTCTAGGTAACCATTCCTAACCCCTCAAAATACATTTGTATATACAAAAAGGGTATTTTCATATTGAAAATAATGATGGATTGGTTAAGGTAGATTAAATTGAAGTTTAGGTTGAGGTTTGATTCATATGTTGAACTTTTGAACCTCAAAACTTTTAAATTTGGGTTTCCTAAAGGTTTAGGGATTCCAAGTCATTGTTGGTGCAATGACAGAAGGTACGACCATGTCTTTAGGGGTGTAACACCCCACCCTCCTCACTACTGGACTGTGAGGGCGGAGCGCTACTGGACTACTAACTTTACTTAATTAGAGTTGTTCACATGTAAAGATCAATATATAAACTCTAAAAAACTCAAAACATACAATTAACTAGCAGCGGAAGACTAAATGACTCATCTAATACATTCTACTCAACTCTTTGTTAATAAATTCTTATGCTAAATCCCAAGGCTTCTATAGTCCAGGCATCACACATCCATCCGCACCTCCTTGTCGCCTTCCTTTACTATAGCTTTTCCTTTCCTTTATCTGCAGTAAGAGGAAATGCATCTAAAAGCAAAATTGCTTAGTAAGCGCTATCTAACTCACAAAATCTCGATATGCATGTACATATATTGAAAACTAAAACTGAATGCTCAAAAGGAAAACTACTCATGCTCATCTACTAGTAAAAGAAACAAACATACTGAAATGCTAAACATGTAAAGCTACTCATGCTCTTCTAATAGCAAAGAACAATAAGCTAATCTAAATAACATGCTAGCATAAAAGAAAACTCAACTTGCTGTTTTTAAAACAAAATGAAACTTATTTCATTTGTTCTAAACTTATTCTTTTATTTCACTTGTTTAAAAACTTTTTCTTTAATACTTTTATACTGATGTAAAACTTACTTTACTTGTTCAAAAACTTATACATATAATACTTCAAAATAATAATCAACTTTCTTCTTGGGCCCGGCAGCTGTACTTGCTATGCGCGCATCCCTAACTAGACCCGAGATAACTGGTCCCGAATCTAGTAGGGTTTACTATTGTAACGACCCGACCCATTTGACGGCCCATTTGGCGACCCTCGAGTCGTCGACGATCGACCGTCGATCGTGCCGTTACTACTAGGTTATCTAAACCTAGGGACGACTATGGGAGCCCAACCCAAGGACAACTGAGAGTCCAGTACAGTGCCACTGATAAAAGTAAAATACTTGTTATCTTTTAATACTTCTAATATATAATGTCTCGACATTTTCTTTAGCACCTTGTGTGCCAAAATCCCTAAAGTCTTGACTTTAGGATCTACTTAAGGCCTTGGCCTTTTCTTTCTTTTCTTTATCTTTCTTATACTTGTTAATACTTCTAATAAAAGAATGCTTCTTTAAAAACTGAAATGTTTAAACAAAAATCTGCATATAAGCTTAATCAAAATCTGCATTCAAGCTTATTAAAAATCTGCATTATAATCTTAATAAAATCTACACTTGTAAGCTTAATAAAATTTTGCACACTAATGCTTAACAAAAATCTGCACTATAAGCTTAATTAAAAATCTGCACTATAAGCTTAATTAAAATCTGCACTATAAGCTTAATTAAAATCTGCACTATAAGCTTAATTAAAATCTGCACTATAAGCTTAATTAAAATCTGCACTATAAGCTTTCATAAAAATCTGCATTATAAGCTTAATTAAAATCTGCACTATAAGCCTACATAAAAATCTGCACTATAAGCTTAATTAAAATCTGCACTAAAGGCTTAATTAAAAATCTGCACTATAAGCGCTTCTTATGCTTCGAATTCAAGAAGAACAAAGGTCCGAAACTACTCCTACTGCAGGTGAGAAGCACTTACCTTGATTCTTGGACTCACAACCGAACAAAAAGGGCTTCTAGGACTTTGGTCGGCCGCCGGAGATAATGCCCTAACTCCCTTTCATTTTCTGCCCGAGCTCCGCCATCGTACGCAGAAGAGAAGGAGAGAATGGTTTAAGTTACGGAAAAACAGAGCATCAACTTATCCCTTTTTATAACTTAATATTTCTGTTAACTCCTTAAATAAATTCGCTATCTTTTCTAAACAGACAAATCCAACATCAACTTATCCCTTTTATAATCCAATATTCTGTTAATTATCTTAAATAAATTCGCTACTTTTTCTAAACAAACAAATCCAACATCAACTTATCCCTTTTATAATATTCTGTTAACTATCTTAAATAAATTCGCTACATTTTCTAAACAAACAAATCCAAGATCAACTTATCCCTTTTATAATCCAATATTCTGTTAACTATCTTAAATAAATTCGCTACCTTTTCTAAATAGAAAAATCCGTTTGCCCACCTGGTCAGCTAGGTTTTGATCGAGTCAAAGGTCGTGGGTTCAATTCTCGGCTTGGACATTTTTTTGTCGAAACTTCCTTTGTTTAGTAAAAATACCAAACGACCTCCAAAAAATACATAAAAATACTCTAAAAATTTCTAAAAAACCCTAGAATATTTCTATAGCATTTTAAAATATTTTTAAAGTACTTTTAGGACTCTAATTGAGGAAATTTGGGTCGTTACAAGGGGGAGGTACTCTTTAAGGACATGAAAACTATTTTTCATATACCTTAGAAGGTGGTTAACCTTCTTTAGTAAAAATGCTCAAGGTTGAGCATTGGATTACAATGGAGAGTGGATATCTTCATTGTTTAAGTTATAAATGCTCAAGGTTGGGCATTTGTCTACATTGGGGGAGAATGTAGGGTTAAGGATAAATGAAGGGTATGAGACCTTCATTATCGTGTTGATCACAACGAGTGAAGTTGTGAACAACGATGAGCAACTCTTCAGGGGAAGAGTCTCAAAGGGGAGAGTTTTCAACAAGTGAATTTGTTGATGTGTGTCAATAGGGGGAGAATGTAGGGTTTAAGTTAGACCTTCATTATCTAAGAGAGAGTCTGCCTTCTTAGAGGGAGAATGTAGGTTGTAAGTTACGCCCTCATTACCTAGTGGCATGAGAAAGAAGTTTGAGGCTATGGGACTAGCCTAACTTAAAGGTATTGTCAAACATCAAAAAGGGGGAGATTGTTGGAGCAATATCTCTTAGGTCAAGGTTGACCTAGTTGACCAAGCTTGAGTCTTGATCATGGTTTCGATGTTTACCAATACATGCAGACGACACATGAACAATGCAGGTGCAGTTGTTCATGTGGGGAGATTGTTGGTGCAATTCTCAACTGATCAGGGCTTGATCAGGTTTGGTTGAAGAAGAATCAAGTAGGTCAAGATTGACCAGATACTTGACTGAGAAGTCCTAACTGGGATGCTAAGCAGAGAGAAAATCCTGGTGAGTGAAGCCAGGTGGAAGTCCTAGTGAGTGAAGCTAGGCAGTGAGAAAATCCTGGTGAGTAAAGCCAGGTGAAAGTCCTAGTGAGTGAAGCTAGGTGAAAGTCCTGGTAAGTAAAGCCAGACAGAAGAAAATTCTAGTGAGTGAAGCTAGGTGAAAGTCCTGGTGAGTGAAGCCAGGCAGAAGAAAATCCTAGTGAGTGAAGTTAGGTGAAAGTCCTAGTGAGTGAAGCTAGGCAGTTGGAAGTTCTGGTGAGTGAAGCTAGGCAGATGGAAAGTCCTGGTGAGTGAAGCCAGGCAAAAGAAAGTCCTAGTGAGTGAAACTAGGCAGAAAGGAAGTCCTGGTGAGTGAAGCCAGGCACGGGGAAATCCAGATGGGTCAAGGTTTACCAGACATCTGGTGAAAGTCCAAGTAGGTCAAAGGGATTGACCGGATACTTGGCACGAGGAAGAAAAGTCCAAGTAGGTCAAGGGAGTGACCAGATACTTGGCATGATGAGGAAAAGTCCAAGTGGGTCAAAGGGATTGACCGGACACTTGGTGAGGGAGTCCTAGCAGGTCAAGGGTGACCAGATGCTAGGCATGATGTATCAACAGGTCAAGGTTGACCGGATGTTGGTTTGAGGGGCTTGGGACTTAGTTTTGGGCAAAAACTAGCAGCTGGATCGATCAGCCGATCGATTGGCTGGAGCCAAATCGATCGGCTGATCAATTGGGAGTCCCCGCGAGAAGCCTTTGTCCCAATCGATCAGTGGATCGATTGGGAGGCAGTCGCGAGCGCACAGAAGCCTGCTGGATCGATCAGCCGATCGATCCAGAGGCCCCAATCGATCAGTGGATCGATTGGGAAGCTGCGATTTATCGCGATAAGCCCTGGATCGATCCGTTGATCGATCCAGGCATTTCCCAAGAGCATAGAGGCACTCTGGATTGATCAGTGGATCAATCCAAAGCCTCCCCGATCGATTGGGAGCAATCCAATCGATCGGGATCCGACCGTTGACGTCGTATTTAGCTGCAGGCGTTCGATTCCTTCAGCAGAACTTACGACATTCATCTCAGATCTTCACAAGGCTTCCAAAGCTTCTCCACAAAGTTCTCATCGCCAGATCTTAAAGGTTCTTGGGGGGTTTCCAAGTCAAGAGGCGGATCTACAGCTGAAGAAGAAAACTAGGATTAGGGTTTCCTTGTAAGCTTGTGCTGTATTTTGTATCATTTCCCTTTCTTCTTGTAGTGTGAAATTGTAGGGCTTCTCCGCCTTCGGTAGTTACCGAAAAGGAGTGATTTCATAGTGGAGGGTGCGTGAGTAGGTGTGGATCCTTGGACTAGTCACCTCTTGTGAGGTGGATACCAAGTAAACCCTCCTTGTTAGCATTGTGTAGTTTGTTTCTATATTTTCCGCTGCGTATTTCTGAAGAAACAAGCTACAACGAGCACCTAGCACGCGACGAGCTATTCACCCCCCCCCCCCCTCCTCCCCCTCCCCCCCTCCCTCTAGCTACATTTCTGTCCCAATAACTGTAACTAGAGAATAAAAATTTCACATAGCTCTAATGTCTGGACATGAGAGAAGGATTTCCAAAATTCCAGGACAACACTCAATGTCTGCAAAACGAAAGAAAAAAAAATCTCTCAGTTATATACCTATAAGGTTATGATTATCAAATGACGAGAACAATCAGTTTAATTATTATCAAATTGATGGAAAATAAGTGACTTGCGAGATGATAAACCTGATTCTTATTGTACATAGCTAATTTCTTGGTGTATTCCGTCTTCAATGTAGCTGATTTAGCAACATAAGGAGTTTTATCCTGGAACACAGAAAGAAATTTCAGATTAAAAAAAAACATTACTAATTCATTTTCCTCTTCAAAGCAGGAAGATTGGTCTGGTAAATAAGAACTAATTAACAAATAGCACTAACTTCTTCCGATAGTGATTTCCATTTATTGCCACCTGCTTTACCAAGCTAATCAAATGATAAAAGTTGATTTAAACCAATCTACAGACGCTGAAACAAGTAGAACTAAAGGAAGGAGCAACCTTACGACAGTGACAGATTTGTTATCATTACATCAATTATCATGAGAAGTAAGTAAAGATTTTGCCTATCATATTGAAGTCACGAAAGGAGTTTATGGGGCAGAAGGTTGCATATATCCAAACAAGTAGTCCTAGACTGTAACGTACATGAATAAAATTTATTAAAGTTGATTAACCGACCATATCCCATACCTGATTGGTCAACCCAATATATGAGCTAACATAACTGGACATATATTTTTTTAATAAAAAAAATAGAAACTGACCAAATTAAATGATCACCTGTCCCAAAAGCATGAGCTTCCAGGAAAGGACCTAGGGCAGACAATAATGCTTTCAACAAACTGAAATCTAAAGTTGGAGAGACCTTGCTAATGACTCGGCGTATAAAATTGAACTATAGAATATCAAGACCAGCAATACCTCCTCTATTATGGATTCACATTCAACAAGTGCATGAACATTTGCTGCTTCTAAAGCCAGAAGTTCCCTCTTTAACCTTTCTGAAAATGCTTCCGCTTCACCAATTCCCATAGCATACCTGCATCAGAATATCTTGTGTGTGAATCATGGCATAAGTATGAATATCAGAGGGAACATTATGGACATAATGCAAGTAAAAAAATTATCAAAAGATAAAGGAGGTACAAATTCATATATTGGAAAACAAACACCTGAAGGTTAGTTTGAAAAGAAAAATAAAACACATCAGATTAAATGCTCTGTTTCACTGAGCAACAAAAAGCATCACGAAAGTATCAAAGATGCATATCTGCATGCTAGGCATGACTTTTACATGATAATTCAAACATAATCAAGTAACATATGTGCCAAGGAGAGCTTCCATGTCCTCTTCTTCAGCTTGTGAAACAAGATCTCTTTCGACAGTAACTTGTGAGTGACCTTGAATCAAACCAGATGCGTCTTGCCCACCATGAGTAATAACTTGACTTCTTACTACAGTATTATTTTCCTGTAGCAGAATAATAACTTATTTTCCCATTTTTTTGGCTTTGGTTTACATACACAGTAGACTATGTACAGGTATAGAACATCCAATGCCTATATTCAAACATCGTGTTCACTAATCATATGCACTGAATAAAATTAGCAGAATGGTTGTTAAAAACCTTTTCTACACTAAACTGCACATAAAAAGGAGAGAGTGAGAAGTAAGATTTGTGCAACTTCAACTGAAGAAACATTAAAATTTAAAGTTCTAACGATTGCATGACAACAACAGTTTCAAGCTCAGGATAAACAAGAGCAGTTCTTATGCTATCGTGCTTGATGGAAGATGGTTAGAAAAGGATGAATAAGATACTTTGCCAAAGTAGCTACAATTCAAAGCTTTTTCCATTTTTTTTTTTTTTTGATAAATACTAGCCTAATTCCTAATCTAATATTTAGTCTTGAATTTGCAACATGGTACAACTTCACATATAAAGAACACTATAAATCTTAAGACAATAATAAAACCCATTAGTCTTTGTATTCACATATTCATATGCATATATATAAAGGTCAGATGAGACAAATTAAGAGGTACACCTTTGCCCAGAGAGCCATCTCCACTATGTCTATCCTAACAACTTTTGGAAGACATGCTCATGTTTAAAATGCATAGAAGTATGCGGTTCCTGCAAGAGGAAATGAATAAATAAGTGCATTCTTTATAGAGCATATCCTTGTATCCATCTCTGACGCAAAGTAGTTTGGGAGGCAATCACCTGTCATCTTTGTTTCTCATTGTCCACTGAGGAGGAGCAACACTTTGGTTTCTAAGATTATCAAATCCCTAAAGAAAATGCGGCAGAAGGAAATCATTAACAAGATTCAGCAAAAGGCTTAGTAGAATTCCAAGGGAGAAAAGATGTGACAAATACTAGCATGAATGAGCAACCACTTGTTCTGACTTCTTGGACGCATCTGTCTTCGATTTCCCCCGTTTCATGGCAAAAATTGCATCGGATCAGCAAAAAAAATAGTGTGGAGATGACGACGGCCAAAAAGCTTGATTCTTCCGGGCGGAGGCGTCGCATCTGGGAGAGGACGACGGCGAGGCCGCTGGTGGAGATGGGGGCGCCGACAATGAAGAGGTTGGTGAGGTTCTGGAGGCGGAAGAGCCACACACTGGTGAGGCGGCGGAGGGAGGTGTCACAGGAGAAGGAGTGGAGGGAGGAGGCTAGGGAAGCCGGGAGGTGCCTGGGGGCGGAGACGGGACAGCGGAAGAAAGATGGTGAGCGATGATTGGAGACGGCGCGAAGGTCGGTGGTAGGGAGGTCGAGGTCAGGGGAATAGTTGGCTAGGAGAAAGGGGGCAGAAATGCTTAGGGATCTTCGAGAAGGTAAAGGGAGGAGGAATGCGGCGGAAAAAAAATTTCGAGGAGAGGGAAAGAAAAAAAGCGGTGGCAAAAAAAGGCGAAGGGAAAAAAACGGCGAAGGAAGAAAAACACAGGTATTCAACATCACTTAATAGACAACGATTTTTAAAAATCGTTGTCGTAATCCCAAAAAAGTGCACATAGACAACAATTTTTAAAAACTGTTGTCGTAGCCTTTAAAAATCATTGTCGTAGCCCCAAAAAAGCATAAATAGACAATAATTTTTAAAAAACGTTGTTGTAGGCCAAAAAAATACTGCTAAAAGATAACGATTTTTGTTAAAACCATTGTTAAAAGGCAAAACAACAACGATTTGGCTTAAAACCGTTGTCATTTGAGTGTTGTTGAATGAGGATTTTCTTGTAGTGTTGTCCAACAGCTGCCGCCGGACAAGTTATTTTTACTTTAGATGTCAAATACTCAATGACAACAAAGAGGTCAAAAGCAAAGTTTAGACCAATGTCAGATTTGTCACATTGTTGGTCATACTGGAAATATATGCCCTAAAAGACTTGATTGGTCTCGAGTAAAATGTAAAATTTGTCTCGAAATTGGACATTTTGATATTCAATGTCCTAATCCATTTGACTCAAATTTCATTGGTGGTCCTACAACCTCAAGACAACTATCTATTTCACAACTATATCCTAAGGTCCTTCATCTGTGCCTACTTGTGGTAAAACCCTAGAGTTTTCATCTACTGATTGATATATTGACATTGGAGCAACTCATCATGTCACATCAGATTATAATATCCTTACAAACGTAATGTTATATTATGACTCAGATATGGTTCAAGTTTGCAAATTACTAATCTTGGAAACTCATATGTTCATTTATCTAATCAAACTTTTCACATGTGCAATGTCTTTCATGTTCCATCTATCACTAAAAATTTACTTTCTACACGTCAGTTTTATCTTGATAACAATATCATTTTTAAGTTTCATCATAATCATTATCTTATAAAGGATAGAGGAACAAATGCTATTGTGTTTTATGGGAGAATAAAAAATGGCTTCTACTATTTTCAGAATTCTTCAATCAAAGCTTTTGTTGGTGAATACACAAATAAACCAGCTTGGCATGCTCGACTTGGTCATCCTTCCCTTCGTATTGTTTAGTCAATCATCAATAAGTATGGTTTACCTACTTCCATTACCTCCTCTCCATCTCATTCATATAGGACCTGCATGGAATCTAAAAGTCATAAACTACCTTTCTCTTCATCTGATCATGTTTCAAATTTTCCACTTGAAATAATTTATTCTGATGTTTGGGGTCTTTCACCTATTTTGTCTAATCAAGGTTTCTAATATTATGTTACCTTCATTGATCATTTTAGTAAATATACTTGGCTCTATCCTATGAGAAAGAAATCTGATTTATTTGATATATTCTGTAATTTTCAAATTCAAGTTGAACGATATTTTAATCATAAAATACTCTCTTTTCATTCTGATTGGGGAGACGAATATCAAGCTTTCCATCGTTATCTTGTCTCTTGTGGAATTATTCATCAAGTTTCTTGTCCTTATACTCCAGAACAAAATGGTTCTGCTGAGATAAAATATAGACATATAGTTAAAATTGTCTTAGCTCTTCTTCATCATGCATCGATTTCACGTAAATTTTAGGATGAAGTTGTTAGCACTGCAGTATATCTCATAAATTGACTTCCTACTCCATTGCTCAATCATAAGTGCCTTTTGAAAAACTTCATAATCAAATCCCTGATTACACTTTCCTTCGAATTTTTGGTTGTGCATGTTATCCATGGTTATGCCCCTATTCTAAACACAAACTTAACTCTCGTTCACTACAATATGTTTTTCTTGGTTATATCAATTTGCACCATGGTTATCGTTGCTTGCATATACCAACAGGACGAATTTATATTTCACGACATGTTACTTTTGATGAATCTCTATTCCCTTTTTTGGTAGCTTCTTCGATCTCTCCTCCAGATACAAGCGACACCTTTTTGATGCCACCTAATATTGTCAGAAGTGATGACATCCTAGGTCTTGCTCCGGAACTCTCTAATAACTCCCCTATGCTATCAGAATCACCTCAGGTTGCTGCTCTAATCTTCGAAGCCTCGCAGATCGAAGATAATATGCTCTTTAGTTCTAGATCCTCGGATAATGAAAGTCCATCATCTACATCGCCATGTCAGCTTACTTCCTCGTCTCCACAAACAAGTGATTCAGATGATAATGCTCCTCGTCGCATGCTTCCCATTAGTGGCATTTATGAGCGTTGCCCACCAAATACAACTCGATATCCCCTTCCACGAGCTCAAGTGGTCTCTTCAAAATCTATTGAACCAACTTGTTTTACACAAGCAAGCAAGGATCCAAACTGGCGTAGTGTAATGACTACAGAATTTGATGCATTTCTTCGAAATGGAACATGAAATTTAGTTCCACGCACTCCTTCAATGAATGTTGTGGGCTCTAAATGGGTATTCCGTCTTAAGCATTGAGTTGATGGTTCTCTTGAACGACACAAAGCTCGACTTGCAGCTAAAGGATTTAGTCAACAACCAGGTATTGACTTTAATGATGCTTTTAGCACAACCATCAAAATTACATTTGGCAGGCTATTATTATCAATAGCTATTAGTTCTAATTGGTCTGTACGATAATTGGATATTTCAAATGCGTTTCTCCATGGCCATCTTGAGGAAACTGTATTTATGGAGCAACCACCTGGGTTTATTCATCCACAATTTTCATCTCATGTTTGTCAACTTAAGAAATCCATATATGGTTTTCAACAAGCTCCTTGTGCATGGTTTTATCGACTATCTAATTGATTACAAGCTCAAGGATTTTCTGGATCAAAGACTGACTCGTCTCTATTTTACAAATATAATGATGGATCTATGATATTTTTTCATATTTATGTGGACGACATTCTGATAACCGGCAATGATCACAAGGGTAACACAACTTTATTAAGTCTTCTCAAATAAGAATTTCCTACTCGAGATTTGGGTATTGCTCATTTTTTTTCTTAGTTTTGAGCTTATTCCATATGAGGATGACTATCTTCTCTCTCAGAGAAAATACATTACTGGACTTCTTCAAAGGGCCAAAATGGATGGAGCACATCCGGTCTCTACACCAATTGCTATAAACAATTCTCCAACTTCATCCTCTCCTGCTCTGTCTAATCCACAGATTTATCGAAGTATTGTTGGAGCTTTACAATATGTCACTATCACATGGCCTGATTTACTTTTGTGGTAAATCGTGCTTGTCAATTCATGCATGCTCCAACTGAACAAAATTGGAATAATGTAAAAAAGAATACTTCACTATATCAAAGGTACTATTCTACATGGTCTTCTTTTATATCGTCAATCGTCTCGAGATTTACATGCATATAGTGATGCAGATTGGGCAAGTTCTCCTGAAAATAGACGGTCTATTAGTGGATATGCAATATTTCTTTGACGAAATCTTATCTCGTGGAATTCAAAAAAGCAACCTATAGTATCTCGTTCAAGCACTAAGGCAGAATATAAAGTTATAGCAAATACAACATCAGAAATTATTTGGCTTCAATCACTTCTCTTTGAACCTCATCTTGCATCAAATATTGCACCAAAAATTTGGTGCGACAATATTGGAGCAACATATCTAACAGCAAACCCAATCTTTCATGTGGCAAAAGGCGATTCGCTCGCCCTCAGCGCCCCCGCCAACCCGTCCCTAGGCCAACACGGAGGAGGTAAATCACGGGTGACTACTAGCCATTAGTGCAAATGGCCAAGACATGAGGGAGGTTATGCTCGGTCACGCCGAGTTTCGACCCCAAGACCTCATGTGGCAACACCCCATGCCTTAACCATCGCACCGCCCCGAGGGGACGCAAACCCAATCTTTCATGCTCATACAAAACATGTAGAAATTGATTTTCATTTTGTTCGTGAACGTGTGACAACTCAACAGTTATCCGTCTCTTATATTTATGTTGAAGATCAAATTGCTGATATCTTTACTAAGTCATTATCCCGACAACGTTTCAACAAGTTAACAAGCAAACTCAACGTCAAAGATCTCCCGTTAAGTTTGTTGGGAGAATTGACCGGATCAAATCATCAAATCAAATCAAATTAGTATTTGGATTATTATAATAATTCTGTTATAATTATTAGAATAATTCTCAGAATTATTTTTAGAATAATTCTGTTATTTTTTAATTGGTTAATTGATCCAGTATTTTTTTAACATTATATATTGTATTATTCTTAGGGCAAATATCAATGAACAATAGATTTTATTTCTCTCATATTATTTCTTGCTCTCTCCCTATTCTTTTTCTTACAAATGGAGCTCTTCACGCACACATAGCATTCTTCATTCTCTATAAATCCAATTGCTTTTGTTTTTTGATTTAACTTGAAAAGATTTGATTTTTTTTTTTCAGGGAGAGTACCTTCGGCAAACGTTGGAAAGGAGGCGGAGGAGTATCGGTTCTTTATTAGTCGTCGCGAGGAAGATAGCGGCAATGGCTACGTGAGAAGGAAGCGGACATGGAGCGAGCAATGAAGCGCCGAGCTGGAGCACCACCTCGCGCATCTCTGAACTGAATCGATGGCGTGGCAAGCGAGGGCCAAGGCCGACCATACTGAAGCAACCTTCCTCCACGCGCCAGCTCTAGTAGGCCTCAACCGCAATCCTTGAAGGAAGATTACTAAAGGAACAAAGTATATTTAGAGGAGGAAGAAGATTTAAGAGGAAGACAAGTTTTTTTTTTATTTATATTTTTTTTATTTTTAGTATATCTAAAAGAGTACATATTCATCTCCTTTTATACACTTTTGAATGACATGTAACTTATTCCAACATTAAAGAAAACAACGTTAATTTGTGACTCTTAAAAAACCGAAATTGTAGCAAGTGAAGAGTTTTGTTGGGAAGTTTTGTTGTCACTTAATCTTCAACGTGCAAGGAAGATGAAGAGGTTTTTCTTGGCAAGTTAAATTTGGTTTAATTAATCCATCAATGCCTCCCGTAAACCAAATTTACTTGTAACTCCTAGTGATATAATATTTCTTGAAAATATGGGTCCTCCAAGTGGCTTTGTGAAAATATCAGCAAGTTGTTTATTGCTAGTACAATATTCAAGATTGATTTCACCTTCATCAACGAGTTCTCTTAAGAAATGAAATCGCAGGCGAATGTGCTTTGTTCTTCCATGCAGAACGGGGTCCTTTGAGACAGAAATTGCAGAACTGTTATCACAATATAATATTGTTGGTTTTGTTTGCTTGCATTTTAAATTTTCAAGAACTCCTCTTAACCATAAAGTCTGACATCCAGCTGAAGAAGCTGCTATATATTCTGCTTCGGTAGTTGAAAGTGCCACAATTGGTTGCTTCTTTGAACACCAAGAGATTGCCCCACTTCCAAGGTTGAAAATATATCCAGAGGTACTTCGAGAATCATCAATACTTCCTCCAAGATCACTATCTGTATAACCAACAAGTTTGATGGGCACTTGTGTTTTGTAGAAAATTCCATAATCAATTGTTCCTTTAATATATCGAAGAACTCTTTTTGCAGCTTCCCAATGGTTTGAATAAGGTTTTTCCATAAATCTGCTAATCAAACTTACTGTATACATGATATCAGGTCTAGTGGCAATAAGATACATTAGGTTCCCCACTAAGCTACGAAACATTGTTGAATTCACCATCTTTCCTTCACCAATTTTACTTAGTTTCAGACCTGTGATGCAAGGAGTTGAGACTGGGTTTGCATGTTCCATCTTGAACCTTTTAAGAATTTGAGTTGCATAGTATTCTTGTGAGATAAAAGTTCCTTCTCTTGATTGATGAATACTCATGCCCAAAAAATAATGCAACTCACCCAAATCTGTCATTTCGAACTCTCTCATCATAGAGTTCTTAAATTTTGTCAATATCACCATATTATTTCCGGTAAAAATAAGGTCATCGACATAAAGACTTACAAGTATAAAACCACCTTCAGAATTTTGTTTGATATAAAGTGTATGTTCAAAAGGACATCTTTGAAAACCATATTTAATAAAATGATCATTAATTCGGTCATACCATGCACGAGGTGATTGCTTCAAACCATAGAGAGCCTTTTTGAGCTTATATACTTTGTCCTTATCACCTATTTTCACAAAACCAGGGGGTTGTTCTATATAAATTTCTTCTTTAAGAAAATCATTTAAAAAAGCTGATTTGACGTCCATTTGAAATAATTTCCAACCCTTTTGAGCAGCAAGTGCAATAATCAATCGAACTGTATCAAGTCTAGAAACAGGAGCAAATACCTTATTAAAATCTTCACCTTCTTTCTGTTTGTATCCCTTTGCAACCAATCTTGCTTTGTATTTATTAATGGAGCCATCTGGATTTGTTTTAGTCTTAAAGATCCATTTCACACCAATCGGAGATTTGTTTGGTGGCAAAGTAGTGAGCTCCCATGTATCATTTTTCTCAATGGAGTTTATCTCTTCATTCATGGCATGCACCCATTTCTTTTCTTTTGATGCTTCTTCATATGTGATTTGATCTTCTCCTGCAAAGAAAGGAAAATGGGCTTGATCTGTCATATTTATCTCTTCAGTCACATCATAAATATCTCTCAAACTTCTTGTTCTTCTTTGTGATGGTGATGGAGACATATTTCTTTCAGGAATATCAGGTTGTAGTGATGAAGAATCATCTTCAAATTCAAGAATTTCCCAACTTGATGAACCTGTCGAATCTAAGAAAACATAAGAAGCTTTTTCATCAAAGCGGACATCCCTGCTAATCACAATTTTTTTTGTTTTTGGATTGTAAAGCTTGTAAGCTTTGCTTCTTTCACTATATCCAATAAAAATGCATTTTTCAGACTTGTCATCAAGTTTAGTTCTTAAAGCATCAGGAATATGAGAATATGCAAGACAACCAAAAGTTTTTAAATGAGTAACATTTGGTTTCTTTCCATACCATGCCTCATTTGGAGTAGAATTCTGTAACCTTTTTTGTCGGTGATCTGTTGATTAGGTAGACAGCACAAGAAGCTGCTTCAGCCCAGAATTCAACTGATAAATTTTTCTTCTTTAACATGCATCTGACCATGTCCATGATTGTCCTATTTTTTCTTTCCGCAACACCATTTTGTTGCGGCGTATATCGAGCTGTCAATTCATGTCTAATACCATGGCTTTGACAGAATTCTTCAAATAAAGAAGATAGAAATTCACCTCCTCGGTCACTTCTTAGATTTTTTATTTGATAGCCAAAAAAATTTTCCACTTGACTTTTGAAGACTTTAAAGCAAGAGAGAGCTTCTGATTTTTCTTTAACAAAATAAATCCAAGTTTTTCTGGTGTAATCATCAACAAATAGTAAAAAATATAAGTTACCTCCGAGAGATGGTACACGCATAGGTCCACAAAGATCTGTGTGGACAAGTTCCAAGGGTGAATGTGATTCCCACTTAGATTCAGATGGGAATGTCTCTCGATGTTGCTTTCCAAGCTGACACTCTTCACATATTTCACTTATCCCATCAATTTTAGGAAGTCCTTGAACAATATTTTTGCTTTCTAACTCCTTCAAGCTTTGAAAATTCAGATGCCCATATCTGTCATGCCACAACTTGGACATTTCTTCATTAGAAGTAAGATAGCAAGCATCATTTATAATATCAAGTTTGAGAGGAAATAAATTATTTGAGGCCAAACTGATCTTTGCTACATACTGATTTTTCTTCTTCATGGTGCAATACTTATCAGCAAAATGAATATCAAAACCTTTTTTCAATAAATGACCAACACTAAGTAGATTACTCTGTAAACCAGGAACATAAAATACCTCAGACATTTTGTCAATTTTTCCCGACTTTGTTTTGAAAGAGATTTCTCCTACTCCTTCAATTTTGTAGGACTTAGCATCTCCAATAGTTACCTGCCCATGATTAGCTTCTACTAGCATTGAAAATAAGCTTTTATTACCAGTCATATGCCGACTTGCACCGCTATCCAAATACCAAATATTTTCAATATTTCCATCACTAGCAATTAGTAAAGTTTCAGAATTTTGAGGTTCATTTTCATGTACTAATCCAGCTTCACGTTTTTTCTCAGGATATTTTTCCCAACAATCATTTATTTTATGTCCTGGCTTATGAAAATAATGACATTCAATATAAGGTTTTGTACCTTTATAATTTCCACGTCCTCTTCCTCTTTGGAAATTATAGGAAAATTGTCTCTCCTCCTTTTGAGACTCTTCTTTTCCATTTTCGTGTGATTGCTGGTAAAAAAATCTACCACCTCTTCTTTGATTCCGACCTCTTCCACGTCCACGATGAGAGCCACGGCCTCCCGTGGATGTGAACTGGGATTTCAAAGCTTGATTTGAAGTAGAGATAAAAGGACTTCGTTGAAGGATTCTAACCTCATGAGCTTCCAATCTTCCTTGCAAACTTTCCAAGGACATTAGTGAAATATCTTGTGATTCTTCAATAGCAACTACCACATGATCAAATTTGTTTGATAGACTTCGTAAGATTTTCTCCACTACCCTTTGGGTTTCCATGATTTCTCCATTTGATGCCATTTGATTCACAATAGAATTAGTTCGTGTGAAGTACTCTGAAACCTTTTCATTATCTTTCATCTCTAATTTTTCAAAATCTACTCGTAGAGATTGTAAACGTACCTTTTTCACTTGGTCTTGGCCAGAATAAGTTGTTTGTAGAATCTCCCATGCTCTTTGAGCACTCGCTGCTTTTGAAATCCTTTCATAAACTGAAATTTCAAGGGCTTGATAAATTTGAAAAAGAGCTTTTCTATCCTTTTGCTTCTTGTTCTTCAAAATATTTCTTTGTGGTTCGGTTAATTGATCTTCCTCCTCTGATACTCCTTCTTCAATAACGCTTCATAAGTCTTGGGATTCAAGACATAACTTCATGAGAGTGCTCCAATAATCAAATTTTTCACCATTGAATCGAGGCACAAGAGAAACGAGATTGTTGGCCATGGCTCTGATACCAGATTGAAGGAAGATTACTAAAGGAACAAAGTATATTTAGAGGAGGAAGAAGATTTAAGAGGAAGACAAGTTTTTTTTTATTTATATTTTTTTTATTTTTAGTATATCTAAAAGAATACATATTCATCTCCTTTTATACACTTTTGAATGACATGTAACTTATTCCAACATTAAAGAAAACAACGTTAATTTGTGACTCTTAAAAAACCGAAATTGTAGCAAGTGAAGAGTTTTGTTGGGAAGTTTTGTTGTCACTTAATCTTCAACGTGCAAGGAAGATGAAGAGGTTTTTCTTGGCAAGTTAAATTTGGTTTAATTAATCCATCAATCCTCATGGTGAAGAGCGCTGACTCGGCCGAGTCAGCGTTTCTCGACGAGAGCTAACTCGAGCCGGAGTGGGTGTTTTGCACTTGCTGGTCGACCGGCATTGGTCATCATCCTCCCTACCTTCACCTCTGCCCCTGCAACCTGTGCGACGACGACATGGAGGAGGCGTGCCCTGTTTGCACAGAGGAGAGAAACAAGTGGGAAAAAAAAACGCTTAAAAGATAAGAATGAATTCTAAATCCATCAATTCCTTGGCGTTTGTCCATTTCTGATTATTTAGGAGTGATTTCAAAATTATTATTCACAAACTCATTAACAAAATATTTTATATTTTTATTATTCTATCCCCTCATTCTCAAATACTTAAATCAAATATCACCTTAGTATCCACCAAATCAAAGTTCATTCGAAGATTTACAGTTAGTTATAGGATAAAATCCATAATAGGCTAGTCTCAAGTCTAAAATCATCATTTAAGGCCTTTTAGGACGCTCTGAATAAATTTTATCACCATTTAAGATTATTTTCGTATTTGCATCGTTAGATTTTAGGAGGCTGTTTAAATTATATGTTTAGTTGTTTTTGGATATTTTTTTATCAATATTAATTTTCAGCTGCCATCTTCTTCTTTAGGAATGACCCGTTTTACTTTACTCTATCATGGCATTCTACTTAAATCAATATGTTGTAAAAGATTATTTTCATTACTCATAATTAAATCAACGAGATCAATAGCTTAAGTTGCGTCTAGACCTATGCGGAGATGAGGAAGGAATGAAATTGTATTGAAGGTTTTATGAACCTAATGTAGCCACTTGTTGCGAGGATGAACTTGAATATGGATAGTGCTTGCGTCGAGAATAACTATCTAGCGAGTTGAATTTGAATATTGATAGTTCATATGTCCATAATGACTATTTCGAAAAGCATTGAAAAACTCTAAACAACCTTCAGGAGAATGGTACATTAATATAGCATCTTTTTCGCTTCCCAAATATTTAATAATTGAGTTTCAATTTTGACGAATTAACAGATAGATTTTCTTAATAGATGATGAATCTAAGAAAACTGGGTTGACGAGCAACGCTACGATTTATTTTGATAGAGTGGAAATTTTATATAGACCAAATTGATCACTTCAAAATTAGTCGGTATAAATTAATATACCGCCTAACTTATTAAAAAAAGCTCCTAACAATTAGTATTCGTGTTAAACTTTTAAATATATCGTAATCATTATTATGATATCATTCTAATCCAAATAGTCATAATTTACCAAATGCAATATGTTTGCAAATTTAGTCGTGAATGTCCTACGCTCGTATATTTAGTAAAACGATCCCCAAATCCACCATCACCTCCCCTCTTTCGTTTAAATATCCATCCTTTTCTTTCATCCTCTTCTTCTCTTATTTTCGATATCGAAATAAACTCGAGGGGAAAAATATATATATATATATCTGAATAATTTGTAATCGAGATGAAGAACGAGAAACCATGGGATGTGGAGATCGGGGCGTCGGCCGGTCTGTATCCAAACATGATGGAGAGCCCGGAGCTCCGGTGGGGATTCATCCGCAAGGTTTACCTCATCGTCGCCATGCAAATCCTCATCACCATCATCATCGCCGCGGTCATGAACATAGTTCCTTCGATCCATGTCTTTTTCGTCAGCCGCACCTCGAACTCGATCATCCTCGCGTTCGTCATCATGATTTTACCTCTGTTAGGTATGCTGTTGCAAACTATGTACTCGCGCCAAATCATCAATTCTAACTAACTTATCTTCTTCGACCGAAATGAATGAAATCTCGTAGTGATGATACCGATGGTGTTCTTGAGCAATCGCCACCCGGTAAACATGATTTTGCTGGTGCTGTTTACGATATGTATGGGGATGTCTATCGGATTGGCGTGCTCCGGCCGTCAAGGTGATTGTGAAATTATATGTAAATTCTGAAATAGGATGGGCTTAACTGCAATGTGGTCGTTAGCATTTAGCAAGGGCCTGAGTCACATATTTGATATTTTTTAGACTAAAATTTGAAATTGTTGCTGGGCAGGCAACGTGGTGTTAGAAGCTGCAGCATTAACGGCCATAGTTTTCATGGGCCTCACTCTCTACACCTTTTGGGCCGCCAAAAGAGGCCATGATTTCAGCTTCCTCGGCCCATTTCTCTTTGCAGCTCTTCTCTGCCTCACCATTTTCTCTCTTATTCAGGTCTATTATTTTAGCAAAAATTTAAAAGCACTCATTAATTTTATTACCTTTGAAAATATTTTTTTATTTTTTTTTTATACTTTTAATATTATTGTAGCAGTTTTAGTTAAAACTACTATATAGTATAGATTTTTATTCATCATATTAGAATATTAGAAATTTTCATTTTGCACCTCAAAATGGCTCTTCAAATTTTATGATCATCCAAATATCACTTAAACTCTCGAGACAATGTATTACATTGTAGATATTTTTTCCCTTGGGAAAGACGACGACAATGGTATTTGGGTGCATATCGGCAATCATCTTCTCCGGCTTCATTGTCTATGACACCGACAACCTCATCAAGCGCCATAGCTACGATGAGTACGTCCCGGCCGCTATCTCTTTATATCTCGATATCATCAATTTGTTCTTAGCCTTGCTCAGCATAATGGAAGAGTGATCGGACATCAAAGGTGATAAAAATACATTTGTGCTTTGAGAAATAACTATCAATGGGATATGTAATCCTTCTTTTTCTATAAAGTCTATGAAAAGTGTTATTCCAATTTATGTGTATAATTTAGTAAACACCTTGTTATAATTGTTGAAATCATATATTTAATTTATGCTTACTACAATAATTTTGATAAATTTATCTAACTGTCAGAGTGTAATTTCCTCTACAACAAACAAGTTGTATCATAATGTAATTAGATAGATTTGAGGGATCAAAGTGAAGTTTCCTCTGGGAATTAAGTTACAATTTAGTTGAAAACCTCCTCTCCTTGCAATAGGGATAAAATTGAAATTTTGACTCATTGTAGGAGTCAAAGTGAAATATCGTCTGTAACAGAAATCGCAAAGTCAACTGCATCTAAAATCCTAAGCCTCAACGGCCACTGACCTTGCCACTCTACTATCACCGGCAGAGATGACAAAGCACCGGTGAGACGACGGCGACATCGAATCCAGCTACTGCTCCAACGGCATCAAAATGTTCCTAATTATATAATATTTCAAAATTTCCAGAAATAATATCATGCTTCATCTTAAATAGGTTGAATCCAACATTCTACAACACAGTTGAACCTATAACTGATTGGAAATGATTAGAGTCATCATCTCGTGGTTCTTAGAAAGGCATTTCGCGAGTCATGTGTGTGATCGCGATCGCATGAACTCTTCTAGTCGATCCCAAACCTCTAAAGCAGCTGCTCTGTCTTGATGCCTTTTGTGTTTGCTAATCTGCAAAGAAGTTTTAAGGGAGGACGAGGACCTTCGGTCAGTGACAAAGTGAGCAGTTGGGTAGCACAGCTTAAGATTTGGTGGATCGACTTACGGAAATAATCTTTACATTCCACTGCTTCACTGTTTTTGCGGATTCCACGCTATCGTCCTCAAAACGCACATAGAACCCGATAACTGCACAAAACATCAAACGAATCTCAGCATTTGAAAACAATAGTTGGATGGTTTTCAGGAAGAACTGGAAAATTGATGAGAACAGAATAAGAAATCAAGCAGATTGACAGTGCAACCATAGCAAACATGTTCTTAAATTTAATAGACCGAAAGAAGTTCTCATGGAAAAGAACATCTTTCAATGATTTTTTTTTAGGACATCAAAATCAATCAGGAAGAACTCCAATAATCAACCTGACTTATATTGAGCACTGCCATCTCTCACACATGGCAAGTTTACAACTCTTGCAAAGTATCTAACTGCAGTTTAAGCTCTTGCAAGGCGTAAGAGAAATAAGAATAGGTATGCCAACTCAGTTTGGCATAACAAAAGAATGTAAGTTTTTTCCTAGCAAAATTAGATATATGCAAGACCTATAGTCCATACGAGCTGGGTATTTACAGTTAAAGCATAGTGATTGATTACATCAATGTCAACGCCATGGACATTTATGCAAACATCTATTAAGTAGCATATCTAATCGTCTAGACTTGATCAATGGAGAGTGCAACTGGAGAAGCAAAAGGAAATCCCGAGTTTACAATCCAAAGGCATCCATTACATTTCCAACTTTGCAACAGGCAGACTCAACCCATCATATCCAATGTTAAGATTTACCCAGAAACCAACTAAAGTTGCATCATGCAAAAACAGCATGGATGTTTCTGTTTATATGCCACATAAACAATTAAACTAAAATTGACAGTTTACCACAGGTAGCAGCGGTGTGGCAGTCAACACTATTCCAGTTGCTGCTTGTATTTCAAATCCTACCATGATATTATAGTTTGCCAATCTTTTTTCCATGCTCTTTAACAGCATGCTGTGGGTTACCACAGTATTCAAAATGAAGAATGCAAAGAACTCCAATGTTTTGACAACTAATCGTTAGAGAGTAATTACACTGTATGAAATGCATAAGTATGCTAGGTTAGAGAGTTCATAGATAGCAGTAATATATGAAAGATTGAGAAACAATTAAAAATAAACAAAGAATAACAATTTAATCTTCTATAGCCAAAATATAAGGCAACTGCTTTTAGAACAGACAAAATTCAAACAATAATACTGAAACAATAAGCACGAAAAGCCTACAGAAGACTATTTTCGTAATTAGACTTCATCAGTGAACTAACTGAATAGGATGTCATGGAACATAACAAATGATTTAGTTAGGTCATAAACACTCAATTATGAGAGAAGGAGTTTGTCCCAGCACAGGAGTAGATTCCCACTTTTACTGAACATTGAACTTAAATGCTTTTTCATCTATCATAAAAACAAAGATAGCATAATTAAAACAAAAGCTTCTTTGATGTTGATAGATAACTCAAATGAAGTAACTTCTAACATAAAAGAAAAGTAATTGAATTCTGAAAAAAAAATAATACTGAAAACACAATCTAGCTATATGTATATTATATAATATACATCATTCACTCATGGACCACTAAGATGTTCATAGTAGTTACTCTGGGATCAAAAATGAATATCAATGTTACAACTCATTCACTCAGATGCATTCGTGAAAACCATATGTAGTTAGAGCAATGTTCTAGGTTTCAAATTATTCAAATACAGTGAATATATTTGTTTCATGCATATATGACTAAGATGTTCATAGTCAATGTTCTGGGATTTAAATAAATATCAATCTTCCAACTCATTCACATGGACGCACTAGTGAAAACTGTAACTTCAGATGCATTCTATGTCCTAAATTTATCAAAACAAAGAGAACAGAAGTAATAAAATTCAGGAGGATAGGTATCCAAGTATACTAGAAAACAATTGAAACCAACACTTATTAGTAGGATCCAAACTAACAAAACATTATCCAGTTCTAATGTCTGAGCTAATGCATTGGTATTAAATTATAGAAGTTACCCCAATACATTTTTCAGGAATGCCAAAAATCTGGTCCGGTAAAGTAGTTTCAAAATAATAGGGAGGGTCATTTAAAAATTTAGGAATCTATGGCGTTATAGAGCCAATGATATAGAAGAATCCATATAGCCGACTCCACCCAGTGGAACAAAGCTTAGTCGTTGTCGTTGTGGTATTCATGTAGATGAATAAAGGGATTACAACCACAAGAAAAATGCTTAACCCTGAACATATTCATACAAAATCAGAATTCTGCAACAAAGAAGAGAATTAGTAGCTTAGCATCATAGCATGCTCTATTATAGTCATGAAAACATCAACTTAGTTCTAACCCTGAACATATTCGAAATGAGACTCACTCTTGTTGAAGATTTCAACATGGTCTTTGAACGGCCAGTCCTTGAATTGCCACTCCTTGCCGAGCACAAACACAGCCACAACACGGTCCCAGTCCTCTGGCTTGAACCCTGAGGGCTTATCTCTGACCTCGTAGGCGGCCACTGCACGATCCCGGCTCAGTTTCTTCTGCACTGTCACACAGTCAGGTTTCGGGCCCTGCAGTGCCTTCACCTTCGCATCTGTCGGGACAAAAATCCCGTCTTCTAAGAATTCCTTTACATTGTGGATGGTGATCAAGGTACTGTACGCGCTGGGAACGAGAATGATCGGAACCCCCTCCCCAATCTTGCTGCCCTTCAGATGCATCTTGGGCTTGGAGCCCACGGCATCAGCAACATCGTCTCCGCCGCCGCCGTAGGCGGCGACAACAGGACGATGATGGTCGTCAGTCCCAATAAGTCGCGTCTTGGCCACGAGACCATCCTTGCGCTGCTGCGACTCGAGGCGCTGTCTCTCCTCCTCGCGCTTGGTGGACGCGAGGAGCACGGCGTGGAAGTCGTGGTTGCGACATTCGAGGAAGGCCTCGCGGTCCTTGAGGGGCCTCTCCAGGGAACGGATCATGGCGACGTAGTCGACAGCCACGGTCGCGGGTTGATCGGCGGCGTAGGCGTCGACGGCGGGGGCAGAGGAAGGGGGCTCCTCGATGGGGAGGGAGGGGTCGTCGGGGCGGTACTCCTCGACGGCGTTGGCGGCGGAGGAGGTGGGAGGAGGGAGGAGCGATACGGCATCGGAGGAGGCTGTGCGGCCGAGGAGGTAATCGAGGAGGGCCTTGCGGTCGGGGAGAGTGACAGTGGTGACCCGGTGGTGGCGGGCGGACTGGAGGTAGTCGGTGTGCTTGAGTTGGTGGTGACGAGCAAAGAAGAGGAGGGCGTCGAGGTGGTAGAACCCGCCCTGCTTGGAGCGGTAGGCGGTGACCGCGGAGGCGGGGAAGGCGTACTCGGAACCGAAGCGTAGCTCGTCGCCGATGCGGCTCACGCGGTCCAACTCTCCGCGGATCGCGTACTCCCGCAGAACCGAGAGCGGATCCATCTCCGGCCCGGCGAAATCGACGCCGGCAGAGGAGCGATTTGAGGGAGGAGAAGAAGAATACGGCGGCGGTCGGGGGTTTGCTACTTGATAATATGAGAAAAAAGATAAGGGTATAATAGTCTTTTCGTCGACCCAGATTTAACTTTAATGCGGATCCTATCCCAAGACCCGGCTCGGCCCAGCAATTTATCTGGCCCACCATCCAAGAAAGTCCGTTAATTATTCATGTGGGGTTTCGTTAGTTGTGCAAAGTTGGGCCAGGCCCATCAGGCCATTTAAGGTGAATTAAAGACATAAAGGTCCTTTATGTATTCGTAGTTGGTTCCATATTTAGGTATGTTTACTTTGGCGGAAGGATGAGAAGGCACAACTTCCTCTCTCCTTCGATTACTATGCTTCTTTTGTGGGCGCGGATCTGAGTTGGTATCTAGGTGATAGAATTGTGTATCAATCGAAAGTTTTTTTTTCTCCCAAGTGCTTTTGCTTGAGAGAGGGTGTCTTAAAGAGTAATTTATAACTTTGTCATGAAGCCTTATGATTGACTCCTTCGACTCAATGTCAATCTGTGCTGAGGTCAACTTCGTGAAGGATCTAGTGGCAGAAGTGAGATAGAGGAGATAAGAATCTTATAATCCATTTTAAACAAGAGCAAGGATATACACAAGAAAAAAATCTTAATGAAAACTTCAAGGATAGACACATAAAGTCATGATCCATCATTTCATTTTTTGTGGGCCCCATCACTTTATATGTTTATCCTTGAAATTTTTATTGAGTTTTTTTCTTTGTTTATATCATTTTTCTTTAAACAATTAGAATAAACATAACAATTTAACGATAACGATAAAGCAACACCATAGAACAACATGACAAATGCATGTGCATGACGAGAGACAAGGATTAGAGAGGTCGAAATCAATGAAAAGTATTTGTTTCGGTAAGGAGATGATTAGTATAATTGTATATGGGTATTAATTAATTTAATTAAACTTGAGTGAATAAGAGTTTGAACTTTTCTATGTAAATCTGGCTAAATCATGATAGCATGGTGTTTAACGAGACAGTAGATTTTTGCTATATCAACCCCTAAACTTTTTTTATATTTAATGAATAGTCAATTAGGGGTAAAAATAACTTTGATGACGGCAATAGAAAAACATTAGAGAAGAATATGACAAGGACATGTGGGTGAGGGGAGACACAAATTAGATAGAGACCAGAGAGGATCAATGAAATGAAAGATATTGTTTTGCTACTTTTCCCAATTAAATTAATAATAGGATAGATTCATATTAATATTATGAGTAGAGCTATAATTTTCTTCGAATTTAATAAAAAATTTAATATCGGACTAAATAGAGAATTATATGGAGAAACTACTAATACCTAATATTTAATCCTAATATCTTATTAAATTATATATATATTTTTGATGTTAGGAATAAATTATACAGATATTTAATTTAATTTTTATTTTTTAAAAAATAATATTAATTTTAATATACTTTTGTTAACTCCACCCATGACGACCGGTCATGACCGATCTCAAACCCGGATAAAGAAGGAGGGTTATGACAGGGTCTGACTATAATGTCTCGGCAAGGACCACTACATCTCTAGAACTCGGGTGTAATGCTAAATATACAAGAGTTCGCATTACAGAGTCTAATTGTAACGTCTTAGCAAAGGCCGCTACATCTCCATGAGAACTTGGGTGTAGCGTTAAATAGGCAAAAGGTTCTCATACCATGGTTGGATAAGAACAAATATGATAGGAAAATTAATAATCTAAGATTTGGAATATGGAATATAGGAACTCTCACTGGTAAATCAATGGAGGTAGTAAATATGATGATTAGGAGAAGAATTAGCATTTTGTGTATACAAGAGATAAAATGAGTAGGCAAGAAGGCAAAGACAATAGAGAACTCAGGTTTTAAGTTATGGTACACTGGAAAGAGTAAAGTAAGAAATGGAGTGGGTATTATTGTAGATAGTTTGTTAAAGGATGAAGTTGTAGGAGTAGTTAGAAAAGGAGATAGAATTATAGCTCTTAAGATAATAGTAGCGAAAGAAATTATGAACATAATTAGCGTATATGCACCATAAGTAGGATTAGATAAGGCTGTCAAGTCAAGATTTTGGGATAACTTAGATGAAATATTATAAAATATTCTACCAAATAAAATGATTTAAATAGGAGATGATCTAAATGGACATGTCGGAGTGAAAAATGAGAAATATGAGAGGGTATATGAGAGTTATGAGTTTGAAACGAGAAATGAGGAAGGGAAAACTATATTAGATTTTGTGATAGCATATAACCTTATATTAGCTAATACGTTTTTTAAGAAAAGAGAACACTTAGTCACATTCAAAAGTGAGAATAATAAATCACAAATTGACTTTCTTATGGTTAGGAAGAAGGATAGAAAGATTTGTAAAGATTGTAAAGTCATCCCTGGAGAAAGTTTAACTACCTAATATAGGTTAGTAGTGTTGTATATACACCTCAAACATAGTATTAATAGAAAGAAAATATATATGATTCCTAGAATTAAGTGGTAGAAGTTAAATGATAGAAAACAAAATATATTTAAGGAGAAAGTAGAAGTACAAGAATTAGGTGAAATATACGATGACTCTAATACAACATGGGATAAGATGGTATCAAAGTTGAAAATAGTAGCTAAGAGTGCACTCGGTGAGTCAAAGGGGCATGCATCACTAAGTAAGGAATCTTGGTGGTGGAATGAGAAAGTACAAGAGAAAATGAATTTAAAATGAATAGCTTATAAGGAATTATATATTTGTAAGAACGAGAAAAACTTTAAAAAAATATACAATAACCAAGAAAGAAGCTAAGAAAGTAGTGAGTGAAGCAAAAAATAAAATTTTTGAACGATTATATTAAAAATTGGATACAAAATAAGGGGAAAAATATATTTATAGAATAGCTAAAGTGAGAGAAAGGAAAATAAGAGATCTTAACTAAATAAAATGTATTAAAGATGAATGTAATAGGGTATTAGTAAACGATGGAGAAATAAAAGAGCGGTAGAAGATATATTTTCATCAACTTTTTAATAAAGGTTTAGGTGATCAACTTAACTTCGGTAATCTAAGTAGATCAAATAAGCATAGAAATTTTAATTTTTATCGTAGAATTCAAACTTTAGAAGTAAAATAAACTTTAAATGAGATGTGCAATGGAAAAGTCATTGGACCAGATGATATTCCGATAGAGGTATGGAAGTGCCTAGGGAAACAAGGTATTGAATGACTTATAAAATTATTTAATATGATATTAAAAACAAAAAAATGTCTGATTAATGGAGGATAAGTAATTTAGTTCCCTTATATAAGAACAAGGGAGACGTACAAAATTGTGCAAACTACAGAGGTATTAAAATAATGAGTCATACTATGAAATTTTAGAAAAAAGTAATAGAAAAAAGATTAAGAAAGGAGACCACAGTGATCAAAAATCAATTTGGGTTCATGCCTAGAATGTTGACAATAGAAGTTATACATCTTCTTAGATAATTAGTTAAAAAATATTAGGAGCAAAAACAAGATCTACACATGGTATTCATTGACTTAGAAAAAACTTATGATAGAGTCCCAAGAGAAATTATATGGAGAATTCTAGAAAAGAGAGGTGTTAGTGTAACATATATTAAACTAATTAAAGATATGTACGAGAAAGTAACGACCATAGTAAAGACTTCAGGTGGAGTCACTGAAGCATTTCCAATAAAGATAGGGTTACATCAAGTATTAGCTCAAGTCCCTATCTTATTACACTAATTATAGACGAACTCACTGCATACATTCAAGACACAGTACCGTGGTGTATATTGTTTGCAAAGCATATTATTTTGGTAGATGAAACACTTAAAGGAGTAAATTCTAAACTAGAATCTTGGCGGGAAATATTAGAAGAGAAAGGTTTTAAGTTTAGTAGATTAAAGACAGAATATATGAAATTTAACTTTAGTAATATTAAAAGTAATGAGTCAATTGTTAATATAGGAGAGGACGAGTTGCTCGGAACATAGAGATTTAAATATTTAGGATCATTTTTACAAAACGATAGAGGGATTGAGAGAAATGTCTTGATGGATCGAAAGCGCTAGAGGGGGGGGGGGGGTGAATAGCGCTTGTGGCTATTTTAATGATTTTAAAACACAGAGTAGAAACGCAGCGGAAAGTAAAAGCAAACACAACAGACGCAGAAGTTTTACTTCGTTCGGAGCCTATGACGACTCCTACTCGAAGGCCCGCGGTCCTTGACCGCTTTCGGTGGGCAACAACTATAATATCGGAAAGATTACAATTTGAATTACAATTAATGCAATAAGTAAACTAATACCGACAACAAAAGATCGAAGAGTCTAAGCTTCGGGTCGTCGACTTCGAGTTGTAGCACTTCAAGGTCGTCTCGTTAGCAGCACTTCACAGAAGAAAGCTTAGAATGTGTTGTTCTTTAAGTTGCTCCCTCAACCCTCTTTTTATATGACATTCCGGGCGCCTGGAGTGTGACGTGGCCAACCAACCAGGATGCTCTACGTGGCGAAGTCGCGGCAGGGATAAAACTTGGTCCCGGGACCTCCGGGCGCCCGGATCCATCCCGGGCGCCCGGACCACCTTTTTCCAGCAGGTTCCTCTCCTGCAAAACAAGGTCAGTCCGAGCAAATATTCTGCAAGACAGTGTTAGAATATGAAAAATCATAGTAAAGAAGAACTGACAGTCTTCGGACTGTCCGAGTCTGACTTCGGATTCCCAACCGGAAACCCTAGGTCGACCCGACGCCTACTGTTCCCTCTACGGGGAACGCGCCCTCACCTACTCCCCTCAGGAGAGATTACATGATGCCAGTCCGGTCCTCCAGACCGACTGGACTTTCCGCCTAGGGTTACCACCCCCTAGGACCTAGGGTTACCGCCCCCTAGAGTTTTTCTCCACCTAGGGTTACCACCCCCTAGGACATAAAGTTGCCGCCCCTTAGGGTTTTCCTCCACCTAGGGTTACCGCCCCCTAAGACCTAAGGTTGCCGCCCCTTAGGGTTTTCCTCCACCTAAGGTTACCGCCCCCTAGGACCTAAGGTTACCACCCCTTAGGGTTTTCCCTCACCTAGGGTTATCGCCCCCTAGGACCTAAGGTTACCACCCCTTAGGATTTTCCCTTTGCCTAACCGCAGCTAGGACTTTCCTGAAACACTTATTCAACACGTTAGATCACCACAAACCTTAACTTTGAATCCTTTGCCATTATCAAAACTCAGGTTCGATCGTCGGATGCTTCCCGCACCAACAATCTCCCCCTTTTTTATTATGGCAATCGAAATTCAAAGTTAAGTAGTAATATGCAGTAAGGTATAAGTACAAGGAAAAAAAAATGGGCATTACAAACTCCCCCTTAATATGACCTCCCCTTTGAATTTTCGTGCATTACAAACTCTCCCTTAATATGACCTCCCCTTTGGATTTTTGTTCTCTTTGAATTTGAATTTCTCTACTCTCCCCCTTTGCCATATATCAAAAATAAGTTAGTTTTGAAAAAGCTTAACTTTTCAAGACAAAACATTGATTTTGTTTAAAAATCTTAACTTAGGCAAGAGGCAAAAAAGGTAAGTGAAAAGCAACATCTTAGAATTGGTTTTAATAGCAACATTTTTGAAAGAAAATTTTGCTAAGGAAAATAGTTTAAGTGCAAAAAGAACTTTAAACCATTGATTTTGCTAGAGGAGATTTTTCTTTGTGATATATTCAGCTCTTTTTAACTTAGTGAATTTTCTAACAGAGAAAAAAAATTTTAAATAGAAGAGACTTGAAAGTCTTAAATTTGAAAAAGTTTTTGAAAAGCTGTTTAAGATAAATAAATTTCAAAAATACTTAAGGTAAAGGAGAAGCGATAACCTTAATGTTTAATAGCTTGCCATTTTGTTTTAGTAAGGTATCAGAGCCCTAAAGACCAAGCATGAGTCATGATTTGTTTTTATCAGGTGTCAGATCCCTTAAGTACAGATATGCTTAGACTTATTATTTCCTTAACCAACTGTCTAACCGTTTAGCTACTTGCTGATTGCCTAGAGGGCAACAGTGTTCACTTGGTTAGTCAAGTCAAGTCAATTGATCCAGTTAGATTTGACTAAGGCTGGAAGACTTGATTTGATTACTGTTAATCACGTATTTAACGCCCAGACTCATATTGATGCACAGAGATAAGCATTCTCGAGTCCAGGCTGTACCCTATGCATCTCACACCGTTCTATGTTTTACAAACACAATCAAGGTAAACCTAGGTGTTTGTGAGATGCTCTGGCTGAGTCTTGGGGGAACATGATTTCTAGGGGAAAATCCTAGGCTAAATCCAACTTTTGAAATTCTAGTAAAGTAGTGATTTTGAAAAATCAAAGTTTTGCCTAGAATTTCAAAAATGTGATTAAAAGACTGATCTATTAGATTAAGGTATAATCAATCAAGTCTGAAGTAAAAAGTCGACATAGATAAAAGAGTCATAATAGAGCTACAGTCGGAGCTACTGAGATGATGAGGGAGGTGGTCTGGAACCCAGCGACTGGAGTAGTGTCAGGAGCTCAGTGTGACGAGCCTGATCGTCCTCTCGTAGATTACTCATTTTTTTTTTAAATGTTTAAGTTGATTTGATTTTCAAAATGTTTAAGTTAATTTGATTTTAAAGATGTTTAAGTTAATTTGATTTTGAAAAAATGTTTAGGTTAATTTAATTTTGAAAATGTTTAAGTTAATTTAATTTTGAAAATGTTTAAGTTAATTTGATTTTGAAAAATGTTTAAGTTAATTTGATTTAAAAATATTTAATTTGCTTAGTCATCTCACCCGATCTATGTTTTCAATCAGGGTCTATTATTCTGTGAGATGAATTAGTTCAAATTTTTAGGGCTTAGTTTAACTTTATGTTAGATTCGGGTTTAGCTTTGGGTTAAACAAGTAAGCATTCTTTGGATAAACTTATGGGCTATGGTGAGTCGCAAGGAGCTCATTAAAGTAACCAAGCCTTTGAGGTTTTCCAAATAGTCCTACCTATTGAACTTAATACTAAACCTTGGTCTAATTAGTTAGGATCCATTTAAGGGTAGCTTCGGTCAGTTCCACTTGGCTAAATGCACCAGGTTGAAGCCATATCTTCCTAGACATGCGATGCCCAAGCTTCCCTAACGTACTATCATCCAAAAACTTCACCAGTACTGTGGGTTAAGTTAAATCTTACCCTTTTAATCTATCCTAACTTACCCTGTCGGGTAATTTACTCTTGTTTACCCATTTCGGGTAGATAGATTTTGGAGTTGCCAGCTATTCTGGACCCTCCTTCTATTTTGAATTAATTTTGAATAATTGATTTTGAATTTTGAATTTTGAATTTTAAATTATTTTCGAATTTAGTTTTAACTTAATTTCGAATTTTGAATTTTGAGTTTTTTAGATTAATTTCGAATTTTGAATTTTGAGTTTTAGATTAATTTCGAATTGACTTTTAAATTAATTTCGAATTGACTTTTAAATTAATTTCAAATTTTGAATTTTGAGTTATAATTTTAAATTTCAATTACAAATTTTGAGTTTGAATTTTAAATTTTAATTACGAATTTTGAGTTTGAATTTTAAATCTTAATTACGAATTGTTTTTCTGCTAGCTCCCCCTGGATCGTAGCCTCGATAAGGTTTATCGAGGTAGTGTATTTGATCCTTAGGAACCCAGTAATGTCCAAGTCCTACTTGATTGATCAGATTGGACTTGGCAACCCATGCTTGGACCATTTTTCTATTTGGTTTGTTTATTAAGGATAGGTAAGATTTATATTTCTTTTTATATCCTAGTCCAGTTCGATTGTAGATTGCCCTTTGTGTTCCAAGAATCAAGTCAAGATTCTTGGATCCCAAGGAAAATCGTTCTAGGGTTGTTTTCAAATCCTTTACCTGACTTTTCAGATTGGAATTCTCTTCCTCAAGTTTTTGAACTTGAGTTGAGGTTCCAGTCTGAACTTGATCAGTTAAGGATTTGTTGTTAGGCGTTTCTTTAAGGAGTGTTACCTCCTTTAGAAGCGTTTTGATTCGAATCTTGGACTTAGCTACTTTATGCATTAAATAATTAATTAAGCTATATAAATGATTTTTACTTACAGAGGGGTTCGGTCCTTCGGAAACGGATGCAGATCCGTGGCTTCTCTCGGACTCGGCTTCCAATTCGTCCTCACTTCCGGATCCGTTGGTGTAGTCCCGGGCTGTCAAGGCGAGAAAGTTCGTTTGTTCTAGTTCTTCGTCGTCGGATTCCTCGGAAGAAGACTCGTCCCATGTTGCCTTCAATGCCTTCTTTCTTTTGGGTTTCTTTGGATCCTTCTGGTTCGGGCAATTTGCCTTGATGTGACCCTTCTGATTGCATCCGTAGCAGGTCACTTCGAATTTAACCTTCGAGCTTGGTTGGACTTCTTTAGATTGGATGGCCTTTCTGAGATCCTTTTTGTTGAAGCCCTTCTTTTTGCAGAGCTTCTTTACTAAGTTGACTATCTCGGTTGTAAGTTCATCGTCGTCTTCCGAATCTGGTTCTTCTTCTTACTCAGGTTCGGTTCTCCGCTTGATTTTTGACTCACGCGATCTCCCTGTTCCTGCAACCAAAGCCAACCCTTTCTCGGTCGGGCGTGCATTAGTCTGTTCATGAAGTTCGAGTTCTGCAAAAAGTTCATCTAGTTTAATGGTAGATAAGTCCTTGGAGACCTTGTAGGCATCTACCATGGATGCCCACAAGGTGTTCCTTGGAAAGGCGTTTAGAGAATACCTTATGATGTCCCGGTTGTCTACCTTCTGTCCAATTGCATGAAGACCATTGAGCAGATCTTGAATCCGGGTATGGAGTTGGGCAGCTGTTTCACCTTCCTGCAATTTGATGTTAAATAATTTATTAAAAATTAGGTCTCTTTTACTTACTTTGGTGTCGGATGTCCCTTCGTGAAGTTCAATTAGTTTCTCCCACAACTCTTTGGCATTGTTGAAGGGGCCGACGCGGTTGAGTTCTTCTTTTGATAGGCCACACTGGAGGGTGCAGGTTGCTTTGGCATTAGCTTCCACCTTCTTGATCAAAGATGCATCCCAGTCCTCGTACGGTAGTGGTTTGCCGGCGCTGTTAGATGGTAGTTGGAATCCGGTTTTGACAATCATCCAGACTTCAAAGTGAGTCTGGAGATATGCCTCCATCCGATCCTTCCAGTACCCGAAGTCGTCTCCGGTGAATAGCGGAGGGCGGGCTGTACTGTAGCCTTCTTGAAGGGTCATTTCAGTTTTACCTAAAACGAAAAACAACCAACAAAATGTCCCAGGACTTGGTCCTGGCTTAGTAGTGCGGAAGGAAAAAATGGATCACGAACTCAGGTGGTGTTGCACCAATTCCGAGAAAAACCAATTCGAGGGAAAAAGAATTAGAATATAGCTATGAGGCTAAATTCTAATCGACTCCGAAAATAAAAAATACCACGAAAAAATATTTTGAATGGTGGTTGCACCGATTCAAAATGACCCCGCTCTGATACCAATTGATGGATCGAAAGCGCTAGAGGGGGGGGGGTGAATAGCGCTCGTGGCTATTTTAACGATTTTAAAACACAGAGTAGAAACACAGCGGAAAGTAAAAGCAAACACAACAGACGCAGAAGTTTTACTTCGTTCGGAGTTTATAGCGACTCCTACTCGAAGGCCCGTGGTCCTTGACCGCTTTCGGTGGGCAACAACTATAATATCGGAAAGATTACAATTTGAATTACAATTAATGCAATAAGTAAACTAATACCGACAACAAAAGATCGAAGAGTCTAAGCTTCGGGTCGTCGACGTCGAGTTGTAGCACTTCAAGGTCGTCTCGTTGGCAGCACTTCACAGAAGAAAGCTTAGAATGTGTTGTTCTTTAAGCTGCTCCCTCGACCCTCTTTTTATATGACATTCCGGGCGCCTGGATCCCTTCCGGGCGCCTGGAGTGTGACGTGGCCAACCAACCAGGATGCTCCACGTGGCGAAGTCGCAGCAGGGATAAAACTTGGTCCCGGGCGCCCGGACCTGTTTCGGGCGCCTGGACCTCCGGGCGCCCGGATCCATCCCGGGCGCCCAGACCACCTTTTTCCAGCAGGTTCCTCTCCTGCAAAACAAGGTTAGTCCGAGCAAATACCCTACAAGACAGTGTTAGAATCTGGTAAATCATAGTAAAGAAGAACTGACAGTCCGAGTCTGACTTCGGATTCCCAACCGGAAACCCTAGGTCGACCCGACGCCTACTGTTCCCTCTACGGGGAACGCGTCCTCACCTACTCCCCTCAGGAGAGATTACCTGATGTCAGTCCGGTCCTCCAGACCGACTGGACTTTCCGCCTAGGGTTACCACCCCCTAGGACCTAAGGTTGCCGCCCCTTAGGGTTTTCCTCCACCTAGGGTTATCGCCCCCTAGGACCTAAGGTTGCCGCCCCTTAGGGTTTTCCTCCACCTAGGGTTACCGCCCCCTAGGACCTTAGGTTACCACCCCTTAGGGTTTTCCCTCACCTGGGGTTACCGCCCCCTAGGACCTAAGGTTACCACCCCTTAGGATTTTCCCTTTGCCTAACCGCAGCTAGGACTTTCCTGAAACACTTATTCAACACGTTAGATCACCACAACCTTAACTTTGAATCCTTTGCCATTATCAAAACTCAGGTTCGATCGTCGGATGCTTCCCGCACCAACATGTCTTACATAGAATATAAGTAGGATGGTTTAAATGGAGGGGGGCGTCGAGTGTTTTATGTGACTGTAAAGTGCCTCTTAAACTTAAAGGTAAATTCTATAAAGTAGTAGTTAGACCTGCTATGTTATATGGAGCTGAATGTTGGCTATGACTCGAGCACATGAGTAGAAGATGAGAGTTGCAGAGATGAGGATGTTAAGGTAGATGTGTGGACATATGAGGATGGACAAAATAAGAATGAATATTAGAGAGAAAGTCAAAGTTGCCTATATTGAGGAAAAACTCCGAGAGACACGTTTAAGATAGTACGGACATTTACTTAGAGGACAAATAAATGCTCCAGTTAGATGATGTGAAACTATGATAAACTGCATATCAAACGAGGAAAAAGAAAACTAAAAAAGATCTGGTTAGTAACAATAAAATAAGATAAAATTTATTTAAATATAGATGATGATATAGTAGGAGATAGAATTCAATGACGTACAAGAATTCATATAGCCGATCTCACTTAGTGAGAAAATGTTTAGTTGTTATTATTATTGTATACTTTTGTTAAATTAGCATAGTTGGATAGGAAAAGGAAAAATTATTAGCATACAAGCTATCGGATGATTTAATGAAAGTATGAATATGAGGATAAGATACATGAAAAGTAGGAAAACGTCCCCTTGGGGCGGTGCGATAGTTAAGACATGGGGTGTTGCCACATGAGGTCTTGGGGTCGAAAATCGGCGTGACCGAGTATAACCTCCCTCATGTCTTGGCCATTTACACTAATGGCTAGTAGCCACTCGTGATTTATCTCCTTCGTGTTGGCCTAGGGACGGATTAACGGGGGCGCTAGGGGCGAGCGATTCGCCTTTTTCCACATGAAAAGTAGGAAAACGGAGGATATGAAATTGATACTTGATCCATTACCATCCATGCAAATGTGGCTCATGATTGGAATGGGTTGGATTAGGTTGGGTCAGATAGACTTGGTCCATTGAATTAAGTAGTCCCATCAGCAATGTTTCACCATGTGAGTGCATGTGGAAGGCATATCTAATTCAATGCCAAACAAAATTTATGTCTTATCAACCAATCAATCAATTTGATGCACATTTAATTAATTGATAGGAGGAATTCCATGTGACCAATCACTCTCAGCAATGGGCAGCGGCGGCCCCAACAGATTCTCTCATGCATAGAGAAATTCGAATCTTCCAACCGATAAAAAATTATCCTTCGTGTTCAAATAACTAGAACAATTCGCGCTTTTAAATTTAGAAAAAGTCACCCAGAAGGATAAACATCAAAAGAGTACTTTTTTAATCATGGCATTACATGAGTATTTCTCTTTTATTTTTTTTTTCAAAAGAATGTCCTATCATATTAATTCAATGTAAAATAACTCTAAGAATATTATTCAATATTATTATCTTTTATCATAAATATCAAATCCTGAATCAGTTAATTAAATATATGAATAAGATAAATCTGAATTATAATAACTACGATTTCATATTTATTATTGTAATTATAGCAATTACAATTTATAACGATTAAGCATAAATATTATTAAATAAGAAAAGTCCGTATTATAGAAATTATAAAATCGTGAATATGAGGTGAAAACATTAAATTCGTCTTCAATGTGCATATTGTTGAACATATTAATCCGCTCAATTTAAACTTAAAACTAAGCTATCAAAAAATTAAAATAGATTAAACATTATACTTGAAGACAGCTATATCATTTTATAGAGGGTTAGTAGGGTGAAATGCTCTTTTGACTAAAAAAAATTAAAAAAGCAGATGTTTCCAAAAAAAACACTCATTTGGTTTTTGTGTAGGAAATGGGAATGTGGGGAAGCCCACGTTACCCACCAATCTTAAGAAAAAAAATTTCTTTTATCCCTGGGATAATTTCCATATAAAGGGTACGTTTAAAGGTGGTTCACGAGAGGGTGTGGAAGAAAGAGAGGAAGAAGAATATCTGAGGCTGCAGGATTTGGTTTATAGAATCGTCGAGAAGCGTTTGTCATCGTAACCTTCTCGTAGACGATAAGGCGATTTCCTCCATTAAACGATTTTCTCTTCTCTAGATTTCGCCCAACAAGGTATGATTTATTGTCTCGTATAGTAAATTTTAATTATAATTCCTTTATTGGTATCAGAGCATTAGGAATTATACCTAGTTGTGATTTCTTGTCGCTGTTTACATGACTAATGTGTCATAGTAGACAAGCGCTGACGACTGCATCACGACAGTAGGATGCCGACAATAGGGTCATAGGGAGACCAGTGACAGGGTCGCTTGCCGGCGACAGGGTCGCTGGTAAGAGTCGCTCGCCGACGTTAGCACTGTTGCTCGGCAATGCACTGCGCCAGGTTGAAAAAATCGCAACCGTGTCGTGATTTCCACCGGAGTTGGGCTCGGGCTGTGGGGATATGTCGGCGATGTCGTTCCAAAGCCGATGATGGCTTCCCATCTAGCCGGCTATGCACTAGTCGATGGGATGCATAGAACAACCACTACAACAAAATCGCTCATAGACATCAGTTTTCCACCGGTGTCTATTTGATTTTCGACCGATGTCTATGAAGCCGATGTTAAAAGTCTGCCATTTTAGACATCGGGTTAAAACCGGTGTAGTATCACTTAACGACACCGATTTTCGAATCGGTTATTAACCGGTGTAGTATCACTTAACGACACCGTTTCATACACGGTGTAAAACCGATGTAATATTGTATGTTAATAACACCAGTTTTGGCAGCGGTAAATGACCGATGTAATATTACTTTATAACGGTGGAAAACCGATGTAATATGTATTTTTTCTAACAGCACAGATTTGATTTTAAAACCGACAATAACAAAAAAAAATACACAAATATTCACATATTGTACAAATATTCTTCATTCAATAATATCCATAAAATACACAAATATTCACAAATTATATAAATAATCTTCTTACAACAATAATATCCATAAAATACCCCAAACATTCTTTTTACATCAAAAGCTAGCTAATAGATATCAAAATCAAAGTATAACATTCTGTTAACACATTAAGGTACAACTGTCTCAAATGTAATCTAGCATGCATTCAGCCCACTCGAACCGCACTTCATCAATTTCAACTCTGGAGTACTTGAGATTTGTAAACTGTAAAAACACATAAATTCACCATATGTCAAATAACTAAAATAAATGTGTGCATGTATCAAATAAAATAGAATACTGAGTTTTTAAAGGCTGCTGTGGAAGATAACGAATATAACAGTGAAGGAAGAATAGAAGAACAAAGAAAATGTTCATAGTTAACAAGCAAATGAAGAGATATACTATTTATTGTACTACCTTTGATGCCATCTTCCAAATCTCATAAGCAAGAATGCAACTGTGCCCTTTGTATACACATGGCTAATAGACATAATACAATAAGGAGCAAAAGCTATAAAATTCACCATCACCACACAATCAATGAAGCAGGCAAACACAAGGTGGTTGATATGCAGTGAAAGTGTTAATTAAGTGGAACTACAGCAAATCATGACTCAAGTCTGAGCACTATTTTAACACTGTGGAACTGCAGCATATCTGAAGGATGTGAACACTGTATTAGAATTGTACAAGGCATCACAAATCAAAATATTTCCCTACGAGCAAGGTTTAGACAAATTAGCCTCCTGGTCAAGAATGTTTTTGAAAGAAGCATTAACCACCAACCGAAATCATGAACAGTACCAGATGCGTTTACAAGAGGTAAATGGATATTACTTGCAAAGAAAAATCATGTCTGAACATTCATAAATTTGGAGTTTTGTTCAGGTGGACTATGCTCTAAATTTTTCGATTTGGTCCAATCTGGAACGTTTAGAGCATAAAAATACCATTGAGAACTTCACTCTTGGCAACTTGCAAGTTCTCAAAACTTCATACGAGTAAGATTCCAATATAATGTGTGGCAACAATGATATCTTCAACTTTCTGCATATTATGCTCCTGATTTTTTTGAACCTGTAAATAGGCGTTATAGCATAAAGGATAGGGATCTAGTGGAATTGGCATTGGTTTCCTTTGAAACTTCTCAGCGTATATATCAGGAAGAACTCCAAATACTTGACAAGTATTTCCACTGTTCTATTACCTACATGACTAGATAGTTTAATCCTCCTCTTTTTCTTTTTCAGTGATCATATTTCTTGAATTTGACAATTGGGTGAAAGATAACAAACTAGATCAACTGGAACATAAAGAACATATCCCAAATTCAAGAACATAAAGATCCTAACATATCACACTTACAAAAAAAAACTTTCTCTAATAAAGAAACATGATAGCATCTAATAAAGTAGGGTCATACTTGATGGTAGATGTACAAAAAAAAATTGGTTCTCAAAATTCAGAAAATACACTTAAACAATAAAAAAAAACTTAGTTTAGAGTCACAAAATGAACCTAATCTCTAATTCCTTTCTTCTTAGGCAATCATTTAGTCTCCAACTAGTATATGGTTTGTAACAAAAGCATAGCATTCGGTTTGTATAAAAAAAATCATTGTAACAAAAGCATAGCATCCGGTTTGTATCAAAAAATCATAGCAAGCACCAGGGGAACTAAATCAAAATTATCAAAATCACCAGGGGTAAATATTGTATTATTACCATTGCTGGAAGTGAATCCTTGTGGTCAACTCCAAAATTTTCAATTAAATCTTTCATATATCGCATGATATAGAAACCACATTGCTCCGCATCCGGTTGTTGAGGAGCCTATGTTAGAAAAGAAATATTGGAATAACTCCTTCAAGGATAGTGAAACAGTTGCTAATCAAAAGGACATACCTTGATAGCTACCCATGTTGGTTGTTTTTTCCCTTTCCTTCCAGCCTCCGCATTATACATTTTCAAGGCCCTACATGCATATAACCCATGGGAATTGTATTGCCACATCAAAATACTTACATGTTTCAACAAAGGTAAGAAAAGAAGCCAAAAAACTTACATGTTGACAACATATTTCCAATCTTGATCACGAATGCGGTGACTAAGAGGATCCAACAAAAAAATAATCTCCTTCTCAACATTGATGATAGTCAAAATCCAGTGAAAACTACACAAAGAAATATAATTAGTGTATATATGCATCTTGCAAGTTCTCAAAATATGCAAGTGAGAGTGATATATAATGTTATTCTTACTCACCCAACGTTGCATGGCACAACAACCAATTGACCAGATGAGGTACCAATTAGCCTACTGCTTAAGTAACAAGCCCTTTTATTCAACTGTTCTTGGATGAAATCTCTATTCTGATTTCTTGATGGTACATATTCCACAGGCACTGGATCCACCAATCTGAAATCTTGCAGCAACATCTTTTCCTGCATCTTTCTATATAGATGCCTACAAAGAGTGGATCTGAGCTCAAGAATGGCACAGGTTTTGGTACTAACATCCATGTGATTAGATAATCTTGCTATCAAGTAGACATAGCAATAATTCATATTTATGCTTTAAAATGCTTCATGCCTTTCGAGAACTGACATAAGTTTTGGTACTAACATATGCTTTCTGAAACTATTGAGTTCACAAATCTGTAAATTAGAGATATAATTTCCTAGGAAGTTGTACAAAATGTGAAACATAGGGAGGCAGCATTTGGTGAAGCTGTGTAATGAGATATAGTAGACAAGCCATGATTCATCAAAATGTCAAACATAAAGACGACTAGGATTACAAGAGAGGAGACTAGTGAGACAGAAAATATCCCAAAAAAATGATGAAATATAAATTAATGAAACACATAAATAAAGTCCAATTCAATTGAAAGCTTACCACATATACACAACTATGCAAGTGTCTGTGATTGGCTTCAATTCACAAAAGGGAAATATGTCATCGCAATTAACATGGACTGTGCGTTCCATGCCAAATACATCAGGAACTAATTCCAAAATCACATTCTCTGTTTCATCAAGACGTTGAAAATAACTATATAAGATGTGTAAGGGTCTTGGCACATTGGACGATTGTAACTTAGACTTCTCTTGTCTGTTGTCAACTTGTTTCTTCCTGGTCTTCTACATATGTAGATGCACCCATATATATATTAGATATGTGACATACTTTAAATGTACACAAAATTTACACAACACTTTATCACATTTACCTCATCCCGCATGCTGATTAAGTGCACAGGCCAAGCCACATGGCCACCTACAGCATCCCCAATACTCTGACATGCAGACGGGATTGCAACAGGCAGTGGTGCTGATTGATCAATTGCTTTATCAATGGCAATCCTCATGCAATTCACAGGTAATGGAACATCATCAATAAAGTTGCCAGGTCCATTAACAGAGACAATTGTCCCATATGCAATAGTCTTGTCGTTAGGCTGCAATAACAACATCACTGCTTTTCCCTATAAGACAAACAATTTATGAATCTTCAACATCACTGCCAAATTCATTAGATACTAACGATGGGATAATAATATCAACGTGAAATATAAATTTAACCTGTAAAGCCGAATCCTTCTCAATAACTTTCACATCATCATCATCATGTTCTTCTAGGCCTTCATTTGAGAGGCGCGTATGACGTTCAACTTCAGGTTTTATATCGTCAGGCATTGTGGTTTAACTGAGCAGCTACCCTTCTCCTCACTGTCAAATTCTCGACCAGAAAGTTTCAACACCATTGCTTCCAATTTTTCTAGTCTGTCACCTTGATAAGAAAGCATAGCTTTTGCCTCCTTAAACTCTTTCTGTTGGCTTTCATAGGCAGCCTTATCAATTTGCACCTTCCCTCTAGCAAGCTTGAAGAAGGATGATGGAGTGACATTTGCTCCTATGCCTCTCACACGTCCACCATGTTCGTTAGAATTCAAGGCCTTCGTGAGAATATCCTCAAATGGTTTGGTAAAGGGCATCTTACCATCCTTCTTTTGGACAATATAATCATCCTGTCATTAGTCCAAATACAATAACTTTAAATATATACATATATCATATATGTACAAAATAAGCAATTTATGTATACTTTTGCTTACAATCTTATTCACTGTTTGCTTCAACTCATCGCCAACATATTCCCCAGCTTTGTTGAGCCGCCCTTTCTTCCAGAGGATGGCTCTGTTTATCTCTTCGTCATCACATAAAACACTGGACTGATACCAAAAACCACATGAAGTCAACGTACTCAACAACCATAAGTAGGAATTTATTAATGTTAACTAAATACTTACTATTTCTTCAGACAAACCCGTATATCCTTTTCGAGAAAGACGATGAGGGTATAAGTTTTCCTTGCTTCTCTGACTTTGTAGTTCACTTTTCCTCTACATAGTGATAGATGAATTATAACCACATATATCAACTAGAATTTAAAAAGACCACCTTAAACAACTTACTATAAAGTCTTCAGACATCCGATTAATCACAAAACTACTCCAATCTTCACGTGAAATGCAATGTCCTTGAGGTACCTTATTCAGAAGCTTCGAATTATTTCTATTTGGATGGATGAATTTCCTGGTGAGGTGAGTTTTATACTGACGCCACTTGGTGCTTGCAGAGATCAAACACCCATTCCTCCATTTTGGGTCCAGTTCGTATGTCAACTACACAAACAAATATCTTAAGTATATAAATAACAGAACAGAAAAAAATGCATCACATAAGAAAGTTTCATGTTACTTACATTGACGGATTCCCATATCATGTTCTTAACTTCAATTGGCACTTGCTTCCAAGAGTTGTAATTAATATTAACTTTTTCTCGAGCAAGCACACCAATAAAACTTTGCAATTCAGAAGCCTTTTCGCCAACTGGCTGTCCATACTCATTAAATTTGACACTTTGTTTGACTCCGTGAATCCTTTGAACAACAAGCTTATTCATTTGTGTACGACCTCTTTTTGATCTTGTTGTTTGGGCCGTCCCGACTGATCCTATGTCCTGGCTATCCTCAGCACCCTCTTTTTCATCCTGTTCTTTGTCTTTTGCATTTGTGTGTGAATACTTATCATCTTCACGTGCTAAATGGGCCTTTTTTCTAGTGTTCATTGTGTCGAAAACCTAATCATAACAGTGAGAATTTGAAATAGAGCAGAGCATATCATTCAAAATCACAACAAAGTAAACATTCGTATATTTAAAAAAAACTACTACCAAACAATGAACCAAAGTTACCAAAATAAAGTAAATAGTCACATATATAAACCATACATAAAGTTACCAAACTAAAAATTCTCATTGTCAACCCAAATCCCATCACAATCTCCACGAATACAGGATGGTTCATTGTCATCAGTTTCGTCAATATCCATTGATGACATCCCTTTTGTGAAGCATTGGTAGTGGATTGAAGGATCTCCCAACTTATCATCAGTGATGTATTCAAAATACTCTCTATTTGTAGTTGAAAGTACAATAGACCATGTGGGATCTTGAGGGTCTTCTACATAAAATACTTGCTTTGCTTGAGTGCCCAAGATAAATGGGTCGGATTTGAATCCCATTCTCTTAAGATTTACCAAGGTAAAACCATTATCATCTACTCTAATACCAGTGTTATTCTCTACCCAATCACACTTAAACATTGGAACTCGAAAATCATGGTAATTGAGCTCCCATATTTCTTGTATCACACCATAATACATCATGTCTGTTATAATTGGATTCTTATCCTTTGAACTTGCAACTTGCATTGTTTGTGTCAGCAAGCTTACACTCGAGTTTTGAACAACTGTAACATTATCACGTTCTTTGGTGTAATAAGTGACCCCATCGATCATATAACTAGAGTATTTTAGCACTTGCTTGCTAGGTCCATTTGCCAACAGCTTCACTCTTTTTGATAATTGATTGGAAGAAGATGATGTTGTATTTGTAACCTACAATTCATCATAAGGGGGTTTAATTATTAAAAGTCTTAAAGTTCTTGTGTTCAATAATAAACATGCTAATATTTATGGTACGTACATGTTCATGGAACCAAGAAATAAAACTTTTGTGGTGTTTATCTTGTAACCACTTTGCACCTTTAATAGGAAATTTTTGCTTCAAGTGTGTCATATGTTCCCTAATCAAAAAATTTTGAAGAGATTAATCATATATTTTTTTAAACAATTTCAGGAGATTATTACTGAATTAGAGGGCTTACACAATGTAAGGATCAACCTCAGCTTCATTTTCCAATACATACCGATGTGCTTGTTCCCACTCATCGTGACAACATAAGTGCACCTTGGCACCTGACAAGGACTTAGTGAGTATTGTTTCGCGATGCTTTGATGGAATCCCTATTGTGTTCATATTAGATAAAAATTCTGAGCAAAACTCTACAGCTTCTTCAGCAATATAACATTCAGCCATGCATCCTTCTGGTCGATTTCTATTCCGCACATAACCTTTCAATGTTTTCATATATCTTTCAAATGGAAACATCCATCTATACCAAACTGGTCCACACAACTTGACCTCACGCACGAGATGAACTGTTAAGTGAACCATTATATCAAAAAATGAAGGTGGAAAATACTTTTCAAACAGACACAACGTCGTCACAATTTCTATTTGTACTTTATCCAACTTTGAGGCATCTATTACTTTGTTACATAACACATTGAATAAGAAACAAAACCTTGTGATAGCATTTCTGACATGCTTGGGTAGAATACCACGGATGGCAATTGGAAGCAAATGTTGCATTAAGGTGTGGCAGTCATGTGATTTAAGACCAACCAGTTTTAGGTCCTTCATTGAGACAAAGTTTTTGATGTTGGAGGAGTAACCCGTGGGAACCTTAATTCCGAACAATGAATTACAAAGTCTTCTTTTCTCATCCTTGCTTAATGTATAACATGCTGGGGGCAAAAATGTCCTTTTCTCCCCTTTTTGTGGTGCTAATTCTCCCCTAATTTTCATATCCACTAGGTCGTTTCTTGCTGCAATTCCATCTTTTGTCTTTCCTGGCATATCAAGTAATGTACCAATCAAACTTTCGCAAACGTTTTTCTCTATGTGCATCACATCAAGAACATGTCGAACATGCAGATCTTTCCAATACTCAAGTTCAAAGAATATTGATTTTTTTTTCCAGCAGGACTTACCATCATTTTCCTTTGATTGAAAATTTGCTCTAATTTTTCCCCATCGGCATGTAATTCCTTCTACTTTTTTTAAAACTTCATCACCGCTTAGTGGTTTTGGGGCCATAGTAAAGTCTTGCGTCCCATCAAATGCCTTCTTCTGCCTTCGATAAGGATGATCTCTACGAAGAAACCGTCTATGACCTGTAAATGACATTTTTTTACTATGCTTCAACCTTTTTGCACAAGTTTCCTCACCACAGATAGGGCATGCTTGATATCCTTTTACAGTGCATCCTGCCAGGTTTCCATATGCCGGAAAATCATTAATTGTCCACAATAGGACAGCTCTAAGCAAGAATCTTTCTTCTCGGTGTGCATCATATGCTTCAACACCAACTTCCCATAATTCTTTTAAATCGTCAATCAAAGGCGCCAAGTACACATCAATGTCATTTCCCGGCTATTTGGGACCAGAAATCAACAACGTGAGCATCATATATTTTCTCTTCATACACAACCATGGAGGAAGGTTATAGGTGATCATTATAACTGGCCAACAACTATATGTAGAACTCATCAAACTATGAGGATTGATCCCATCAGCTGCTATGGCCAACCTTAGATTTCTTGTCTCAGAAGCAAAATTTGGCCAATTATGATCCACAAGTCTCCAACAAGGTGCAACAGCTGGATGTCGCATATAGGCATCACATACTCTTTTATTAGCATGCCAAATTAACTCCTTAGATATTTCCTTGCTCCGAAACATTCTTTGAAATCTAGGAATAGGAGGAAAGTACCATAAAATTTTTGCAGGGACTCCTTCAATTATCCTAGAATTCTTGGCCAACTTCCACCTTGACACCCCACAAGTAGGACAATCGGTAAAATCCTCATACTCCTTCCAGTATAAGACACAATCATTAGGGCAAGCATGTATTTTCTTATAAGTCATCCCCATTGCACATAAGCTTTTCTTTGCATCATATAAAGATAAAGGCAATTCATTGTCAACGGGAAGCATTTCTCCAAACAATACAAGTAGTTCAGTAAAACTATTATCACTCCAGCTGTATTTCGCTTTCAAATTATATAATTGCACAATTGCAGATAACTTTGTAAATTTAGTACACCCAATATACAGGGGTTTCTCAGCATCCTCAAGTAATTTTATAAATTGATCTGGATTCTCTGAACTTTCATATGCAGCGTGTACCATATCTATAGGTTTATCAGCAAAATAGTTTTCACTTTCTCCAGCTGCATCATTCTCTTTCTTTAAATCTCCTAATACAGATTCTTCCCCATGCCATATCCATTTTTTGTATGTTAAGTCTATACCATTACAGTACACATGTGCCCTTATGCTGTTAATATTAGTGTTTCATAGATTGCCACATTTCGTGCAAGGACAAGGTATACTAGTAGGATTAGTATCATGTTGCAGTGCAAATTGCAAGAAAGATTCTAGTCCAAGTTCAAACTCATGTGATAATCTATCCTTTGCCATCCATGCCTTGTCCATTTTGTTGTACTAATGAATCTAGAATCAATCAAAAATATCAAGACAATTACAACACTGAGCCAAAATTCTTAATCCATCATTATACAAATAAATTAACTATGCGGGTCCTCCAAGAAACCAACTACGCTTACCAAAGAAAGGATACGAATAAATTTCATAAACCAGAAACCAACTACTTCATCATTATACCAATAAATTTTATACCAGAAACCAACTACTTCATCATTATACCAATAAATTTCTAAACCAGAAACCATGACATTTCAGTGAAAACAATTAGCCTAGACATAAAAGAAACTTGATAGTTCAAGGATTACATAAAACCTACTTAGCAACAGGAACTAACAACTCCTCAATCTATCAAACAAAAATGATCAAATCAACTCAAGGTAGTGTTTGAGGAAATTCATCAACCACATTGCATGCATCAATCAATTAATACTTGCAAACAAGAGATCAAGAAGAAGAAACTGTCGAAGATGAGGAAGAAATTCAGTAGCGATGATGTATAAAGGAAAAATTACCGGAATGTGAAGAAGGGCTCGAGCGGTGGCAGTGAATGCTGGACCGGAGATGGATGAAGAAAAAACTACTGGAATGCGAAGAAGGCCTCGTCTTCTCAACCAAATGGAGGAGTTGGAGGAGATGCAGTGTGGTTGGACGGAGAAGCAAGTTCGTCGTGTCTTGATCCTGATCGGGAGAGGATCTAGGAAGGGGGGAAGAGGGAGATGAGGTTGAGAGAGATGGTCGAACGACCAGCGGCTAGGAGGAAAGTCGTGGTGGTGTCGTGGTGGTGTCGCGTGGTGGTCGGATGGTCGGAGGTTTAGTTTATCGCGAGAGAGATGTCGCGCGGAGGAAGGGCGGGATAAAGATTTAGGTTTGGAGGGAATTCACAGTGTGCAGATTTTGGCATGTGGGGAAAAATTAAAATATTTAAGAAGGGGTTTATTAACATCGGATTTTAAAAACCGATGTTAAAATCGGTGTCTATTAACCAAAAAAAGGGTGCTCATAGACATCGCCTAAAAAACCGATGTCTATGAGCTAAAATCTGCGCTCATAGACACCGGTTTTTAGAAAAACCGGTGTAAAATACTCAAAGACTTCGGTTTTAGCCTAAAACCGTTGTTGTTCCACTGATGTCTATGAGCGATTTTGTTGTAGTGAACAATCAGCGGGGCCAAAGTCGACCTGTGTCTAGCACAGGAAAGGACCAACAACCGCCCAAGTAGGTCGGAGATTGGCCTTCGTGGTCAGCGACCGTATCTATCATGGTTGTGTGGAAGCAATGGCGTGCGGTGTGCGACGTGGGTGGCATGCAACGGAGAAAGTGCTGAGAAGAAGAAGAAACACGAAGCACCGTGCTTAGTGAGAAAAAGTTTGATTTTAATATTTTTTTTTAAAAAAAAACATGAATAGTGGGCTTCACGAAAAGGAAAAGTAAGAAAAAATTTTCTTACTTATCTCGTAACAGTCTGATTTCCCATTAAATTGGTTTGAACCAGTTTAATTTAAATTAAATCAGGTCTGGTTCAAATTATTGGTTGGTATAATCATATTAGTTTGGTCTAATAATATCCTGATTTGGTTCAAACTATTAGTTAGTTTAGTTGAACCAATTTGATCCAAATCGGAATTGATTTAGGTTGATTGAATTGGGTTTGGACCAAATATGATCAAGTGACCAGATTAGTTCTAATGGGTCAAATTTGATCAAATGGATTAGATTATTCTAATAAGTCAGGCTTAATCCAATGGATATTGGTTTGATCAAACAACCCTGAATTTGATCAATAAGTCTGAAATGGGCTGAAATGGACTTAAATTAAACAATAACAGAACATAGAGACAGTAGATCTCTGTCTAATTAGATATGTTCTAATTGAGGATAATGGACCAAGCTTAGGAACTGAATTCCCGATCGACCGATCTGATGGGTTAGTAGACTTATACTCCTAAAAACCGAGAAGATTTATTTTTCTTGATTTATTATATTGGTTCTATGCTTTGTACTGACTTACTTAATTTTAATTTTTCAAATAGCACAGACAATTACCACATTAACTCGTCATGAAGTGCGACAGAACCGGCTTAGGGAGGAAATCTAGGAGATGGAGTATAACTCTGCTTATGGAGTTAACGGACACGTTAGACAGCTTGATGACCTATTTTGGAAAATTGAGTGAGAAGAATTTCCAGTCCTGGATAGTTATAGGATCTAAGCTTTGATGCGTTCATTGCCAGAGTATCCTAAGGTCATAATAGACTATATATAGGGGTGTCATGAAGGACGCCTCACATATTCAAAATTATGTGAGGAACTACTTCACTATATGACTGAAGAGGATGTTGAAGAGTTCGAAGAGGACCTGAAAATGATCGAGGAAGATCTAGAAGAGGATCCAATTGTGGATTCAATAGAGAATCCTGAAATTGTCTCATCTGTAATTACCCCAAATGAGTCCAGGTTGAAAGGGATAATGTTGGCTACTTCACTAGGTGTCTGTCCTAGTAGGAGTGGTGTTAGCCTATCTAGTTTATTAGAGTTTTGTTATTATTACTGTCATTATGTATGAACAGTATTAGTTCATTTAGTTCATGTCAGTTTATTATGTGTTAACAATATGCAGCACATTTTTATGTTAATGATATATTCATTCTTTTATGTCGTCTACTTTACATGATGCATGATAAATGATTAATTCATTTTATTAAATGATTAGTTTATTTTATTAAATGATTAATTCATTTAATTAAAGAAATCATGCTATAATGATTAGTTTATTTGTTGGGATGTGTGTAATAGAATTGATCAATATTAATTTGATTGGTCATAAGAATGATGAGTAAAAATGTAGTCATCACTTGATTTTGTAAACTAACTCAAATCAATATTGAGCCAATCATAAATTACATATATATAAATTACACTGAATACTAAATAATGTGTTTATTTATGATAGATTATGACAACCAAAAATATTATAACAGAATTCAACAAGGGTGAAAAACTTAATGGGGATAAGTATAAGATCTAGCACCTTAGGGTATGTACTTAAGGAACAAGAAGTTTTCGAAGCTATAAATCAGGTTATGATAGCACCTGTAGATGATCCCACTGTATGATCAATGCGTTAGAGGGAGGTGAATAACTCTCGTGACTTTCGCATTTATTTAAAAACATTCGAGTGAAACGCAACGGAATAGAGATAGGAAAGAAAGAAAGGAAACAAAGCAATTGCTAATATGTTTCTTTTACTTTGTTCGGAGCCTATGACGACTCCTACTCCAAGGCCCATGATTGTCGATCGCTTTCATTGGAAAATTCACTAATAATTTCGAATAAGTACAAGTGTGAAATTACATTATTAAAATGACTGTAAAGTAAAGTATACCGACAATTACATATCTAAAGAGTCTTGTTCTAGGTCGTCGGAGCAGTGTTTGGGCGTCGTGGAAGTGTTTTCTGAGCAGCACACAAGAGCAGAAGTTGTTCAGAATGTTATGTTTTAGGTGCTGGTTGAATGCTGCTTTTGTAGGTTGTTTCAGGCGCCTAGATTCCTTTCGGGCGCTTGGACCGTGACGTAGGGTCATCCAATCAGCGTGCTCCAACGTGGCAAAAAGATGAAATTTAGCGTTCCGGGCACCCAGACCAGGTCTGAGCTCTGGGGTCGCGAAGGCCCCCTCCCAGGCGCCTCGCCCTCCCGACCAGGTATCCCGAGCACCCGGACCAACTTTTTCCAGCCTCTTCATTTTCTGCGAAATAAGGTTAGTTTAGGCAATAAACAGTATATAGAATATGAATTTGACAACATCCGACTATCCAGTTCTGATTGTGAGTTTCGCTGAAATTCTAGGTCAAACTGACGTCTACTGTTCTCTTTTCAGGGAACGCGTCCTCACCTACTTCTCTTAGAAGAGTTTACCTTTTTCCAGATTGGTCCTTTAGATTATCTGGATTTTTGCTCAGTGTTTGAGACTTTAGGTCTTTATGTTGAACGCCCTCTCCATGACCCATCCAGACTTCCACCTGATCCGATATCACTAGAATTTTCACCTAGAGTCTCCGACTCTAGGATTTCGCCCAAAGTGCTCAACCCGTCAAGACTTTGCCCAATCCCCCGGATCAGGACTTCGTGTCTAATCGCAACTAGGACTTTCATTTATCTAGGGTTACCTCCCCCTAGGATTTTTCACCTGCCTAGAATCTAGTAGGACTTTTACCTAATAACACTTAGGACATTCCTGCAAGCTCAATCATACTTGTTAGACAACAAGTAACATTAATTTTGGATCCTTTTCCATAATCAAAACTTAGATTCGATTGTCTGGTGTTCCTTGCACCAACAATCTCTCCCTTTTTAATTAGGACAACCTGGTTCAAAGTTAAGTAAAACATAACAATAATTACTATAATGTAAAGAACTTAAGCATGAGTATAAGTAAATTAAAATAATTTGACATAAAAAAAATAAACTCCCCCTTATGCTCCCCCTTTCATAAAAAAATTATGTTTTATGTTTAACTCTTAACAATTATGTTTTATGTTTAACTCTTAATTTTAGTTTTTCTCTCCTTTTGACATATATCAAAAAGCGTTCTAAGTAAGAGAGAGAGAGATAAAAATCTTTAAACCTGAAAGATTAGTTTTTAATCTTTTTCCTTTAAGCTTCCCGTGAAAGATAGCACTTACTTGGCTTAACAAAATTGGCTAAATTCTTAGTTTTAAAACTAGACTTCAATTAAGAAAAAATTAGCAAATTTTTAAGTTTTGAAAGTGACTTAGTTTTTACTAAAAACTTAGCTAAATTTAAACTTTGAAAATGACTTAACTTTTAAAGGAATTTCTTGTAAAAATACTTAGTTAAGAAAATGATTTTTTTAAAAAAATACTTTAAAATACTTTATCAAATACTTTACTTTATCAAAATTTAGTTAAGTACATAAAAAACTTAGTTAAGAATACTTTTTTAAAATATTATTTTTTCAGATAGAAATATTTAAACCCTTTTTCAAAGAAAATATTTACGATTGCATTTCAAAAATAGTTAAACTTTAAAATTTTGAAAAAGAATACTTTAAATTTTGAGAAAATATTTAAATAAAAATATTTAATTTAACATAACTCTTTTCACTCCCTCTTGATTAATATATTAAATAATTTAATTAAGTTTGGGAATCATTTATTGCCCTGATTTCCCATATCATCCTTTCTAAGTTGTCATACATGTTAAGCTTATGAGATTGTGTGAGATGGAGTTTGGTTAATTTTGTAGTAGATTTTGAATTTTAAAAATTAAAAATATTTAAGTTTTACTTTTGAATTTTAAAATATTTAAGTTTGGATTTTAAAAATATTTTATTTTAAATTTTAAAAATTATTATGTCTGAATTTGAAAATTTCAAAATATTTAAGTTTTAAGTTTGAGTTTCAAAATAATTAAGTTTAAATTTTTTAGAATATTTATGTTTGAATCATTAAATTTTAAATTTTAAAAATTATTAAGTCTGAATTTGAAAGTTTCAAAATATTTAAGTTTGAATTTGTAAAAAGAGTTTTAAGTTTGAGTTTTTAAAAATATTTACGTTTGAATCATTAAATTTTAAATTTTAAAAATTATTAAGTTTGAATTTGAAAGTTTAAAAATAATTAAGTTTGAATGTTTTTAGAATAATTGAGTTTAAAAATTAATTAAAATTTTAAAATTAATTAAAGTTTTAAAATTAATTAAGGTTTCAAAATTAATTAACATTTTGAAATTAATTAATTTTGAATTTGATTGGTTTGAATTAGGTTAGACTAATTCTCAATTTAAACCTAAATCCATCTCACTCTTTCTAGATTTTCAATAAGGGAACCTTATGGATTTTATAAGATGGTTAATTTTATCTTCAATTAAAATTCAAAATCTAAAGATTGATTTACATTTAACTTAGACTAAGGTTTAACAGTTAGTAAATTAAATATTTATTTCAATAATTAACTTCCAAGTTGTGGCGAGGCACTAGGTTTTCTTCAATATTGGATCATCAACCACTTCTAGACAAAGTATTTTAAAGAAATTGAATATTTAATTTTCTTTCTAAGAATCCTAGGTCTAACTAGTCAAGTGTGAATCAAGCCTAAGTCCTTATCTACCCTAGTCTAAACATGTATAATAAAAGTAGTTAAGCAAACATCAAATAAGTCTATCTAATGATAAAAAATGGTCTTTCTATTGGCTCCTCTGGATCATTGCCTCGATAAGGTCTATCAAGATAGTGGATTTGATCCTTGGAGATCCAATATTGATCAAGTCCAACTTGATTAATTAGGTTAGACTTGGGGACACATACTTGGACTAAGTTTCTATCTAATCGATTTACAAGAGCCAAGTAAGATCTAAATTTATGTTTAGCCTCATACCCAAGTCCGGATTGATTGTATACAACTCTTTGTTTTCTAAGAAGTAGATTAAGATTCTTGGAACCTAAAGTGAATCGTTCTAATGTATCCTTCATTTCCTTGATTTGACTTTTCAGGTTGGAATTTTCTTCCTCAAGTTGTTGGACTTGAGTTGATGTTCGGGTTAGTCACTTCCTTAAGGGTTGTTACCTCCTTTTTGGAGTGACTTGACCTAAATATTGAATTTGGCCAATTTCATTAATAGATATAAAATTAAATTTTGTAAATCATCGACTTGAGTACCAGCAATCAAAGAACCTACAATATTATGTGGCCCTTCGGAAACGGATATGGATGTGTGGCTTCTTTCGGACTCTGTTTTTGATTCGGTTTTGACTTCAGATTCGGACTCTATTTTGACAACCTACGCTTGTACTGGTAGAGCAAGGAAGCTTGTTTGCTCGTGTTCTTTATCAGAATCTTTTGAGGATTCGGACCACGTTGCCTTCAAGGCCTTCCTTCTTCTTTGCTTCTTGTTTAGACACTATGGCTTGTAGTGTCCCTTCTGGTTGCAACCGGAGCAGATAACTCCAGACTTGGCTTTCAAGTTTGATTGAGTTACCTTCTTCTTCTTAAATGCTTTCTAAACTAGTTTGACTAGTTCGATAGTGATTTTATCTTCTTCTGGGTCTGATTCATCTTCGAACTTGTGTTCGATCCGACGCTTGGCTTTTGGTTCCCTCGTTCTGTTTGTACCTGTGACCAAAGCAATACCTTTCTTGACTACCATTGCATTAGTCTATTCGTGAAGTTCGAATTCAAAAAATAATTTGTCTAATTTAATTTATGAAAGATCCTTAGATACTTTGTAAGCATCTACCATGGTACCCACAAAGTATTCCTCAAAAATGCATTGAGTGCATACCTTATGACGTCACGATTTTCCACCTTTTGACCAATTACGTGGAGACCGTTGAGAAGGTCTTGGATGCGTGCGTGTAGTTGGCTTGCCGTCTCCCCTCCTGCATTTTTATATTATACAATTTATTTAGAATCAAATCTTTTTTACTTACCTTAGTATCAGAGGTCTCTTCATGCAGTTCTATTAGCTTCTCCCATAAGTCTTTGGCGTTTGTAAATAGGCCGACTCGGTTCAGCTCTTTTTTGGTTAGTCCGCATTATAGGGCTCAAGTCATCTTGGCATCAACCTCGATCTTTTTCATCAAGTGTGTGTCATAGTTTTCACATGACATAAGTGCTCCGGTGGCATCGACTGGTAGGGAGAGGCATGTTTGGATGATGATCCACATTTTTACCTCGGTCTTCAGATAGTACTCCATTCGGCTCTTCCAGTAACTGAAATCTTTGTCGGAGAATAGTGGTGGACGAGCAATGTTGTAGCCTTCTTAGTATGCCATTTGAGGGAATCTTGCACACAAAAATGAAAGAACAAAGAGTACCAAGACTTGGTCTTGGATTAGTAGTGCGGTATGAAAAGAGATTGTGTAACTCGAGTCGTATTTGCACCAACTTCGAGACACATAAAACTTGATTGCGAAAAAAGAAATCTAATCAGAAGAGGTGATGATACCAATTTTAAGGAAAATAATAATAAAATAATAAAAAAAATTATAATGTCAAATTTTATCAAACGTAATATTTCATAAATTTTTACTAATGGTGAAAAAATAATAGTAAATTTTTTTAAAAAAAAAATTGGAGAGAAAAAAATGAAAGGCGGCCTCCTGCTCGATTGGTGGTTTCACCAATTTAGAGCGGCCTCGCTCTGATACCAATTGTAGAATCGATATGCTAGAGGGGGTGAATAACACTCATGACTTTCATGTTCGTTTAAAAATGTTCAAGTAAAACACAGCGGAATAGAGATAGGAAAGAAAGAAAGAAAAGAAAGCAATCGCTAATATGTTTCTTTTACTTTGTTTGGAGCCTATGACGACTCCTACTCCAAGGCTCATGATTGTTGATCGCTTTTGTTGAAAAAATCACTAACAATTCCGAATAAGTACAAGTGTGAAATTACAATATTAAAACGATTGTAAAGTAAAGTATACAGATAATTACAGATCTGAAGATTCTTGTTCTAGGTCGTCGGAGCAGTGTTTGGGCGTCGTGGAAGCATTTTTTAAGCAGCGTGCAAGAGCAGAAGTCATTCGGAATGTTGTGTTTTAGGTGCTAGTCGAATGTTGCTTTTATAGGTTGCTCCGGGTGCTTGAATCCCTTTTGGGCGCCTGGATCGTGACTTAGGGGCGTCCAATCAGCGTGCTCCAGCGTGGTGAAGAGATGAAATTTGGCGTTCCGGTCGCCCTAACTAGCTTCGGAAGCCCGGACCAACATTTTCCAGCCTCTTCATTTTCTATGAAATAAGGTTAGTCCAGGTAATAAACAGTATATAGAATATGAATTTAACAACCTCTAACTGTTAGGTTCTAACTTTGAGTTTCGCTAAAACTCTAGGTTGAACTAACGTCTACTATTCCCTCTTCGGGGAATACGTCCTCACCTACTCCTCTCAGGAGAGTTTATGTTTTGTCAGATCGGTCTTCTAGACTGTCTAGACTTTTTCTCAGCGCCTGAGACTTCAGGTTTTCATGCTGAACGTCCGATCCACGACCCGTTCAAACTTTCACATAGAGTCACCGACTCTAGGATTTCGCCCAAAGTGCTCGATCCGCTAAGACTTTCATTGACGTCTCACGCCATGTAGAATTGGAGGTGGAGAGAGTTGAATCCGCAAGAATTTCTGGACTAGCCTACATGGCTGTCGATTCTGTTGGATCATCTCAATCCATGAAAAAGAAATAATTCAAGAAAGGGAAGGAAAAGAAGAAAGAAGTTGCTACTATGGGGCAGTGCCCAATCAAGAAGATAGGAAAGAAGACTAGAAAGAAACCTAAAAGTAAGTTGACTTGTTTTAACTGCGGCAAAAAGGGTCACTTTGCTCGGGAGTGCACTGAGCCAAAAAAGGTAAATCCAAGTGTGTCTTCTTTTTCTGAGCATTTTGTTGCTAGTTCAGTATTGTTAGCTTATTCTTATCCTTTGTGGATTATTGATTTAGGAGCAACCAACTATGTAGCTCGGGAGTGAGTTACATTTGTAGAGTATCATCGAGTACCAATTGGCAACAAATAGATCTATTTAGGAAACAATGCAAGAGTTGAAGTCAAAGGTGTTGACAATTGTAAACTCAACCTCTATGGTGGTAATGTTTTATTTCTACATGATGTCCTATATGTTCCTAAAATTCGACGAAATCTTGTTTCCATTATATGTCTTCTTAATTTAGGGTATTGTATTAGTTTTTACAGCCAATGTGTTGAAATTAAGATTGACTCTGTGTTAATCGGATATGGTTTTTTAACAAATAGTTTTATGGTTCTTGATGTAGAACCAAATATTAATTATACTATTGAATGTTATTTTTCAAACATTGCTCTAACTAATGTTGCAAATATAACTAATGAGATTTGGCATGCTAGATTATGACACATAGGATAAGAATGCATGAATCAATTGGCTCGAGAGGATCTATTGGGCACTCAGACTAAGATTCACTTGTCAATATATAAGCATTGTCTTGCATGAAAAGCAACTAGAAAATCATTTGGTAATGCTATTAGAGTTGAATCACCATTTCATTTAATTTATTCGGATATTTGTTGTCCAATGAATGTGAAGACTGGATATGAAGCTTCCTATTTCATTACATTTATTGATGATTTCTCTCATTTCGGTCATATGTATTTGATTTCTCATAAATATGAAGTATTATATGTTGGTGCAACATCTCTCAGGTCAAGGTTGACCTGGTTGACCAAGCTTGAGTCTTGGTTTGGGTTTCGATGTTTGACAATACAAGGTTGATTGAAGAAGAGTCAAGTAGGTCAAGGATTGACCGGATACTTGACTGGGAAGTCCTAACTGGGATGTTAGGCGAAATGAAAGTCCTGGTGAGTGAAGCCAGGTAGCGAAGAAATCCTAGTGAGTGAAGCTAGGTGAAAGTCCTGGTGAGTGAAGCCAGGCAGAAGAGAAGTCCTGGTGAGTGAAGCCAGGCAGAAGAGAAGTCCTAGTGAGTGAAGCTAGGCAGATTGGAAATCCTGGTGAGTGAAGCCAGGTGAAAGACCTAGTGAGTGAAGCTAGGCAATTGGGAAGTCCTAATGAGTGAAGCTAGGCAGGAAGAAAATCCTGGTGAGTGAAGCCAGGTGAAAGACCTAGTGAGTGAAGCTAGGCAATTGGGAAAGTCCTGGTGAGTGAAGCCAGGCAGGAGAAATCCAGAGGGGTCAAGGTTGACCAGACATCTGGTGAGAGTCCAAGTAGGTCAAAGGAATTGACTGGATACTTGGCACGAGGAAGAAAAGTCCAAGTAGGTCAGAGGGATTGACCGGATACTTGGCAAGAAGAGAAAAGTCCAAGTGGGTCAAAGGGATTGACCAGACACTTGGTGAGAGAGTCCTAGCTGGTCAAGGGTGACCGGATGCTAGGTCTTATGTACCAACAAGTCATAGTTGACTAGATGTTGGTTTAGGAGGCTTTGAACTTGGTTTTGGGCAAAAACCAAGATCTGGATTGATCAGCCGATTGATCCAGCAGATTTGGATTGATCAGCCGATTGATCCAGCAGATCTGTATAGATCAGTGGATCGATCCAGCAGATCTGGATCGATCAGTGGATCGATCCAGAGGTCCCAATCGATCAATGGATCGATTGGGAGCTGCTGTTTATGCGTGATAAGCCCTGGATCGATCCACCGATCGATCCAGGCTATTCCAGAGAGCACAGAGGCACTCTGGATCGATCCGTGGATCGATCCAAAGCCTCCCCGATCGATTGGGAGCAATCCAATCGATCGGGATCCGACCGTTGGCGTCGATTTAAGCCGCAGGCGTTCATTTCCTTCGGCAGACACTTTACGATTCATCTCCGATCCTCTCCAGCAGCTCTCCATACTTCTTCTCCACTCTACTGCCAGTTCTTGGAGCAAGGTTTGCTAGTGATCCAAGATCAAGAGGCGGGCAACAACAAGAAGTTAGGGTTAGGGTGTTTTTTCATAACTTGTAAGCTTTTGCTTGTGTTTTGTTTCCCTTTCCTTCTTCTTGTATTGAGAGTGTTGTAGGGCTTCTCCACCTTTGGTAGTTACCATAAAGGAGTGTTATTCATAGTGGAGGGTGTGTGTGTGCGTGGATCCTTGGACTAGTCACCTCTTGTGAGGTGGATACCAAGTAAAATCCATTTGTTAGCGTTGTATGCTTTTGTTTCTTTGTATTTCCGCTGCACATCCTTGAAGAAACAAGCAACGAAGCACACGAGCATGCGACGAACTATTCACCCCCCCCCCTCTAGCTACATTTTGGTCCTAACAAGTGGTATCAGAGCAATGTCGCTCTTCACCGGAATCATCGCCGGAAGGGGCAAACAAAACAAGCAAAGCTAGAGGGTGAAGAAGTTGAAGCAAATTCATCAAAAGTCAAAGATTTCAAGAAGCTCAACTTGAAGATGCAATTCCAAGATGGACTTGGATTTGACACAAGGGTGGCTCCACCGTACACATCCACAAGCTTCGATTCTTGAAAATCAAGAATCGAAAATTTTCTTATGATGGAGATAGAGCAATGGTTTGCTCTAATGGAAGGCTTCAAAGCTCCAACAAACTCCAAGGGCAAGCTTCTCAAGAAAAGCAAATGGAGCTTGGAGCAAATTCAAAGGAGCGAGGCAAATGATAAAGTGACCAAGCTTTTGGTCAACTTATTGCCTAGCCACATTTTGGCTCAAATCGGAGAATTCAACGATGCCAAGGAGCTTTGGAGCAAATTGGCAACAATCCATGAAGAACCCTCCACTGTACCGAATCAAGAGGAATCTAAAGAGGGCGACTCATTGGAGCAAGATCAAGAGGAGGACTCCGAAGTTGAGAGGTGCTCAACTTCCGAAGAAGAGGAAGTCCAAGAAGCTTCATCCTCAAAGGAGTGAAATCAAAAGAGCAAGGAAGGAGCATATTCCTTGTTTCATGTACAAGAGGATGAAGAAGAAGGTGAAGCCTCCACCTCTAGGATTGAGGGGGAGCAATCTTCATTGACACCGGATCAAGAGCAAGAAGAATCCTCCACACCCGGGTCAAGAGAAGATGAGGATGAAGAAGCTTCCACCTCCGCAAGTCAAGCAAAATCGAATGGAGGAATATTTTCGGATCAAGAGGAAGCTTCTACCTCCGGATCAAAAGGAGAAGATGTCACCCCTACAAGCAAAGTATAAACATTTCAATTAATGATAAAAATCATATCATATGCTTTGAATGTAGGGAACATGGGCATTACAAAAGTAAATGCCCTAAATTGGCCAAGAAGAAGGGCCAAGTGGCACAAAAGGGCAAGGTGAAGCCTAAGGAGACCATCCCCAATACAAAGAAGAGCAAGGAGCATATTATATGCTTCTCTTGCAATCAAAAGGGGCATTACCGAAATCAATGCCCCAAGGGGAAGAAGATGGTCAAGGCTCAAGGAGGAAGCTCAATTCAAGGGGGAGCCTCTAAGGTAAAAAGAAAGGTAACTTTCATTGAGCCTATTTCCTTGCATAATGGTAAAAAGCATGCTAATTCAAGTTTATATCATTTTAATGCTATTTACCATGAAAATAGGAGGCATGATAAAATTAAAGAAAATCATGTAGCTTATCATGCTAAGACTATCACACCTAGGATTAGGAAGATAGATAAAAATCTAGGCAATCACACTAAGGACCATAGTTATAAGCCCTAGAAACAAAAATGCTCATGGGTGTAATGAAAAATCAAAATCTAAGGATTCAAGTCTTGAGGTCAAGGCTTGATAAAATGGAAAAGACCCTAAAAAGGATAGAAAATATCCTAAAAGGGCAAAATGAGCATAGCCTAGGTCTAGAAGCACAAAGGTCATCTAATGGCCATAGAGGTTTGGGATACAAACCCAAGGCTAAGAAGGATGTGTCCTCTTACCATAGGATTCCATATAGTTATGGAACCAACCCTAGGTCTAGTGGTCAAGTCAAAAATACTAGGAAGGTTATTCCTAAGAGTATTTTTGCAATAAATGTGACTAAGACTTCTAAGAAGTCTAAGAAAGTCACTAACAAGGTCACAAGGGAAGCAATCCCTAGGGTTGACCTAGAAAAAGTGACCAAGGCTTCTAAGAAGCCAAACAAGGTCACTAGGAAGGTATATAGGGAAGTTATCCCTAGTGAATACCTAGAGCATCCAAGGAGCACCAATAAGTTTTGGGTTCCTAGGAGCATCTTCTCTACCCCATAGATGGGTTAGAGAGTGTCAACTATAAGAAGAAGGGTAGTTAACCCAACTTTGAAGAAATTGACACTCAAGGAGCATTTTCAAGGTTATTATTAACCTTTGAAAATGAAATAAATTTATCATTTACTCGTTGAAAGAATATAATGTGCCAAAATTTGAGAATTATTGATCTTATTTTAAAATGACACATATTGGGAAATCATAAGAACTACCAAGTTGGGATTTTGGTATGTTCTTAGAAAATTAAAGGCAATTTAAGCCTTAATTTAAAGTGCTACTCTTGTGGAAATATGAAATATGCCAACACTTGAGGAATATGCTTAATTTCAATTGTCATAAATTAATCAAGAGAATTAGAAATGCCAAGTTAGGTTTTGACACTTAGATAGGTTTTAGGATACTTAGATAGGTAATCTAGGTATTTTATTAATGCTAAACCTCGCCATGATTGTTTGCCCATTATATGCCATGACATCATATTTAGTTTTGTATTTTGCTTTCATGATTTATTATGAAAAATATAAAAATATCATGTCATGTCATACATACATCATGTAGCTACAGGAATCTTTCTTTTGAAAGCTATTTCTTTTTGATGTATGCCATAACATCATCATGCATCGCTTTATTTCCCTAAAATTAAGGATAAAAGACATTTATCAACATTTGGTTACCAACAAGTGGTACCAAAAATTGATCATCAACAAGTAACATCCTTGGTGGATGTTCATCACTCAAAATGCCTAGATAGATATACATGATCCCTAGATTAGGGCAAAACCAAAGTTTACATCTCACAAAGAACTATAAGGTGACTTGTATGTGTTTTAGTACACATTAGATACAAGTGAGATGTTAGGATGATGAACAAAACTCAAGATGTTGATTTAGTGCATTCTTTTGAGTTTTAAGTTCATCAAAATACATAGTTATGTGTTTTCCCATCATTGGGAAAGCTAATGTACAAGTCATGTACATTAAGCCCAAGGAACATGATGGGATATTAGTTTTGAAAATATTTTTAAAATGATTTTGGAAAACCTTGGTGAAGGCTATCTTTTGATAGTAATCATCATTGAATAGTTGGGTACAAACTAGAGGAAAACACTAAAGTTTTTACAAGTTCTCTAAATTATGTCAATCTTTGAAAATATAAAGTATTTTTTTTTTAAAACTATTTTTCCATGATAATACATGTCCTAAATAGTGTCTACACAAATTTTCACAATTTTTGGATTTTTGTAGAATTTTCTAGGGGTTTCTGAAGTTGACTGAAATGAAATTTCAGCAACTATCAGAACTCCAATCGATCACCTGATCGATTGGAGTGCCTCAATCGATCGGGCGATCGATTGAGAAGGCAAATCTCGCGAGCAGAAGCTCGCTGGATCGATCCGTGGATCGATCCAGACTGGCTGAATCGATTAGTGGATCGATTCAAGACAGTTCAATCGATTGGGACCCAACTCCAATCGATTGAAGATGCTGATTTTGGCTGGTAAAGCCTGATTTCAGCATTCCAAACCAAGTTTAGTCTAGGAAACCATTCCTAACCCCTCGAAATACATTTGTATACATATAAAGGGTGTTTTCATGTTGAAAACAAGGATGGATTGGTTGAGGAAGACTAAATTGAAGTTTAGGTTGAGGTTTGGTTTCAATATTAAATTTTTGAACCTCAAAACTTTTAAATTTAGGTTTCCTAAAGGTTTAGGGATTCCAAGTCATTGTTGGTGCAATGACAGAAGTTATCACCATGTCTTTAGGGGGAGGGACTCTTTAAAGACATGAAAATTATTTTTCATGAACCTTGGAAGGTGATTAACCTTCTGTGTGAGAAAATGCTCAAGGTTGAGCATTTGGACTTTACTGGGGAGTGGATATCCTCATTGTTCAACTGGTTTCAAGTGGATAATGCTCAAAGATGGGCATTTGCCTACATTGAGGAAGAATGTAGGGTTAAGGATAAATGAAGGGTATGAGACCTTCATTTGGGTCATTAGACCTTGTTATTGCTCCAGGGCGAGCATTGTTGATAATGAAGGGAATGGGCCCTTCATTATCGTGTTGATCACAACGAGTGAAGTTGTGAACCATGATGAGCAACTCTTCAGGGGGAGAGTTTTCAATAAGTGGATTTGTTGATGTGTGCCCGAAATTGGGGCATGGGTTGATGTGTGCTCAAAGATGGGTTGATGTGTGCCAATAGGCGGAGAATGAAAGGACTTGTGAATGGGAGTAAGTTAGACTTTCATTACCTAGAGGGAGTTTGCCCACTTAAGGGGAGAATGGAGAGCTTAACTTATGTATTCATTACCTAGTGGCATGAAGAAGAATGATGCTATGGGATTAGCCTAACTTACATGTGGTATTGTAAGTGTTATTGTGGTATTGTCAAACATCAAAAAGAGGAAGATTGTTGGTGCAACATCTCTCAGGTCAAGGTTGACCTGGTTGACCAAGCTTGAGTCTTGGTTTGGGTTTCGATGTTTGATAATACAAGGTTGTTTGAAGAAGAGTCAAGTAGGTCAAGGATTGACCGGATACTTGACTGGGAAGTCCTAACTGGGATGTTAGGCGAAATGAAAGTCCTGGTGAGTGAAGCCAGGTAGCGAAGTAATCCTAGTGAGTGAAGCTAGGTGAAAGTCCTGGTGAGTGAAGCCAGGCAGAAGAGAAGTCCTGGTGAGTGAAGCTAGGCAGATTAGAAATCCTGGTGAGTGAAGCCAGGTGAAAGACCTAGTGAGTGAAGCTAGGCAATTGGGAAGTCCTAGTGAGTGAAGCTAGGTAGGAAGAAAATCCTGGTGAGTGAAGCCAGGTGAAAGACCTAGTGAGTGAAGCTAGGCAATTGGGAAAGTCCTGGTGAGTGAAGCCAGGCAGGAGAAATCCAGAGGGGTCAAGGTTGACCAGACATCTGGTGAGAGTCCAAGTAGGTCAAAGGGATTGACCGGATACTTGGCACGAGGAAGAAAAGTCCAAGTAGGTCAGAGGGATTGACCGGATACTTGGCAAGAAGAGAAAAGTCCAAGTGGGTCAAAGGGATTGACCAGACACTTGGTGAGAGAGTCCTAGTTGGTCAAGGGTGATCGGATGCTAGGTCTTATGTACCAACAAGTCATGGTTGACTAGATGCTGGTTTAGGGGGCTTTGGACTTGGTTTTGGGCAAAAACCAAGATCTGGATTGATCAGCCGATTGATCCAGCAGATTTGGATTGATCAGCCGATCGATCCAGCAGATCTGGATCGATCAGTGGATCGATCCAGCAGATCAGGATCGATCCAGAAGATCTGGATCGATCAGTGGATCGATCCAGAAGATCTAGATTGATCGGCCGATCGATCCGGTGAGTCCCCGCGAACAGAACCCCTCTGGATCGATCGGTGGATCGATCCAGAGGTCCCAATCGATCAGTGGATCGATTGGGAGCTGCTGTTTATGCGCGATAAGCCCTGGATCGATCCACCGATCGATCCAGGCTATTCCAGAGAGCACAGAGGCACTCTGCATCGATCCGTGGATCGATCCAAAGCCTCCCCGATCGATTGGGAGCAATCCAATCGATCGGGATCCGACCGTTGGCGTCGATTTAAGCCGCAGGCGTTCATTTCCTTCGGCAGACACTTTACGATTCATCTCCGATCCTCTCCAGCAGCTCTCCACACTTCTTCTCCACTCTACCGCCCGTTCTTGAAGAGTTCTTGGAGCAAGGTTTTCTAGTGATCCAAGATCAAGAGGCGGGCAACAACAAGAAGTTAGGGTTAGGGTTTTTTTTCATAACTTGTAAGCTTTTGCTTGTGTTTTGTTTCCCTTTCCTTCTTCTTGTATTGAGAGTGTTGTAGGGCTTCTCCACCTTTGGTAGTTACCATAAAGGAGTGTTATTCATAGTGGAGGGTGTGTGTGTGCGTGGATCCTTGGACTAGTCATCTCTTGTGAGGTGGATACCATGTAAAATCCATTTGTTAGCGTTGTATGCTTTTGTTTCTTTGTATTTCCGCTGCACATTCTTGAAGAAACAAGCAACGAAGCACATGAGCATGCGACGAGCTATTCACCCCCTCTAGCTACATTTTGGTCCTAACATTATATTGCTTCATTCATTATATGAACGAAGTTGAGAATCAAACAAAACGTAGAGTTGGAATTTACGCACTAACCATGAAGAGGAATATTTGTCTGATATGCTTAAGATAATATGTAATGATAGAGGAATTATTAGATAGCTGACAATCCCTGGAACTCCACAGTAATATGGGATAGCTGAAAGAAAAAATAAAATTCTTTTTGAAATGGTTAGATCTATGATGACAAAGACTAATTTGCCTATTTCCTATTAGGGAGATGCATTATTAACTGTAGCCTATATATTTAAGAAAGTGTCTTTAAAATTAGTTCCATCTACCACATATGAACGTTGGATAGACAGAAAATGACCCTGGGGTCAGCTGTTTATGTTCATGATAGTTCTCATAAGTATGAAAAACTGAGATCTAGGGGTAAGAAATGTATCTTTATTAGATATCATAAAACCTCCAAATCATATGTTTTCATAAGTGAGCAACAAGATAGAACCATCTCCAAAATAGATTCGAGAGATACAACTTTTCTCGAAACAAAGTTTCCAACCAAAAGTAATGTTGGTAAAAGAGTTCCTCTTTTTGAAGAGGATGAGATATTATCAACAAGAGAGGTGTCAAAAGGGATGCCTGAGTCTAGTCAACCGAGTGGGAGTGATATGCCAAGTCATGAGTTGACTTCTCAACAACCCAACTTACAAAGAAATGTTCGTAAAATCAAACCTAAGAAGAGGTTTGATATTAAGAATGAGGCATTGATAACACTTCCAATTAACGATGATGAACCTCAATTCATGGAGGAAGCATTGGGATGTAGAGTTAGAGAAAAGTGTAAAGTTGCAATGATTGAAGAAATGACGTCTATGATTCAAAATCATATTTGGGACTTATTCGATCTTCCTTCGGGTTGAAAGACTATTGAGAATAAGTGGACTCTCAAAATAAAGAGGAAAGCTGATGGATCGATTAATAAATACAAAGCTCATTTAGTTGCAAAAGGATATACCCAAATGGAGGGTATTGACTTTGAAGAGATATTTTATTTCATAGTAAAATTTATATCAATACGAGTTATTTTGGCTTTTATGCCACATTATGACTTGGAATTATATCAAATAGATATAAAAACTGTTTTCTTTAACGGTGAGCTTGACGAGAAAATCTATATGGTTTAGCCAAAAGGTTTCATTACTGAAGGTCAAGAGGAGAAACTATGTAGACTTAAAAAGTCAATATATGGGCTAAAGTAAGTGTCAAGACAATGGAACATAAGATTTAATGAAGACATTTTATCTTATGATTTTGAGATGATCAATGAGGATCATTGTATTTTCCTGAAAAGGGCAAAAGGAAAGTATGTCATTTTATCATCATATGTTGATGATATGCTGATATTGGAAATGATATTGGGTATGTGAATGAAGTCAAGAAGTGACTGTTATCATAATTTGATATAATGGATATGGGAGAAGCTGAGTACATATTAGAGGTGAAGATCATTAGAGATCATCCTCAAAGACTTTTGGGGTTGTCACAAGAGTTTTGTATAAATAAGATGTTATATCATTTCAGCATGTCGAATTGCAACATACAACATACATGTATTGTGAAAGGTACTATTTTGAGCAAGAGTATGTGTCCCAAAACGTCAGAGGAAATAGCTTAAATGAATAAAAAATCATATGTCAGTGATATTGGTAGTTTAATGTACACTATATTGTGTACACGTCCCGATATCAGCTATGTTGTTTGCTTAGTCAGTCATTTCCAGTCAAACCCAGGACCGAGACACTGGAAGATAGTAAAATGGATATTTAGATATCTGAAGGCGACAACAGATTATTATCTCTATTTTCAAGCATCATATATAAGTCTGAAAGGTTATTCAGATGCAAATTGGGTTGGAAATGTGGATGATAGAAAATTTACATCAAGCTATGCGTTCTTATTGAATGGTGTCACTATCTCATAGAGTAGCAAGAAACAAGCTTGTGTAGCTTTGTCAACTATGAAAGCTGAATATGTGGTATATTCAGTGGATGTGCAAGAAATAGTCTGGTTGAGAAGGTTCCTGAAACATTTAAAGATTGCTGAGGATAGTCGAAGTCCAGTAATTATCTACTGTAATAGTCAAGTTGTAATAGCTTTTTCCAAAGATCACAAATATCACAGCAAAGGTAAGCATATAACTATAAAATATAACTTTGTGAGGGATATTGTAGCTAAAAGAAAAGTAATTCTTGAGTATGTCCCTACACGTGCTATGCTTGCAGATTCTTTTACTAAGCCAATGATTAAAGAATCATTTAAAGAATATGTAAAGTCTTTAGGATTTTGTATAATGTAACAACATTAAAATTACAATCATATATTGTGATTTAATTGTATAATTTGTCATAATTTATTCAGTGTATATGATTTCGTTACATTCATATAAGATCTTGGTGAGCATGTTGGCAAGTTGAGATTAGTCCACTCACATGGGCAATCATCTTTATTTGTTAAGTACAAATAGAGGTAAGACCATTGCTTATGAGACATCTTATTTAGCTATGAACAAAGACAAATCCATAAGTTAAGGTCGTCTTGATAATTATGTCAAGTTGAGATCATTTATGTGTTAATAATGATCGAAGTAAATGAACTCATCATTTACTGAACCTATTGAAAGCTACATTGGAATTCATATGTTAAATTCAGGGTTAGATATTAGGTATGTCTAGATCAAAATCTGTACGATGTTAAATTTGAGAAAAACATGCGCTCTTTTTAGTAAAGAGAATAATATCGTAGCATGTGATTTATACCACATGTGCTATTGCGACAATAAAGGTAGTAAGAGAATGGATCCATGTTTCTCTATTATGTGAGACATTTGAGATTATAAGTTAATATTAGTTTTTGCCCTTAGTGACTACTTAGTTATTTACTTGAAGTTTTAATCAATATTTGCTACTTTAGCATGTATCCTATGGCTATGGATGATTCGGTCTATGGAGCATAACTAGAAAAGCAACTAATTAGGATGAATAAATTCTAGCTAGAAAGGAAAATTAAATAGATTTACATCTTTTGATGTTATTTACTGGTCGATTCATTTCTGTATGTATAGAAATGATTGTGCATATTTGGATATAGAACATGTTCTTGACATAATAGTCATTATAAGAGATTAGAGATGTTCATATTGATGTAAATAAAAAGTATTTAATCTGGGTAAATAACAAGGTATGGATATTTCCAAGATAATGGTTGTGTGGCACTAGGAGATTGGATGTATCCTAGATAAAGGCTATATGCCACTAGGACAGAGAGGCTATGTGCCATTATGAGAATGTCTCTGATTCATTTGGAAGAACGGCTAAATAAAGTGTAACAACTTTGTTAACATTAATTGCTCAACAAGCGTCTATGTAAGGTGTAAAAATTTTCTTAGCATCTATCACTTAGTGTGCTTGTTGTCGCACGAACCATTTTCTCTACGTATGTATTGAATGTTATGATATAGTTTTTATGACTAAACTCTTATACAGTCTATGTGACTTATTTAGTCTTAGTGACTTGTCTGGATGAACTAGTCTTAGTGACTTACCTTAAACGAGTAGGAGATGTAGGAAATGGGAATGTGAGGAAGCCCACGTTACCCACTACTCTTAAGGAAAAAAAGTCCCTTTTACCTCTGGGATAATTCTCATATAAAGGGTACGTCTAAGGGTGGTTCACGAGGGGGTGTGGAAGAAAGCGAGGAAAAAGAACATCTGAGGCTGCGAGATTTGGTTTGTGGAATCGTCGAGAAGCATTCGTCACCGTAACCTTCTCGCAGACGGCAAGGCGACTTCCTCCATCTAGCGATTTTGTCTTCTTCGGATTTCACCGTAACAAGGTATGATTTATTATTTCGTACAGTAAATCTCAATTATAATTCTTTCATTTTGGCCATTTTAAAAGTGAACAAAAGGAAATACACACTATATATGGTTTATGGTTTAGGATGGATAAGTTGAAGTAAACAATGTTTAAGTCAAAATAAACAAAACGAAACACACACTATGTTTAGGAAGGATAGATCTAAGTAAACATATGCTTTAAATAATACGACAATACAATCTTCTTATTGTAAACCACATGTTTACTGGTAAATAAATGGAATGATAGAAGATTTTGATAGATATATGATACATTAAAACGAAATGATTTGAATTATACATCAAAATGAAATCAAATGATGCATATACGGGATCTAGTTATCATTAATCTAACGGCTAAATTGATATCAAAACATCAACAAACAAACGGTCACTATAAAAAAATAGTCATTTAGGGACGAATATTTGCAATGAATAATTTTTGTCCCAATTTATAACAAATTTTGTAACAAAAATAAATATTGTTGCAAATTAGCAACTAATTTAGGAACAAACTAATTTGTCGCAAATCCACAACAAAAAATATTTTATCGCTAAAATTGGTTCCAATTTCGCGACAAAAAATAGATTTGTTGCAAAATTGGCGCCGAAAAAAAATTATTCGTTGCAAGTTTTGGGACAAAAAATTATTCGTTGCAAATTTAGCAACGAAAACCATATTCATTGCAAATTTTACAACAAAACTCATATTCCTTGCAAAATTTGCAACGAATTCAGGATTCATTGCAGATATTGTTTAAATAAATTTTAACTTTGAATTTGCAACAAATAGGAGTGTCGTTGCAAATTTCCAACGAATTTTTGGATTTGTTGCAAATTTCTAACAAATTCATAAATTCGTTGCAAATATACTAATTAGATCTAAAAAATCAATCAGTAATGAACATTTATATACTAACTAGGTCCAATGAATTCTAAAAAATCACACAAAAAAATATACTAACTAAAAAAAATATTTAAGGACATTTATATAATCAGGACAAATATACGAACACACAGGAATTGATTTCATCGAATTCCGACATCTCTAGGTCCATCAACCAGCTTCGCATGTATAGAATCAAAGTTTACAACGAATTTAGAATTCGTTGCAAATTTGCAATGAATTCTGAAATTTGTTGCAAACCTTGGTGATGAAAAAAAAAACTCCGAGGCCGGTTAATGGACCTAGGGAGCTCGGAATGAGATGAAACAAGATTCTATGTGTTCGTCTCATTCTCATGATTATGTAAATGTCGCCAAATAATTTTTTTACTGAATATATATATTTTTCATAGCTAAGTAAAATAGATGTATTTTAATTACAGTTGAACATATTAGACTTAGAAAGGAAATTTAATTAGTGGAACTTATTAAAGTTACAAATTAATGTCAGAGAGGTTAGAACGGAACAAAATTAGTTTTATGTGTCCATATAGTTCTCCTGATTATACGCATGTCTTCAAAAATCATTTTGACCCAATAGATTTTGGATGTGTGATTTTTAAAATCCGAAATATATTTTTCTGACATGTAGGTGATCTAAAAATCACAAAGAAAATATACTAACTAAAAAAAAATTAAGGAACACGCATCAATTGATTTCATCGAATTCCGACATTTCTAGGTCCATCAACCGGCTTTGCATGTATAGAATCAAAGTTTACAACGAATTTAGAATTCGTTGCAAATCTGCAACGAATTCTGAAATTTGTTGCAAACCTTGGTGATGAAAAAAAAAACTCCGAGGCCAGTTAATGGACCTACGGAGCTCGGAATGAGATGAAACAAGATTCTATGTGTTCGTCTCATTCTCATGATTATGTAAATGTCGCCAAATAATTTTTTGACCGAATATATATATTTTTCGTAGTTAAGTAAAATAGATGTATTTTAATTATAGTATAACATATTAGAGTTAGAAAGGAAAATTAATTAGTGGAACTTATTAAAGTTACGAATTAATGCCAGAGAGGTCAAAACAGAACAAAATTAGTTTCAATGTGTCCGTATAATTCTCCTAATTATATTCATGTCTTCAAAAAATCATTTTGACCCAATAGATTTTGGATGTGTGATATTTAAAACCCGAAATATATTTTTCAGACACATAGGTGATCTAAAAATCAAAAAAATAAATATACTAACTAAAAAAAAAATTTAAGGGCATTTATATAATCAGCACAAATATACGAACACACAGGAACTAATTTTATTGAATTCCGATGTCTCTAGCTCCATCAACCGGCTTCACATGTATATATATATAGATATATATATATATATATATATATATATATATTTATATATATATATATATATATATATATATATATATATATATATATATATATAAAATAATAATCTTTTTAAAATTACAACGAAATTAGGGACAAAAAAATTTTGTCCCAAAAATCCCTAATATTTACAGTTCCAGATCTAGATCTAACTTAGCAGCGGCCACGTTGTTTTCTGTCCAGCGGCTTCAACGACGAAGATTTTTCGCCGGTAAGTATTCTTATTTTCTCGTCGGCTTCTGACCGCTAGAGGCCTTGTGTGACCGCACCAGGCATCGCACGGCCACTGGCGGAGTCGCGCGACTGCTGGAGGCCTCGTGCAGCTGTTGGTGGAGTCGCACGGCCGCTGGCGGCCTCGCGTGGCCACTGGAGGCGTCGCATGGCCGCACCAAGCGCCGCGTGGCCATTGGAGGCCTCATGCGGCCACTGGCGGCGTTGCGCGGCCGCTGGAGGCCTCGTGCGGCCGCTGAAGGCCTCGCCCGACCGCTGGAGGCCTTGCACGACCACTGGAGGCCTCGCACGGCCGCTGGTAGCGATCGCCTAAGGCTGCCAGCGGCCACAAATCATTTTCCTTCCTCCAGCGATCGCCTGAGGTTGCCACTAGTTGCAGTGGGTTACTGTTTCCTTCCTCCAGCGGCCGCCAACGGCTGGTGTTGGGACCGAAAATGGAGCTAGAGGGGGGGGGTGAATAGCTCGGCGCGATCTCATGCTCGTCGTCTCTTGCTTCTTCAAGGATATGCAGCCGACATACAAGAAGCAACACATACAACGCTAACACAAAGGATTTACTTCGTATCCACCTCAAGAAGAGGTGACTAATCCAAGGATCCACACACTCACGCACCCTCCACTATGTAAACACTCCTTTTCGGTAACTACCGAAGGCGGAGAAGCCCTACAATACTCTCAATACAAGAAGAAAGCAAGAGAAGACAAATACAAGAAATATCTTACAAGATATGCAATGAAAACACTAACCCTAGCTTCTTCTTCTTATTGCAGTCACGCCTCTTGACTTGGATGTCTCTCCAAGATCTTTCAAGGACTGGCGGTGAGAGTTGAAAAACGCTGTGGAGAAGCTGTTGTGATCGCCTGTGGAGTGGAATCGAAGAAGTGCGCAGAAGAGCGCTCGCCAACGGCTTTATCTGCGCCAACGGTCGAATTCCAATCGATTGGATTGCTCCCAATCGATTGGGGAGGCTTTGGATTGATCGCCCGATTGATCCAGAGCGCCTCTGTACTCCTGGGAATCACCTGGATCGATCGGCTGATCGATCCAGGGCTTATCACGCAAAATCGCAGCTCCCAATCGATCACCCGACCGATTGGAGGCTCCCAATCGATCGGCCGATCGATTGGGAGGCTTTCTGTTCATGCGACACTTCTCCCCAATCAATCCACTGATCGATTGGGAGAAGGTTTATCGCGGGGACTCACCCAATCGATCAACCGATCGATTGGGAGACTTTCTGTTCGCGCGACACTTCTCCCCAATCGATCCACTGATCGATTGGGAGAAGGTTTGTCGCGGGGACTCACCCAATCGATCAGCCGATCGATTGGGCATGAGCCAATCGATCGGCTGATCGATCCAGCTCCTGTTTATGCCCAAAACCGAGTCCAAAGTCCCCTAAACTAATATTTGGTCAACCGTGACCTGTTGATACATCATGCCTAGCACCTGGTCACCCTTGACCTGCTAGGACTCCCTCACCAAGTGTCTGGTCAATCCCTTTGACCCACTTGGACTTTTCTTCTCGTGCCAAGTGTCCGATCCTCAATGACCCACTTGGACTTTCACCATATGTCTGGTCAACCCTTGACCCATCTGGATTTCCTCGTGCCAAGTATCCGGTCAATCCCTTTGACCTACTTGGACTTCCCAACTGCTTGGCTTCACTCACCAGGTCTTCCCTTACTACCTATCTTCACTCACTATGACTTCCACCTGGCTTCACTCATCAGGATTTCCCAACTGCCTAGCTTCACTTACTAGGTCTTTCACCTGGCTTCATTCACCAGGATTTCTCAACTGCCTAGCTTCACTCACTAGGTCTTTCACCTGGCTTCACTCACCAGGATTTCCAGTTTGCCTAACCTCCTAGTTAGGACTTTCACCTGGCTTCACTCACCAGGATTTTTAGTCTAGTATCCAGTCAACCTTGACATACTTGACTCTCCTTCACAATCTCCCCACATGAACAATCGCACCTGCAATCTCCATGTGTTGTCTACATGTATTGTCAAACATCGAAACCCAAACATCAAGACTCGAGCTTAACCCAATTCAACCTCAGTCAACCAGGTCAACCTTGACCTAGGGAATATTACACCAACAATTTTTCCCTTTTTGATGTTTGACAATACCACTTTTAAGTTAGGCTAATCCCATAGCCTCAACTCCCTTCATGCCAATATATGAATGATGGTTTCCTTCATTCTTCCCCTTTTCCAGAGGGCAAACTTCCTCTTCAGGTAATGAATGCCTAACTTAACCACACATTCTCCCCCTATTGGCACACATCAAAAAATCTCCCCCTGAAGAGTTACCCAACATTGTTTACTGTTGGTGCAGTTAGCACTAACGATTTAACCCAAGTTTTGATGAATGACAAATCAGGTTAAGTTAGTCTGTTGTTGTCTAACACTCTGATCGAGTGTGCAGAAGAAGTCCAGACAGGTCGACGGGCTGACCGGATAGCTGGCGAGAAGTCCAAGCGGGTCGACGGGCTGACCGGACGCTTGGCGAGAAGTCCAGCTAGGTCGACGGGCTGACCGGATAGCTGGCAAGAAGTCCAAGCGGGTCGACGGGCTGACCGGACGCTTGGTGAGAAGTCCAGCTAGGTCGACGAGCTGACCGGATAGTTGGCGAGAAGTCCAGACGGGTCGAAGGGCTGACCGGACGTCTGGCAGGTAAGTAAGGTAAGTCACTGGAGGGGAGTGACTGCGAGGACGCGTTCCCGGGAAGGGAACATTAGGCGTCGATCCGGCTTAGATCCATTTCGGATATCTAAGTCGAGATCGTGACTAGATTCCGGTCTCGGAAAGACGGAATCTAAGTCATACTCTTTGCTATTACTTTGTTGAACTTTAATTGTACTAACAATTTGTTTTACAGGATATATATTTGCCTCCGGACTAACGTTTGTCTTGCAGGACGGATTTTGCGGGAAAACAGGGTCTGAGCTCCCGGAAGGAATCCAGGCGCCCGGAGGTCCGAGCGCCCGGAAGGGATCCGGGCGCCCGGGAGGCAAACTTTATCCTGATTGCGCGTCGCCACGTGAAGCTCATTGGTTGGACCTGCCACGTCTCACCAGGGCACCTGGAAGGGATCCGGGGCGCCCTGAGCTTCATATAAAAGAAGGGGAAAGGGTGGAGCTTCTAGATGAACTAAGAATCCAAGATCTGCTGCTCTGTGCTCTTGCGACGCCACGAAAAGCTTTCCGACTCAGTGCTGGTTTTGTTTTAATTCTATTGTCGGTATTTTCTTTATCTGTCAATTCTTGTACTTAACTCTGTAATATTCGAATTGATAGTGATTGCCCAACGAAAGTACTCACGGAGTACGGGCCTTCGAGTAGGAGTCGTCACAGGCTCCGAACGAAGTAAAATCAATTGTGTTCATTTACTTTTTCGCTGCGTACTTTTACACTCGAGTTTTCGAATCGATATTCACCCCCCCCTCTATCGAACGATCACGGTCCTACAAGTGGTATCAGAGCAGGTACCGCTCTGATTTGGTGCAACCACCAATCAGGCAAAGGGGGGACTTTTTGAAAGAAAAATTAGATATCATTTTTTTCTCTCCAAAACTATTTTTGAAAAATACATCGCCATCTCTTCACCATTGCTTAGTATTGACAAGATATTACATTTTCAAAATTTTGAAATAATATTTTTTTATTAATATTTTAATAATATTTTATTAGTTTTTTCGAAAATAGTGAAATATTATTTTTTTCAGCACTGCTAATCCAAGACCAAGTCTTGGGAACTTTTGTTTGTTTCTCTGTGTGCAAGAAATTATGACTCTTCTAGAAGGACGGAACCCCTGCGAACCACCACCCTACGATCATGAAGACTTCAACTACTGGAAGCGATTAATGGAATGCTTCTTAGGAAGCGTAGACATCGATTATATGCTAATTTTGAGGAAACCTTCTCAAAACTCGAAACTGAACAAAAAGGTAAGTAACATTATTTGTAATGTTTTACCTAACAATATTTTATGCAGATTAGAAAAGTACAAGAATGCATATGAGCTGTGGACCCAATTGATCAAGCTTCACAAGATGCCGATGGAGCTAGAAGATCAAGTTAAAGTCGAATCTGGACTCGAGTCAGATCCAACGGAGAAGCCTGCTGAATTAGGGGTTGTGCTCAAGGTTAGTAATATTTACCAAAACACCCTTGCTAGTAGTAGTTTAAAATATGCGACTGTTAATTTGGATATGTCTGAAAGTATATGTGAAAATAGTGTACATGACAATACTTGCAAAAATACCTCTAGGATATTTTCTGATAAAACAAATATAATTAATTTAGAAAATACAGAAAATCTGAAAATAATTAATAAATCTAAAAATTTGAATTTAAACCTAAACAAATTTGAAAATTCAAACAAAAAAGACGACAAGGTCAATATTGATCTAGATAAAATTAATAAATTATTTAATCTAGACAATATTAATCTAGAAAATGTTATCCAAAACTAAGATAATTTAATTAATAAGAAATTAAACTCTAAAGATAAAACTAATCTAATAAATTCAATTAACCATATCAATTTAAAAGGCAAAGAAAATATAAGGATAAAATCAAACACTTTGATAAAATCAAAAATGGAATTTAACAAACTTAAAATTAAATGTTAAAGATAACATATTAAACAAAAATAATCTAGAAATTTCAAAATTAACAATTAATAAAAAGCTAAAAGATAAACTATTAAGAAAATATAATTCAAACAGTTTAGTTAATTCAAATTTAAAAATAAATAAAAACTTAAACTTTAAAAATAAGCTATTAAAGAAATATAATTCAATTAACCCAATAAAATTGAAATTGAAAGAAAATTCAAATATTAAATACACTCTCTTAAAGAAAAATAATTTGACCAATTTAATTAATTCAAAATTAAAAACTTAAATTTAAATTACAAATTAAACATTACAACTTAACTAAAACCAACTCTAATTATACAAAAATCTTAAATTAAAGACCAATAATTCAGGGGGGGCTCCAGAATAGCTGGCACCTCCAAAACTAACCTACCCGACAGGGTAATTAGGACTAGTTAAAGAGGGTTCAAGTTTAACTTGAATCATGGTAATGGTGAAGTTTTTTGATGATAGTACGTTGGGGAAGCTTGGGCATCGCATGTCTAGAAAGATATGACTTCAATCTGGTGCATTTGGCCAAGTGGAACCGACCGAAGCTACTTTTAAATGGATCCTAACTAGTTAGACCAAGGTTTAGTACTAAGCTCCGTGGATAAGACTATTCGGAAAATCTCGAAAGGTTGGTTACTTCTAATGACGTCCATGTGACTCACCAAGCTTAGAAGTTTATCCGAAGAATGCCTATTTGTTGAGACCAAAGCTAAACCTGAATCTAACACAAGTTAAACCAAACTCTGTAATAAAATCTAATTCATCTCACAAAATTATAAGATTCCCTGATTGATAATCTAGATCGGGTGAGATGAATAAGGATCAAATTAATTTTCAAATTAAATTAAAATTAAATTTCAAATTTTAAATTGAATTTCAAATTAAAATTTAATTTCAAATTTAATTTCAAATTAAAATTAAATTTCAAATTTCAAATTAAATTTAAATTAATTAAAATTAAATTTTGAATTTCAAATTAATATTAAATTTTGAATTAATTAAAATTAAATTTCGTATTAAAACTAAATTAATTTTTTAAAAAAAAGTTAACTTTAAAAATTAAATTAACTTTATTTTAAAACAAAAATTAACCTTAAAAAATAACTTAAAAAATTTATTCTAAACTTAAAAATTATTTTAAAATTATTTTCAAATTTTTTAAAAATTACTTTAAAAACTCTTTTAAAAATCAATTTAAAAACTTTAAAAAATTCTTTTAAAAATTATTTTAAAACATTTTAAAAACTCTTTTAAAAATCATTTTAAAAACTTTAAAAAATTCAGTTAAAAATTATTTTAAAACATTGTAAAAATTATTTTAAAAACTCTTTTAAAAATCATTTTAAAAACTTTTAAAAATTCTTTTAAAAATTATTTTAAAATATTTTAAATTTTTTTCTAAAAACTCTTTTAAAAATCATTTTTAAAACTTTAAAAAATTTTTATAAAATTTATTTTAAAACAGTTTAAAAACTCTTTTAAAAATCATTTTAAAAACTTTAAAAAATTATTTTAAAACATTTTAAAAATTATTTTAAAAACTCTTTTAAAAATCATTTTAAAAACTTTAAAAAATTCTTTTAAAAATTATTTTGAAACATTTTAATTTTTTTTTAAAAAAAACTCTTTTAAAAATCATTTTAAAAACTTTAAAAATTCTTTTAAAAAATTATTTTAAAACATTTTAAAAATTATTTTAAAAACTCTTTTAAAAATCATTTTAAAAACTTTAAAAAATTCTTTTAAAAAAATTATTTTAAAGCATTTTAAAATTTTTTTAAAAAAACTCTTTTAAAAATCATTTTAAAAACTTTAAAAAATTCTTTTAAAAATTATTTTAAAAACTCTTTTAAAAATCATTTTAAAAACTTTAAAAAATTCTTTTAAAAAATTATTTTAAAAACATTTTAAAAATTATTTTTAAAACTCTTTTAAAAATCATTTTAAAAAGTTTAAAAAATTATTTTAAAAATTATTTTAAAACATTTTAAAAATTATTTTAAAAATCATTTTAAAAACTTTAAAAAATTCTTTTAAAAAATTCTTTTAAAACATTTTAAAAATTATTTTAAAAACTCTCTTAAAAATCATTTTAAAAACTTTAAAAATTCTTTTAAAAATTCTTTTAAAACCTTTTAAAAATTATTGTTATTTTAAAAATTATTTTAACATAAAAATTATTTTAACTTAAAAATTATTTTAACATAAAATTATTATTTTGACTTTAAACTCATTTTTTTAACCTTAAAATTATTTTTTAATTTAACTTAACTGAAAATTAGATCTTAAATTAAAACTCATTAAAACTTAATTTAAACATTACTTTTCAACTTAATTTAACCTAACTGAAAATTAAAACTTAAATTAAAACTTAAAAATTTAACTTAAACTTAAAACTTAAACCTAAATTAATCACTGATATTAATTTTAATCTAAAATCAAAACTGAATTGAACGTATATTAATTGTCATTAAATAATTATAAAAATCATTTTAAAATCCTATTAGAAATCCCTTAAAAATAATAATAATTATAATTCTTTTAAATTCATTTAAAACTTAGACACCTAACTTAAAAACTTAAATTCCGTTAACTTTAACTTTAAACTTAATTATGTAATTAATAAGTAGAACTTAACTATTTAAGTTTAACTTTATTTGAGAACTAAGCTTGATTTGATTAGAACCTAGGTTTAACCTTAGTAAAAATATTAAAATTACTCTAAGTCATTTTTTTATCAACCTTTAAAATATTAATTATTTTTATTAAAACATAATTAAAGTTTGACTTAAATTGAACCTTACTTAACCTTGTTTAATAACGAGTTTAACTTCAAATTACTACCAACTTTAAACTAAGTTAATCCAACTTAAAAGGAAGTAAATGAAACGTTAAATTATAACTAACACCTTCATTAATTAATACAAAATTTAGATTATATTAAATTATTGAATCAAGCAAAATTTAATCAATAAATTATTAATATTGATTAATTATTGAATTAATAACAACTTATCTTACTTAACATTACACTAAAGGTTAACTCATTTCAACTGAATCTAACGTTAATTACGTTTAGTCAAATTTAAATGAATAATTTTATAAAGATAATTATACAATCGCCTAAAACACTTAGGTACGAAAATATGTTACGGTTGTAAAATTTTATATTAAGGGGGAGTAATAAATAAGGAGGATTAATAAATTAAAAGAGTATCAAATTCAGGGGGAGGTGTTTAATTATCTCCTTAAGTGTTATTTTTTAATCTTCTCTTTAAAATCTCTCTATAAAATTCTACCTCAATTTTTTTTCTACTTTGAATATATTTAGCAAATATTTTCAAAATTTTATGTCAGGTTCAGGGGGAGAAATAAAACTAATTCAGTTTTTCAAATCGAATTTTAAACTTAATTTTGAAAATCAAAGTTTAAAAATCAATTTTCAAAATCAACCTGTTTAAAATTGTGAAAAATTTCTTAAATCAACTCACAATTGTTTGTTTTAAATCACAAACTTTTTATCCTTTTTACTTAGTCCTTGAAAACTGAACTTTTCTAGTATTTTAAACCATGGTTTTGAAACTAGTACTTTTCTAGTATTCTAGAAAACTGAACTTTTCTAGTATTTTTCAATCAGTTTTGAAAAATAAATTTTTCAAACTCAGTCTTGGAATTTTTGAAAACTTATTTGAAAAGCATTTCAAAATTGAAACTTGTTTTGAAAATTTAAAATTTGATCTTGACATTTAGAACTTATACACTTGTGTTTGAGATTTTGTTTATCTAAACTTAGCTATTTTTCTAAAATCTAAAAGCTAATGCTTTAAACAAGTTTTCAAAAGTTTAAACTCCCCCAGATTATCTTAACATTTTTTCTTTGTCTGAAGTCTATGCTTACTTAATCCATGCTTATTTTTGATGAATGCCAAAGGGGGAGAGTTAGGTGGTTAAGTTAGCTAAACCATAATTGAAAATACAAACTAACTTAAAAACCCTTTAAATGCTTGTTTTTTCTTGCATATATTTTCACTAACTTAACCAGGTTGTCATTCCATCAAAAAGGGGGAGATTGTTGGTGCGGTTAGTACTAACGATTTAACCCAGGTTTTGATGAATGACAAATCAGGTTAAGTTAGTCTGCTGTTGTCTAACACTCTGATCGAGTGTGCAGAAGAAGTCTAGACAGGTCGACGGGCTGACCGGATAGCTGGCGAGAAGTCCAAGCGGGTCGACGGGCTGACCGGACGCTTGGCGAGAAGTCCAGCTAGGTCGACGGGCTGACCGGATAGCTGGCAATAAGTCCAAGCGGGTCGACGGGCTGACCGGACGCTTGGCGAGAAGTCCAGCTAGGTCGACGGGCTGACCGGATAGCTGGCGAGAAGTCCAGACGGGTCGAAGGGCTGACCGGACGTCTGGCAGGTAAGTAAGGTAAGTCACTGGAGGGGAGTGACTGCGAGGACGCGTTCCCGGGAAGGGAACATTAGGCGTCGATCCGGCTTAGATCCATTTCGGATATCTAAGTCGAGATCGTGACTAGATTCCGGTCTCGGAAAGACGGAATCTAAGTCATACTCTTTGCTATTATTTTGTTGAACTTTAATTGTACTAACAATCTGTTTTACAGGATATATATTTGCCTCCGGACTAACGTTTGTCTTGTAGGACGGATTCTGCGGGAAAACAGGGTCCGGGCGCCCGGAAGGAATCCAGGCGCCCGGAGGGGATCCGGGCGCCCGGGAGGCAAACTTTATCCTGATTGCGCGTCGCCACGTGAAGCTCATTGGTTGGACCTGCCACGTCTCACCAGGGCGCCTGGAAGGGATCTGGGGCGCCCTGAGCTTCATATAAAAGAAGGGGCAAGGGTGGAGCTTCTAGATGAACTAAGAATCCAGGATCTGCTGCTCTGTGCTCTTGCGACGCCACGAAAAACTTTCCGACTCAGTGTTGGTTTTGTTTTAATTCTACTGTCGGTATTTTCTTTATCTGTCAATTCTTGTACTTAACTCTGTAATATTCGAATTGATAGTGATTGCCCAACGAAAGTACTCACGGAGTACGGGCCTTCGAGTAGGAGTTGTCACAGGCTCCGAACGAAGTAAAATCAATTGTGTTCATTTACTTTTCCGCTGCATACTTTTACACTCGAGTTTTCGAATCGATATTCACCCCCCCCTCTATTGAACGATCACGGTCCTACATTTACAACTTCACTCGTTGTTCACAACATAATAACAAAGGTCCCATACCCTTCATTATTCTTAACGCTCATTCTTGAGCATATACCACTTGGTATATTCACACACGATTCAAATGAAGGTCTCATACCCTTCATTGTCATCAAATGCTCATCCGTGAGCATACAACCACTTGAATAATAAAGATATCCACTCTCCATTATATTCGAATGCCCAACCTTGAGCATTTTCGCTTAAGAAGGTTAACCACCCTCCAAGGTGTATGAAAAATAGATTTTCATATCCTTAAAGAGTAACCCCCCCTAAAGACATGCACGTAACCTCTGTCATTGCACCAACAATGACTTGGAATCCCTAAACTTTTAGGAAACCTAAATTTAGAAGTTTTGAGGTTCAAAAATTTCAATATTGAAATCAAACCTCAACCTAAACCTCTATTTAGTCTTCCTTAACCAATCCATCCTTGTTTTCATCATGGAAACTCCCCCTTAATGTATACCAATGTGTTTCGAGAGGTTAGGAATAATTACCTAGACAAAAGATGGTTCAAAATGTTGAAATTAAGCTTTCCCAGCCAAAATCAGCATTCCCAATTAATTGGAGTTGGGTTCCAATCGATTGAACCTTGCTGAATCGATCCACTGATCGATTCAGACTGCGTGGATCGATTGACTGATTGATCCAGCGAGCTTCTGCTCGTGGGAAAAACTCCTCTCAATCGATCGCCCAATCGATTGAGGTACTTCAATCGATCGAGTGATCGATTGAAGCACTGAAAAATTGAAATTCAATTTCAGTGAATTTCAGAAACCCCTAGAAAATTCTATAAAATTTGAAAAATCATGAAAATTCATGTAGACATTCCTTAGGGCATATACTATCAAGAAAAAATAGTTTTCTATGAAAATACTTTCTATTTCTAAACTTATAAAAAGTTTAGTGTTTTCTTCTAGTTTATGTCCAACTATTCAATGATGATTACTATCAAAAGATAGTCTTCACCAAGGTTTTCCAAAAGTATTTTAAAGTCATTTTCAAAACCAATATCCAACCATATTCCTTGGGCTCAATGCATATTACTTATAGATTAGCTTTTCCATTGATTGGAAAACACATAACTATGTGTTTTGATGAACTTAAAACTAAAAAGAGTGCACTAAATCAATATCTTGAGTTTAGTTCATCATCCTAACATCTCACTTGTATTTAATATGTACGAAACCGCATACAAGTCACCTTATAGTTTTTAGTGAGATGAAAACTTTGGTTTTGCCCTAATCTAGGAATCATGCATATCTATCTAGGCATTTTGAAGTTACGAACATCCACCAAGGATGTTACTTGTTAATGAATGCCATTTATCCTTAATTTGCAAGGAATTTAAATAATGCATGATGTGTTTTGACATACCTCAAAGATAAATAATTCTTAAAAGAACATTTCCTATGACTACATGATGTATATATGACATGACATGATATTTTTGTGTTTTTCATAATAAAATATGAATGCAAAATATGATGTCATGGCATATGATGGGCAAAAAATGCATGATAAATTATCATAAATGAAATACCTAGATTATCTATCTAAGTATCCTTAATCCTTAACTAAATTAAAATTTAAAACCTAGATTGCCCACTATTTCCCAAGAAAATGCCAAAATTCAATTTTGATATTTCTTTTGCTTTTATAAATTTTTGTGTCAATTTAAATTAAATATATTGCTCAAATTTTGGCACAAATTTACTCTTTTAAAGAGTAACAAATTAAGTTAAGGCTTAAGTTGCCTTTAATTTCCTAAGAACATACCACAATCTCAACTTGGTAGTTCTTATGATTTTCTCAAATGTGCCAATTTAATTTTAAAATCAAACTTCTCACATTATGGCACATCTTACTCTCTCCAAGAGTAAGCCATTAATCCTTATCATTTTCAAAGGTTAACAATAACCTTGAAAATGCTCTTAAAGTGTCAACTTCATCATGATTGGGTTAACTACCCTTTCAATTAGAGTTGACACTCTCTAACCCGTCTAAGGGGTAGAGAAAATGCTCCTAGGAACCCAAAACCTATTGGTGCTCCTTGGATGCTCTAGGTATTCACTAGAGATAACTTCCCTAGATACCTTCCTAGTGACCTTGTTAGGCTTCTTAGAAGCCTTGGTCACTTTTTCTAGGTCAACCCTAGGAATTGCTTCCCTTGTGACCTTCTTAGTGACTTTCTTAGACTTCTTAGAAGTCTTAGTCACGTTTGTTGTTGCAAAAATACTTCTAGGGATAACTTTCCTTGTATTTTTGACTTGACCTTTTGACCTAGGGTTGGTTCCATAATTATATGAAATCATATGGTAAGAAGACACATCTTTTTTGATTTTAGGTTTGTATCCCAAACCCCTATGGCCTTTGGATGACCCTTGTTGTGCTAAACCTAGGTTTTGCTCATTTTGCCCTTTTATGATACTTTCCATCCTTTTTAGGGTCTTTTCCATTTTATCAAGCTTTGACCTTAAGACTTGATTTTCTTCCCATAAATCCCTAGATTTTGATTTTTTTTCTTTAAATCCTTGAGCATTTTTATTTCTAGGCTTATAACTATGGTCCTTAGTGTTATTGCCTAACCTTTTACCTACCTTTTTAACCCTAGGTGTGGTAGTCTTAGCATGGAGAGCCATATGTTTTTCTTTAATGCTATCATGCTCCCTATTTTTATGGTAAATAGCAGTAAAATGATAAAAATTGGAATTAGCATATTTTTTACCATTATTTTGTTAGAGTGTATACTGAAAGCCTAAGGTTTTGTAAACATTTATTTTGAATAAAGAATCACATTTGGTCAAATTATCTACATTTGTTTGTAGTTGTTCAATTAATTTATATTGTAGATAACATAGTATGTGGTGTCACATACAGAAGTTAATGTTATCAGTACCTTATAAATTATAAACAGTAGCTCACGACCAAAATGGAAAGGAACAAATCATTGGAAGGTCGTAGTGTAATTAGGTATTAGTTTATCTTAACTATATAATTACACTAATACACTTAGAGTGTATTGAGTAGGACCATCAGAGGTCGTTTCTTTTATACTGACTTTATAAAGGAACAAGACCTTAGTTATTATGGAAGTATGTGCTCTTAATCCTAATATAATAACAAGCACATATATTTGATATTTATTTCTTTAATTTATCAATGGGTGAGATTTAGTTCGATAAATCAATAAGCCCGATAAGTTGGGAAATGATATCACTTATAGTGTGTGTTGTTGATTATAGAAGGAAACTGTGTCCTAGTAATCTAGGTTGATAATGTCCCCAAGAGGAGCTCATAAGGATTGTCATGTTAAACCCTGCAGGTGGACTTAGTCCGACATGACGATAAGGTTGAGTGGTACTACTCTTGGACTAAGATATTAATTAAATGAGTTGTCAGTAACTCACTTAATTAGTTGACATTCGAGATCTTAAACACAGGGACTCTAACACACTCATAATAAGAAGGAGCCCAAAAATGTAATTTGGGATTGGTGCGGTAGTTCAATAATAGTTCTCTAGTGGGATGAATTATTATTGATAAAATTAAGTTGTGTGTTCGGGGCGAACACGAGATGCTTAATTTTATCGGGAGACCAAAACCAATTCCTCCTCTCGGTCCCTATCGTAGTCTCTTAGTTATAGAGTACTATACCCACCTATACCCACCTTCATACCCATGGTGTAGGGACAGGCCAAGCTAGCTTGAGAACCAAGCTAGGGCCGGCCAAACCTTGGTCCATGGGTGGCCGACCCTAGCTTGAACCCAAGCTTAGGTGGTCGGCCCTATTAAATTAGAAAAGAATTTTAATTTTAAATTTTTCTTATGTGGAAGATATAATTTATTGGAGAGATTAAAAATTAAAATATCTCTTTTATAAGTTTCTATAAAAGATTAAAGAAAGATTAAATCTCTTTCCTTATTTGTAGATTGGAAGGATATTTTATTTTTCTTCTTTGTAAATTATTCACATGTTGAAAAATTAAAATTATAGAAATTCCTTTTTATCAACCATGAAGGGATTTTAAAGGGAAATTTTATTTTTTTAAATTTCCAAAGACAAATAAGGAATTTTAATTGTTGATTGAAAATTGCCTTGTTTGCTCTCCATGAGGTGGCCGGTCATGACATGATCTATTAGGAAATTTTATTTAATTTTTCTTAATTAATTCATGTCAAGGAAAGTTAAGGAAATTTTATTGTAATTAAATTTCTTTATTTGCCAAAGTTAAGGATTATAAAAGAGGGGGTTTTGGGTGCCTTCAAGGTGAACAACCTCTATTATTTTCTCCCTCTTTTCTTCCTTGGTGTGACCGGCCTCTTCCCTTTCTCTTCTCTCCATCCTTGTGGTCGAAACTCTCTTCTCTCTTGGAGATCAAGTGGTGGCCGGATTCTAGCTTGGAGAAGAAGGAGAGAAAGCTTGCATCCCTTGGAGCATTGGTGGTGTTTTCTCTTCATCCTTGGAGGTGCTCTTGTTTTGGCCGAACCTTGCAAGGAGGAGAAGAAGGTGCTTTGGTGGTTTCTCATCTCGGAAGATCGTTGCCCACACAACGTCCTAGGTTAGAAGAGGAATACGGTAGAAGACCTAGAGGTTTTTGTTTGCAAAAGAAAAGGTATACTAGTATTTAATTTCCGCATCATACTAGTTTTATTTCTTTGTAAAAATACCAAATACAAAAGGCATGCGATTCTAGTATTTCTAATTAGTTTTCGATGTTGTGTTCTTTTATTTTTCTTTTCCTTGTGATTTGATTGTTCTTTTTGGTTGACCTAAAGTTATTTAAGGAAATTAAATATTAGCTTTCCTTAAAAGGTTTTGTCTAGGCGGTGGTGGTTGTTCCCATATCCAAGAAGGTCATGTGCCTCACCATGCAGTCCTGGAAGCCAATTTTGGAAATTAATATTTAATGGAATTAATAACTTAGGTGATTTGGATCGAACGTGTTAAGTTCCGCAGGAGATCCAAGTCTAAACCTAAAAGAACAAATAAATTAAACTTTGGATCAAACGTGTTAAGTTCTGCAGGCGATCCAAGTTTAATTTAAAAGAACACATGGTAGCTAGGAAAAGGTTCAGACCTTTGTACAAAATTTTTTGTACAGTGGAACCATTAGGTTTTCCGAGTAGCAACCAACATATTTAAAGGGGTGGGCTCAATAAATGATATCTTTCATTTTACCTTGGAGTCTCCCCCTTGAGTTGTGCTTCCTCCTTGAGCCTTGATCGCTTTCTTCCCTTTGGGGCATTGACTCCAATAGTGTCTCCTTTGATTGCAAGAGAAGCACACAATGTGCTCCTTACTCTTCTTTGTTCCGGGAACGGTCTCTTTGGGCTTCTCCTTGCCCTTTGGTGCCACTTGGCCCTTCTTCTTGGCCAATTTAGGGCATTTGCTCTTGTAATACCCACGTTCCCTGCACTCAAAACATATAATATGATTTTTATTTTTAAACGAAATATTTATACCTTCATGTGTAGGGAAGGCATCTTCTCCTTTGGATCCGGAGATGGAGGCTTCCTCTTGATCTGACAATGATGCTCCTCCAATAGATTTGACTTGATTTATGGAGGATACAATGTCCTCTTCTCCATTTGACCCGGATGTAGAAGCTTCTTCTTCTTTTGATCCGATGTCAACAAAGGTCGCTCCCCCTCAATCCTAGAGGTGGAGGCTTCTTCATCTTCCTCTTGTACATGGAACAAAGAGTATGCTCCCTCCCTCTTTGCCCTTTTCATTGTATTCCTTTGAAGATGAAGCTTCTTGGACCTCTTCTTTGGAAGTTGAGCATCTTTCAACTTCAAAATCCTCTTCCTTTTGATCTTGCTCCATTGAGTCGCCCTCTTTGGATTTTTCTTGGATTGGTACAGTGGAGGGTTCTTCATGAAGATTGGCCAACTTGCTCCATAACTCTTTGGCATCCTCAAATTCTCCAATTTGAGCCAATATATTGCTTGGCAACAACTTGACCAAAAGTTTGGTCACTTTATCATTTGCCTCGCTCCTTTGAACTTGCTCTTGACTCCATTTTCTCTTCTTGAGGATCTTGCCCTTTGAACTTGTTGGAGCTTTGAAGCCTTCCATTAGAGCAAACCATTGCTCTATCTCCATCATAATAAAATTTTCAATTATTGATTTCCAAGAATCTAAACTCATGGATACATATGGTGGAGGCACCCTTATGTCGAATCCGAGTCCATCTTGGAATTCCATCTTGAAGTTGAGCCTTTTGATGAAGTCTTTGACTTGTAAAATTGCTCCAACTTCTTCACCCTCTAGCTTTTTGCTCCTTCCGATGATGATTCCGGTGAAGAGCAACCTTGCTCTGATACCATTTGTTGGGACCGAAAATGGAGCTAGAGGGGGGGGGGGGTGAATAGCTCGGCGCGATCTCGTGCTCGTCGTCACTTGCTTCTTCAAGGATATGCAGCGGACATACAAGAAACAACACATACAACGCTAACACAAAGGATTTACTTGGTATCCACCTCAAGAAGAGGTGACTAATCCAAGGATCCACACACTCACGCACCATCCACTATGTAAACACTCCTTTTCAGTAACTACCGAAGGCGGGGAAGCTCTATAATACTCTCAATACAAGAAGAAAGCAAGGGAAGACAAATACAAGAAATATCTTACAAAATATGCAATGAAAACTCTAACCCTAACTTCTTCTTCTTGTTGTAGTCACGCCTCTTGACTTGGATGTCTCTCCAAGATCCTTCAAGAACTGGCGGTGAGAGTTGAAAAACGCTGTGGAGAAGCTGCTGTGATCGCCTGTGGAGTGGAATTGAAGAAGTGTTCAGAAGAACGCTTGCCAACCCAATCGATTGGGGAGGCTTTGGATCGATCGCCCGATCGATCTAGAGCGCCTCTGTGCTCCTGGGAATCACCTGGATCGATCGGCTGATCGATCCAAGGCTTATCGCGTAAAATCACAGCTCCCAATCTATCGGCTGATCGATTGGGAGGCTTTCTGTTCGTGCGACACTTCTCCCCAATCGATCCATTGATCGATTAGGAGAAGGTTTGTCGCGGGGACTCACCCAATCAATCAACCGATCGATTGGGCATGAGCCAATCGATCTGTTGATCGATCCAGCTCCTGTTTATGCCCAAAATCGAGTCCAAAGTCCCCTAAACCAATATATAGTCAACCGTGACCTGTTGATACATCATGCCTAGCATCCGGTCACCCTTGACCTGCCAAGAATCCCTCACTAAGTTTCTGGTCAATCCCTTTGACCCACTTGGACTTTTCTCCTCGTGCCAAGTGTCCGGTCCTCCATGACCCACTTGGACTTTCACCAGATGCCTAGTCAACCCTTGACCCATCTGGATTTCCTCGTGCCAAGTATCTGGTCAATCCCTTTGACCTGCTTGGACTTCCCAACTGCCTGGCTTCACTCACCAGGTCTTCCCTTACTGCCTAGCTTCACTCACTAGGACTTCCACCTGGCTTCACTCACCAGGATTTCCCAACTGCCTAGCTTCACTCACTAGGTCTTTCACCTGGCTTCACTCACCAGGATTTCCCAACTGCCTATCTTCACTCACTAGGTCTTTCACCTGGCTTCACTCACTAGGATTTCCAGTCTGCCTAACCTCCCAGTTAGGACTTTCACCTGGCTTCACTCACCAGGATTTTCAGTCTAGTATCCAGTCAACCTTGACCTACTTGACTCTCCTTCACAATCTCCCCACATGAACAATCACACCTGCAATCTCCATGTGTTGTCTACATGTATTGTCAAACATCGAAACCCAAACATCAAGACTCGAACTTGACCCAATTCAAGCTCAGTCAACCAGGTCAACCTTGACCTAGGGAATTTTGCACCAACAGTCGGGACCGATCTTTGTCGGGTGGCTTCACCGCTGGCGGCCTCCATTGGCCTTGGTTGCCCGCTGTCGGCCTTGGCCAGGGTTGGCTTGGCTGCTGGCGGCCTCCACCGGCCTGAGCGGTCCCTCTGCGGGAGTAGCGGTCCTCTAGTGGTTGTGGCCAGGATTATCTTAGCTACTAGCGAGCAAGATTATATTTGGTAATTTGTGAACTGTTATATTTAATTGTAAACTTTATATTGTTGTTTTTGTAGGTTTCTATTTGACATTGCTTGGACATACTCGTTTTTGTTCACCTTTATTCGGCATATTTATTTACACATGTTATTTTAATATTGATAGAATTAGCGTAGTAATGATATATTTTGATAATGATAGCATTCGTGTTGGATCAATATATTTTGATAGAGATAGAATAATATAGGAATGATATATTTTTCTTTATTATATGAATAGTTTTAATTCTATTTGTATGAGAACTAAGTGCATATTAATCATTAGTGTGTTATCTAGGAGTTTTTATTAATGTAATTTATTGGAAATAGTTAAAATGCAGAATGCAAGAAGTTGTATGTATAATAAAAATTTACCTGAACATCGCGGTTTAACTGATGAGTTTATCACTGGGTTGAGACAATTTTTAAATTTTGCATCTAGTAATGTTGAGTTTATGGATAGTAATTAGATACGATGTCCATGTAGAAAGTGTCATGATGGTAAATTTTTACCGTCTAGTAAAGTTTCAGAGCATCTTTGTAGATTTGGTTTTACTCCGAATTATTATAATTGGACATGTCATAATGAACCATTCATATTTGATGAGGATTATTATAGACACAATATACAAGTCTCTATGGATCAACATGATTATAATCAACTAAATCCATATCAAAGAATGATATTTGATGCAGCGGGTTCGAATTTAATTCTTGAACCACATTGTGCCAGTTCTAGTTGTCGTCCAACAGTTGAGCAAATGTTTAAGACATATGCATCACCGTTGGAAGAGGTACAAGTACCAGGTGTCAATGAAATTATGAATAATGAAATATATATATCTCAAATTTCAGGAAGTATTGAGTGTTGTAGATGAACCATTATGGGATGGTTGTGACAATCACACGAAATTATCATTTACCGCAAGACTATTGAATGTCAAGGCAGAGTTTAATCTGTCGGAAGATTATTTTAATACTATTGTTCAAACTTTTGAAGAGGCATTGCCTCATGATAATATACTTCCTAATGATTTTTACTGTATGAAAAAACTTACGAAAGAATTAGGTCTTTCGGTGGAAAGAATTGATGTTTGCAGAAGCGGTTGTATGCTATATTAGGCAGATGATGTAGATGCAATTGTTTGTAAATTTTGTAATCAAGATAGATACAAGAGCACCAAAAGGAGTCAACAACGATGTAAATCATACAGTCGATTATTTTATTTGCCTTTAATTCCTAGGTTATAAAAGCTTTATGCATCAAAGACCACTGCTGAACACATGACTTGGCATGGAAATCATAGAACATAAGATGGGCTAATGTGTCATCCATCAAATGCAGAGGCCTGGAAAAATTTTGATAAGACATATCCTGAATTTGCGAAGGAGGCTAGAAACATTAGGTTAGGTCTCTGTGCTGACGGATTTGCCTTATTTGGTAAATCAGGAAGACAATATTCTTGTTGGCCAGTTATATTAACTCCATATAATCTTTCGCTTAGGTGTGCATGAAAACATCGTATATGTTTTTAACATTGGTTGTACCTGACCCACAAAATCTGAAGAAGTTAATAGATGTTTATATGCAGCCACTGATTGTAGAGCTAAAACAACTATGGGATGAAGGTTTTCCTACATATGACGTTCATACTAATCAAATGTTTGTAATGAAGGCTGCTCTTCTTTGGACCATAAATGAATTTCCAACTTATGGTATGCTGTCTGGTTGGAGTACTGCTAGAATCTTAGGATGCCCAATATATATAGAGAGATCAAAGTCGATCAGATTGAAACATGGGAAGAAGCCGAGTTATTTTGATTGTCATAGACAATTTTTACCACTAAATCATAATTTCAGAAGGAATAAAGATGAAATCACTAGAAATAGAATTGAAAGAACGCCTCCACCATTAAGATTGACAGATCAAGATATTTGGTACAGAGTACTTCAGTTTCCATCTATTATTGAAGAGTCACATGATATAACATCTGAATATGGAAGTACACATAAATGGATTAAATGAAGTATATTATGGGATTTACCATATTGGTATAGTAATATGATTCATCATAATCTCGATGTAATGGATATTGAAAAAAAATATTTTTGATAATCTTATAAATACAGTGATGGATATCATTGGAAAAACAAAAGACAATCTGAATGCAAGAAAGGATATGTGACTCATTTGTAGATGACCTACTCTTGATGTGGATGAAAGTAGCAAGGAACCAAAGCCGAAAGTAGTTTATATATCGAATAAAGAATAAAGACGTGTTGTTTGTGAATGGTTGAAATCATTGAGATTTCCTAATGGGTATGTCTATAATCTTGGAAGATGTGTTGATATACAAGAATGCAAATTGATTGGTTTGAAAAGTCATGATTGTCATATATTCATGGAAAGATTAATTCCTATTGCTTTTAAGGAACTCCTACCAAATTTTGTATGGGATGCTATTACGGAGTTAAGCATTTCCCTTCATGATATTTGCTCAACAGTTTTGACACATTCACATATGGAAAAGTTAGAGAGAGACATTCCAATCATTTTGTGTAATTTAAAAAGGATCTTTCCACCTACTTTTTTTGATTTAATGGAACATCTTTTGGTTAACTTATCATATGAGGCTAAAGTTGGAGGACTTGTTCATTTTTGATGGATGTATACATTTGAAAGGTAAAATTTGCATCTTCTATTTTTTGTTATTAATGCATAAAAATTGATAAATTTTTATTATATTAATATCAATACCAATTGCTATATTATAATCAAATTCTTATATCATTTGAAGAAAAAAGTCAAAAATAAGGCATATGTTGAAGCCTCTATATTTAATGCATACATTATGGAGCAAGTAACAACTTTTGCATCATATTATTTTGAGTCTCACGTTCAGACTAAAAGACGGAGACCGAGAAGAAATGATGAAGGTCCTATTGATCCAAATTTGAACTCATTCTCAATTTTTAACTATCTTGGTCGACCAAGTGGCTCATGTCAACAGAGAAACTTAACTGATCAAGAATGGCGGACAACCCAGACATATATTTTACTTAATTGTCCAGAAGTATTATCATATTCCGAGTTAGTATATAATTTCTATTGTTTTCCTTATGTCGTAAATTATTAGTGTTTAATTCAATTTTTTATAATAGGATTTTTCCAAAATTTATATTCTGAAATGCCAACACTAGAGTTTGAACGCTTCTGCGATCAATAATTTGCATCATGGTTCAAATCATATGTAAGTAGTTTTACCTAAATTTGGTCTACATATATCTTAACTTTTAAATGAATAACATATTCATTTGAGTTTAGGTTTATGCTAATCAAGCTCACCTTGACCAAGAATGGCTATTCCATCTGTCATGGTGTCCAAAAGCAATGGTATGCACTTGGCCAGCTTATTTCATAAATGGATATATTTTCATACTCAAGAATATGGAAAAGGGAAGACTACAATGAATAGTGGGGTATGTGTTCAGTCATCCGCCGATGGAGGTGCAAGCAATGATTTTTATGGTTTTCTGGATGAAATTATAGAGCTAGAATACCCTGACCCAGAAATACGAGTTATCTTATTTATGTGTCGATGGTTTGATCCTGTCAGAGGGATGAAGGTGCATCCACGATATAATTTGGTTGAAATAAATCATAAAAGATTGTATAAGAGATATGAACCATTTATTTTGGCACAACAAGCGATTCAAGTTTTCTATACTTCATATCCTAGTTTGAAACATGATAAAATTGATTGGTGGTTTGTTTGTAAAACGAAAGTCCGAAAAAAAATTGAGGAACGTTGGGAAGACATTGCATATCAACAAGAGAAAGTTGTAAATATATTTCAGACCGAAGAATATATTATTCCAACGTTAAGAGATCCTAGTGGCGTAGTGATAAACGTGGATGCCAGTGAATTTCATGAGAATGATGATGATGATGATAACGACGATGACGAGGAGGAGGATGAGCATCATTTTTGACATGTAAGGTAAGTTTTTTTTATGATTAAATTTAACTTTTTCTGTAAATTTATAAAATTCATAGCTCAATTAGTCGTTTATATGCTGTCATATTATTAACTTTATATATTTTATCTGTTTATGCTGTGTATCTTTTTCCTATTGATCAGTAGAGGTGATATTATCGTTGCAGATTCTTGCACTCTCAGATCTTCATTATGCATATGATAATATTTATGTTTGTTATTCATTAAGCATAAAATTTTTATTTACTTTATTTTAATTTTGATTTTTGGTTATTAGTTTCGACGAGGTGGCCATAGACGACAGAGGTCTAGCATTGGCCAGACTGATTCACCGCCTCCTAGCACGGTACCTATGACCCCCCCCCCCCCCCCCCCCTTCACATGGTCAATTGCTGGCAAGAACTTCGCATGGCCAGTCACCGACAGGACCATCTCATTCACCTTCCCCACTCCATTCGCCGACAGGACCTTCCCATTCACCTTCTCCACATCAGTCGTCGATACCCGCCAGACACTCATCTACTGAGATTATTGACACTCGATCGTATATAGTTCCTTTGGGAGACTCGTAAGTATTAAAAATATTATAATTTTTCAACCTTCGTAATTATTTAACATTGTTTATTTGTAACTTTATGATAGGCTTAAAAATTCTGTAAGTATTATTCGCAAAATTAATCAAATTGTGAATAACTATTGGAGAGAGGACTCCATGCGCTCCAGGACCCACAGAAGAACTCTAGTGGTCCAAGTTTAAGGTATAACCAACTAATTTTATATTTGATACAATTAAGTAAATATGTAATCAATTATTTTTTTCATTTTTAGCGGCAATTCACTTGGGACCCTTATCAAGAGAAGGAAATTAAAAGAATTTTTTTAAAAAAATGTGGTTATCACATTCGGCATGTATTGAATCATGCCAAGAATAGTGGGAAAAAGATAGCCTTCATCACATCAGATAATTGGAATAAGATCTCCAATTATTGGCAAAGCGATGAGAGCAAAAAAAGGAGTCACCGGAATAAAATGAGTCAAGCATATAATTCTGGAGCTGCAACATATGCAGGAGGATCTATAAATATCGAGGAGCATTCATGCAGATTAGTAATTTTTTAACTCTACATCTAATTTTTTTTAATCTATTTCAAATTGTTATATTATTTCTAACTGTATTATTTTTAGTCCAAGGAATTGGAAAAAGAGCTGGATTTTATAGATACTTTCGTTCGGACTTTTAAAAAAAAAGATAAAACTTAGAGTGGAGACAGAGCTAGGACCATTAAGGTTTGATTTAATCTTTAATCTTAATTTATAACTTAGATTTTCTTAATTTTGTACATGCTATAATTAAAATTTAAATTTTTCATAGGAGAGATATCATCAACTATCACTATCACAGAGAAGTTCAGGTGATGGCGATGAGAATGCCCTTTCTGAGCCGTCTGCTACTAATAATTTGTAGTTATAGCTAGAAGCATCCGGAGGAGTCAAAGGAGGAAGGATATTAGGTATGAGATCTATGAGCAGAACCCAACATGTTCCTCGTAGATCTTTTTCTTCTTCTACCCCACCAGCAGTAGCGGCACATATCCATGACTTAACTGAAGAAGTTAGTAATTTAAAAGGCATAATACATGAAAGGGATCAGCAAATTCAAGAAATACAACAACAAATCTCACAAAGGGATCAGGATATAATAGCAATGCGTCGACAACAATAATTTCTTATGCGGCAATTTAGCTCTGGTCCAAGTTATATTCCTCCTGGTACTGGTGATGATGCCGCCGAGGACGACGACGACGACGATATTGCATGAATGTTTGTACTTAGTATTTTTTATTTTATTGAGATTTACAAACCTTCATTTTTATATTTTTAATTAGTACTACTATTTTATTTTAAGCATGATTGGAAATCCATGTAAAAATAGGTAAGTCTTTACATATTTATTTTTTGTTGGTTTATAGGATTTTCATTTTGTTAAAAATGATACTTTTTATTTGTCTATTTTCGATGCAGGTAGCAGAAGAAGATTGGAATGAGAATGATCTCTTAAGTACCGGATTATCTGCTATTTTATCTTTCCTTGGTTTTGAGACTATGAGATTGTTAGATATTATTTTTGTTCTAACTTGGTTGTATTTATTTTTGTTGTTGTATTTTTGACTATTCTAAAACTTGGTTAGTTGTTAGTCATATGTTGTATTGAAACTTGGTTGATAAAACATATTGTTTGTTAGTTGTATTTGGAGATATGGAACATGTTTGGATATATTTGTGATGAAATTTTGTTGCATTAAGCATATGTATATATATGATAAATATCAAAAAGAAAAAATTATTGATAATTTTTATTACTTTTGCAATGAATTTTGCGACAAAAAATGATTTGATGCAAATTTATCGTCATGTATTCGTTGTAAATCTGCAACGAATTCAGTTTTTGTTGCAGATCTACAATGAATCTAAATTCATTGCAGATCCGCAACGAATTCAGAATTTTTCTTAGATTTGCAACGAAATTCTGAATTCGTTGCAATTTACAACGAATATTAAAATTCGTTGCCAATTGCGACGAATTCAGTTTTCGTTGCATATTGCGACAAATTTTGATTTCGTTGAAGATTGCAATGAATTTAGAATTTCGTTGCAAAAAATAGATTTTCGGTTGAAGAGAAGTTTGCGATAAATTTTTTTTGTCGCAAAATCAGTCAATTTTTCATCGCTAAATTTAGGGAAGACTGATTTACAACGAATATTTTTTTGTCACAAATTTTGTTGCAAAAGTTTTTTTTAACGAATTTTTTTTAAAAAATTTGTTACTAAATTCGTCCCTAAATGATTGATTTTTTTATTTTTATTTTTTTTTTTTTTTTTTTTTAGTGAGTGGACCTGAGTTCAAAGCTAATGCTATTATGTCTTACTGGTCGCTCGATAAAGTTCCTACAAGAACGACAAAGAATCTTCTACAAGAGTTGGGCGACAATTGAAATCCCCATCTTAATGGGGAAGTCAAGAGAAAGAAGAAGAAACTTCGATTTAAGCGTGACCAATTTGAATCAGACTTTTTGCCAATCCTCATTTTATAAGGGTCATCCATAGTGAATCCAAAATCCATTAACAATCTCATCAATGTTAATGAACATAATTATTCAATCTACACATGCAATAGATATGAATAACTTAAACCTTCTCCATACGACATGTATTAAATCATTTAATGAGGCTTAATTCACGTATTAACCCACTTTTTCAATTTATTATGGAGAACTTATTATAAATGAAGCTAAAATAATATAAAATCAACTCAACTCTACCAGTTTCATACTTATTAAACTTAATCTTTTTATTTTCATCTAATTTTTGATGTCGATCGGTAGAGTGTTTAGTCGTCTATGCTACTTAAGTCATAATCTTTTTATTTTCATCTAATTTTTGATGTCGATCGGTAGAGTGTTTAGTCGTCTATGCTACTTAAGTCATAACAAGATTTAATTGATGATAATAATACAAATCTTGATAAGTAGCATAGCAATTAAGGATGTCTTCCAATATGAGACCAGATGACAAATTAAGATATGTCGAATATCTTCCTTTTTTTATTAAAAATAAATTGGGGATTTTTTAATTATTATTATTATTACTATTATGATTATTATTATTATTATAAAAACCTTATAAAAATTATGGAAATGAAAATTTCCTTTTTTAATATACAGGAAGTTATAATAATTTTAGATAAATTGAGGGGTCAAAGTGAATGTTCTCTCATTTCAACGCTATAAATGCGCGGCCTCCCCTCTAAAGCCGCAATCCTTCTCTGGGCAGAAGCAGCAGCAATGGCGATCGAGTCGGCGAAGTGCGCTTGCTGCGGCCTGCGCGAGGACTGCACCTTGGAGTACATCGGCAGCGTGAAGGCCGACTTCGACGGCAAGTGGCTCTGCGGGCTCTGCGCCGAGGCCGTGCGCGACGAGCTCAGCAGGCGGCAGCGGCGGAGCTCATCCGGCGTTCTCCGGGACGCCATCGCCGACCACATGTCCTTCTGCAGGAAATCGTCCAACTCCAATCCGGCCACCAAGGTCGCCGACGGCATGCGGATGATGCTGCGGCGGAGATCCGGCGATCTGTCAAAGCCCCCCGCGTCGCCCGTCAAGTGCGGATTCAGAATCGCGAGGATCGCCGATTAGGGTTACCGGTTCGTTTCGCCCCTTTTATCTCGTCTTGCATGAGTCGAGGTTTCTCGTCACCGTGTACATATTTGACCAATGAAATCGCTCTCTTGAGTTGGGGATATCATTCAGAGTTCCAACTTTGCTGAATATTTCGATCGCAATCAACAGGATCGATGACTAATGGTTAGAACTGTAGATCGGCGCCTAGATTTCGATTCATTTCCCCCTTTTTCGATCGGCGCCTAGATGGTTATTTTATTTTTCGATCGGCGCCTAGATTTCGATTCATTTCCCCCTTTTTCTTATCTTGCCTGCTTCGATCTCGTCATTGGGTGCATATTTGCTCAAAGAAATCGCTCTTTTTGAGCACAACATTCAAATTTCCAACTTTGTTAGGGTACCAATAGTAGATTTCTTTTCCCGATAGCCGAGTTGATACTTGAACCCAAGGCTGAATAGGCCTCTGTGATTTACCCCTTCCAGGGTAGGGATTCAATTTTTTTTCGTCTCTTTTAATTAAAATTTAGCCTTTAATTTGATCGAAAGAAAGAAATTAAATTATTCTTTTTTAGTTTATTATTATTTTTGTGTGTGTGTTTGTTAACCTCGTAAATTCATTTCCATGTTATACATAATTGCATTTCTTCCTCTTCCCTAATTATAAAGAATTTATTTATTTATTTATTGGACCGAAATAAAATAGTAAAATTAGACCGAATTAAATTCCTTCCTTCCTTTTATTCCTTTCCAAGATAAATTATGAAAATAAAATAACATAAAATGAACAGAATTGATTTTTTTTCTTCTTTCTATTTATCTCTTTCGTTTTCGATATCCATTTCAGTCCATTTCTACCTGATTTGGAGATTGAATGGGGAAGAAAAATAAGAAGAATTTAACCTTCCAAGTAAACACAATCATTAAAAGCTCCATGTTGATTGATACCTCAGAGAGAGAGGTGGAGGATGACAATGAGCTTGCTCGATCGGGCGATGGAGAGCAACAATTAATAAATAGCAACTAGCTAGCCTAGCCTAGTAGCAACTCTAGACACCCTCTCGAGGTGATCGAGTTCGATCTAGTGGAGCTCCCTTTTGCTTCATCATCTCTACCAATTAACTATGCATGGTCATTCCATTCATCGCTAGCTGCTTTCTCGACAAGGGTGTGGACTTGTAGCACCGATGGGTTGCCATGCCTGAACCCACAACCATTCCTATGACTGTTTGTTTGATAGCGTACGTGTTGCTATCGATCAGATTCTAGTGGAAAGAAGAACACAACGCAACTATTTTTATGATGGTTAGATTGTCGAAGAAGACTTCCTAATGCCTTTAGAGTTTATTGATTGTATTGACAATGCGATAAGAAATGATAATGCATCATATATATTGTGAGATATAAAATGAGTTGTGTGATCGTATGGATGGATATCCCTTATTGGTGATAGAGCCTGATTCCTGCTGTTTATCGTGATAGGATAGCATATATCGATCGTGAGATTTGATGGATGCACAACTTGTTTGAGTAGCCATGCATAATCAATAAACCTTTTGTTTGAGTTACGGTCATTAATCGCATTACAATGCCCCCTTCAAGTTTGCTCCAATGTACTATCCTTCCGAGACCACCTGATGCCTTTGCAAGGGGATAAGCAAAGACAACATATCATATTGTGAGATATGAAACAAGCGTGTTGTGCTGTCGTATGGTTGGATTTTCATCGTCAATACTAGCCAAAGCACTTATTGGGGATAGGGTCCGCAGCTCATTTCAAATATTGTTGATAGAGCTTGATTCCTGCTTACCCGGATAGTATAGCCGATACCGATTGATAAGATTTAATTTGATGGATCCACAACTTGTTGGAGTAACCATGATCAAATGAACCTTTTGTTTAAGTAAAGGTAGTCAAATTACAATACCCTTCGAGCTTGTTCCAATGTACTATCCTTCCGAGTCCACCTTGTTACATACCCTCACTCCATTTTTAAAGATTTAAAGACTATTCTTGTCCAAAAGGACTGATATTTTATTGTCTCCCAAATCTTCCTCTAATCCAAATCTTAAAGATAGTAAATAGAGAATAATTTTTGCGATTTAAGCACGTCTATACGTTTCAACTTCTTGAAATTTAAGATTTCAAATAATAGTAAATAAAAATAACTGTTAAAACCAGCATAATTTTTCTAGCAAAAATTAAAAGGGGCCCAAGTCATATAAATCATAGAAAAGGTATCTTTAAAAAAATAAATAAATAAAAGGGCACCCTATTAGATATTTTATTTATTGTTGATTTCATCAAGATCTTAAATTATAAAATTTAAACACAATTATCCTGTTGATATTTACAATACTACAACAATATTATATTAAGTGTTACATATTATAATAATCACCTAATAATTTTTTCATGTTGTAGTAGCTAATAGTAGTTATCATAATAGTATTGAAAATAAAGATATTTTCGAGATAAAATATTTAATTGTACACCTATTATTTTTTTTTTTAAAAAAAACAAAGACATCCTCACAATGATTTGTTTAATTTGGGGTCTTTTGATTTTTGTCCATCTTTTTAAATGTTTTAATAAACCGGACAAATTTCCAATTATAATAAATCTATGTAATATACTTGGTTATAAAAATTAATAAAACAATAAGAATATGACTAGATTTCCGTTAAAATCCAAAGTTTGTCGAGTAAATTGCAAGATGTTCAAAATATTGCCGTATGCACGTGCAAGTCACGTGCCACAGAGTTGGGGACAGAATGAGGGACAAAGAGTCGTCATGGCCGGTGGAGATCTGAAAGCAAAAGCTTTCGCTTTTGATTCATGGCCGCCCAGAAGCTGACACACTCCTCCCTCGCCTCCTCCTTTCTCCCCGCTGAATCCGATCTCCAAAAGCGAAAGGTCGGATTAAAAATGGCGCGGCGAATCTCCCGCCCCCTCAAAAAGGCGAAGGTGAGAACGCTATGCGGCCATTAAAGATCAAAAGTGGCTCCTTGGGCGTCAAGGAAACCACAGCTTTTGCAGAGCTAGGGATTCCACTAAGGATCTTTCTATATAGCTTCAGGAGCTCCTCATCCTACTTCCATGGCCTCCGTGGCGAGGAAGCTGGTTGTGGAGGTGGTGGAAGCTCACGATTTGCTGCCCAAGGATGGGACTGGGTCTTCGAGTCCCTATGTGGTTGTTGATTTCGATGGGAAGCGGAAGAAGACGCAGACGGTGCTCCGGGATCTGAATCCGGCGTGGAATGAGGCCTTGGAGTTCGCGCTAATTGGGCCCGTCGACGACGCCGGGGAGCCGATCGAGGTTGAGGTCTACCACGACCGGCGCGCCGGGCCGAGTAGCCGGAATAATTTCCTCGGGCGGGTGAAGATCGACCCAAAGAAGGTGGTGAGGAAGGGGGAGGAGGCTGCTGTCGGCTTTCCGCTGCAGAAGAAGAACTTCTTCGGTTGGGTTCGAGGTGAGATTGACCTGAAAATGTATTATGTCGACGAACCGGTTCCCGAACCGGCACCTCCGGCGCCGCCAGAGAATCCGGTGGAGACGGGTGCTAATGAGGCGGAAGAGCCGCTGGTGGCTGCTGCAGAGAAAGTGCTTGACGAAAAGCCCGAACCTGAAAAATCGCCGGAAGCTGCAGCTGCTGACGCCGAAAAGCCAGCTGAACCCGTTCGTTCGCAGGAACCAGCGGCCGAGAATGTTTCGGAGACGGTCGAAGCCAATCCGACGCTGCCGCCGGCGAAGCTCAGCGCGGAAGAAGCCGCAGCTCCGGCGGTGGGAGCGGAGAAAGAGGCCGCCCCGATGTGGGCTCCGCGCCCGAAGCAAATGGCTCCACCGGTGGTGCGGTCCCCGGAGGTCGCGGAGCGCTCCAAGTACGACCTGGTGGACAAGATGCAGTACCTCTTCGTACGGGTCGTTCGAAGCCGAGCCCTTCCCGGCGACGCGAAGCCGCACGTCCGGGTGGCTGCCTACGGCCGCCAAGTCAGCACGAGGACGGCCTTGCGGTCGGTCTTCTTCGAATGGAATCAGACCTTCGCATTCATTCGCGACGCATCAGCGGCCGCCGCCGACCCCTCCGCCCTGGAGATCTCCGTGTGGGATCTACCGCCGGACTCCGACACCCACGACGAGGAGGATGATCACTTTCTCGGCGGAGTGCGCTTCGACGTTTCGGAGATCCCGCTGCGCGACCCACCGGATAGCCCACTGGCCCTGCAGTGGTACCGCCTCGAGGGTTTTTCTGGTCGATCCGGCGATCTCATGGTCGCCACCTGGATCGGCACCCAGGCAGATGAGTCGTTTCCCGACGCGTGGAAGGCCGACGCGCCCACCCACGTCGGTTCCCGCTCCAAGGTCTACCACTCCCCCAAGCTCTGGTACCTCCGCGCCAGCGTTATTGAGGCGCACGACGCCCTGGCGCCGTCGAACAGAGACTACGCCGTCGCCGTTAAGGCCGCGCTCGGTTTCCAAGTGTTGAAGACGCGAAACGCCGTGAGCCGTAACGGTGCACTGCCGACGTGGAACGAGGACCTCCTCTTCGTGACCGCCGAGCCGTTTGGCGACGAACATAAGCTGGTTCTCTCCCTCGAGCTCCGCCACGGGAAGGACGCCATCGCGCTGGGGTCTGCCTCCATCCCCCTTTCCTCCGTCGAACGCCGTGTGGACGACAGGAAAGTGGCATCCCGATGGCTTCACCTCCTGCCGGAGGGCGACGAGGCTCCGGCAAAAAAGGGCCAGAAGCCTGGCGTCGGCGGCCGCCTGCACGTGCGCTTGTGTCTCGACGGCGGCTACCACGTATTCGAGGAGGCGCAATACTGTCAGAGCGATTTCCGGCCGTCTGCACGGCAGCTATGGCAGGCGCCGGTAGGCGTCATCGAGCTTGGGATCATCGGCTGCAGGGGCCTCCTTCCTGTGCGCGCCATCGACGGCAAGGGAACCACCGACCCGTACGCCGTCGCCAAGTACGGGCCCAAATGGGCTCGAACCCGCACCGTCGCTGACAGCTTCGACCCGGCCTGGAACGAGCAGTACACGTGGCCCGTCTACGAACCATCCACGGTTCTCACGATCGCCGTATTCGACGAATCTGAAGACGCCACGTCGCGGTCAATGGGGAAGGTTCGGATTCGTATCTCCAATCTGGAGACCAATCGGATCTATCGCGGAACCTACCCGCTACTGCAACTTCTTCCTTCCGGCGTCAAGCGAATGGGGGAGATCGAGCTCGCGGTGCGCTTCTCCCACGCAGGCTCCAACCTTGATCTGCTCCACGTTTACGTCAGGCCCATTCTTCCGGCGATGCATCACCTCCGCCCCATACCGGCTGAGCAGCTGGAGTTCCTCCGCCTCGCGGCTGCGAGGATCGTCGCGACGCACTTGGGGCGGTCTGAGCCATCGCTGCGGCGAGAGGTAGTGCTGTGGATGCTGGACGCGACTGGGAATCCGCGCGGGTACAGCATGCGACGGGTCCGCGCCAATTGGTACCGGATCATGGTGGCGCTCTCGTGGGTCTCCGACGTGGCCAGGTGGGCAGAGGACATGCGGGCGTGGCGGAACCCGACGGCCACTGTGCTGGCGCATGGGGTGCTGGTGCTGCTAGTCTGGTACCCGGAGCTGGCCGCCCCGTCGATCATGGGACACGTGGCAGTCGTCGGGGTGTGGAGGCGCCGGAGACGACTAAGAGAGCTGATGCCGCACCCGTGCCTGAGGGCGTCGCAGGCGGAGGTGGTGGAGCGGGAGGAACTGGACGAAGAGTTTGACCCAGTGCCGAGCCTGCGGGGATCGGATGTTGTTCGCGCCCGGTACGACAAGATGCGCGCGGTGGCGGCCAGGTTTCAGGCGATGCTGGGGGACGTGGCAGCCCAGGCTGAGCGGGTTCAGGCGCTGGTGACTTGGAGAGACCCACGGGCGACGGGGATGTTCGTGGTGCTGTGCTTCGTGGTGGCAGTGACGCTCTATGTGGTGCCGGCGAGAATGACCGCAGTGGCGGCGGGATTCTACTACTTGAGACACCCAATGTTCAGGGACCGTTTGCCGTCGGCCGCTGTCAACTTCTTCCGGCGGCTTCCTTCGCTAGGTGAAAGAATTTTGTGAAGAAAAAATGATCTTGTTGGAAGTGGGGATTTCAATTTCCTTCAAATGAGATGGGGTATTTCCTATAGGGAGGATATGAAGTATTTGAATATATTTTTGGATTTAAATACGGAGGTGGATGCAGTAAAATCTTATTCATGTAGTCTAAATATATATAAGTCTCATTTTTATTAGAAAAAAACTTTAATCTATCTTCTGCCTAGTAAATTTATTATTAGGCAATCAACATATAACTTTTTTTTTCAAAAGAAAATTATAAATGGTAATAAGATGATGGATTTAATATAAATATTCTATGGAGATAAAAGTTAAATATCCGATAAGTATGAAAATAAATATAATAGATGGAGATAAATATAGAGGATATGAAATTTGATTCAAATCTTACTCATTGTCATCTCTAGTTGGAAGTAAAATTATCAGACGGATCAATTTATAACAGGTCGGCTAATTGACGGGATAGGATGAGCCGTCATTTTGACCGGTTAAAAAATTTCTAATTCAACCTACCTCAACTCAATTCAACATGGATTGTGGATTCCAACCTAAGGATCCACCCAAAAAAAATAAAATAAAATTTTTAAGTATGGAAAATTCTTGTCCTCTTGGCACTATCTGTCTTCTTTCATTCTTTGCTTTGCTTAAAATCAGCTCACGTGAGCAGCGTGTTTACAATGCTGAACTTTGCGACGGTCAATAAAAATGAAACGATCATATTATTTTTGAGTGGAATTGAAAATTTTGAAGTGATAGTCACAGTCTAGCAAACTGTTTTTCAAGGAAATCATGTGAAAGTTCACATTTCTACCCAGGTCTTCTTTATCGAGTGATAAAGGTTTCTTTGGTGTGTGAGAATCAAAGGCATGGTTGTTAATGAGTGCATTGATGAAAATCCACATACTCAACGTGAGTTCCACCCTTTATTGTGACAATATCATTTACAATGCTGACCTGTTTAAACAACACACAAGAGGAAAAATCAATTGAAGTATGGTGGATTACAACGAACCAAACCCATAAGTTTTTATTTTTAATTTTAAGTTTTAAGAAATTATTCCTCAACCCGTGGGCCAACTCAAATCTATCATCGGGCGATCTGCATGGGTCATGGGCCTAGGCATGTCAGTCTACTTGGATCCATCTTTAAATAAAATGATAAAATTTTAATTCAATGTACTTAAATTATTTAGTAGGACAGACAAACTTAACATGCCTTCTAGTTGAAAGGCAAGACTCTTGAAATAACTATGGATTTTTGGGTTTTCCTTATGTTTCTAAAATGTCTTCTGTTGTTTATTATTATTTTTTTTAATAACTTTTAAAACTTTAATTAATAAATATTAAAACATCTCTTAAGACTTATATTTCAATGTTAGTCTATTAAATTATTTGAATTGCTCAACGTTTTTTTATTTAATTAAAAGTTTTAAACTAGTGATTGATAAGTGGATAAAACCTAAACTACAATTACATCAAACAATCTTAAAATAAGCGAAGGGCAATAAGCATTACATTTGACACCATCACTAATATCTCCTCCTCCTCACCAATATATGTCTAGATGCTTATAGCTCACATTTGAATCCCTTACCTTTTGCTTCAACTGTGAGTTTTTCCAATTCGTTGCTATGACAATCCTTATCATCTTATTACATTAAAAAATGAAACAGTCTATCTTAATGGTCCTTCTAAAATAGCTTCACACTCTATAAAAGAGAATAAATTACGGGAAACATTTGCCTATACAGCGGAATCCTTATCACTTTTTGAGCCTAGTTCTCAAGGTCTACATCCTAAAAGAGAAGGCCATCGAAGTCGTTTTGCTCATTAGATAGCTCCCTTCGATAGCTAATACGCGGAGTAATAATGGAAAGGATCATCTCTTCTCCTTCCTTTTCATATCTCTCCTTCCAATTTATGATCAATGCGATATCCATGAGCATGTTAACTTATTAAAAGGAACATATTAAAAGTGTTTAAATGATTTTGAAACTTCGGAGGGGATTTTGGGAAAAAGACAGTAACTTCGGAGGTTGAAAATGGAAAGGAATTTGGAAAATTCCATAGAAGCGCATCCTTCCAGCAACTCGCTGCCAAAGTCGCAATAAAAATGACGGTTTTTGTTCGTCCCTCCGATTTGACGGGAGCATCTCTTCGTCGTTCGATCCGCCGGTGTAAAAAGCGGCGGAAATCGGAAGCTCGCTCACTGCTACTAGCAGGGGGCCAGCCGCAGATAGGATGGAAGGGAAATTGGTGTTCGCCGTCAACGGGAAGCGCTTCGAGCTCGCCGAGGTCGATCCTTCCAGTTCGTTGCTCGAGTTCTTGAGGACTCGGACTCGGTTCACGGGGCCCAAGCTTGGCTGCGGTGAAGGTAAATATTTTCTCACTATGCTGTTGTTGTTTTTGGGTTTCTGGAAGTGATATTCTAGTTTGGTTCCTGAAAGTTCGTCTTTTGCGATGGCTTGTCATTTTGATTCGCAAAGATGCTAATTTTCTGATTGGCCTTTGGGCTTTTCTACTGGCGCTACTAAGTTTTGTAAACTCGAGTGAATCTTCATTTATTTTCATTTATGAGCGCCACTGATGTTTTGTTTCAACAAGTACTTTGGTCTGATACCTGCCCATGGCCATTAACCTATCTTCTGTAGCTTTGTTTATCTTATAACTTCTCTGCTTCTGTTGTCGTTTGAGTGAGTCATCTACTTGTTTGGGTCTTGCCATGTGTTATATGTGCATTCAATACCATGAAAAGATGACTGCTGCGGTGCTTTATTCGTAACTCATGTTAGATGCATTTTATTTAAGAACTCTTGGCTCAACATTTTATAGTATCTGGAAGGTGCCCCCTTTTTTCTGCTGAGAAAATTTTGAATTACTTGGAGTATCATGCCACCTAAAGACTTGGATTTTTCAGCTCTAGTTTAATGCACATCTGCAATCTCATGGTTTAGGTGGATGTGGAGCGTGTGTTGTACTTCTTTCAACTTATGATCCAGTTAGTGGTCAAGTGAAGGACTCAAGTGTCAGTTCATGCCTTACTCTACTTTGCAGTTTACATTTATGTTCTGTTACTACCACCGAGGGGCTTGGAAATAGTAGGGATGGCTTCCATCCAATTCATCAGAGATTTACAGGATTTCATGCATCCCAGTGTGGCTTTTGCACTCCAGGCATGTGTATGTCACTTTTCTCAGCTCTTACCAATGCAGACAAGACTAATAGGCCTGAGCCTCCAAATGGGTTCTCAAAGATCACAAAACTTGAGGCAGAGAAGGCTATTGCCGGCAACCTTTGTCGGTGCACTGGTTATCGACCCATTGCAGATGTCTGCAGGAGCTTTGCAGCTGATGTTGATTTGGAAGATCTGGGTCTGAATACATTCTGGAAGAAAGGGGAAGATGCAATTGTCAGCAAGTTGCCTGGTCACAACCGAGGAAAAATCTTCACTTTTCCTGACTTCTTAAAATCTGTTGTCAAAACATCTTTAGATACTTTGATGAATGGTAAGAATACAAACTTTCTGGATTCTCAGTGGTACCGACCTACTAGCTTCGAGGGATTGTATCAACTCCTGAATTCTAATGCATTCATTGGGAGCCGTACAAAATTGGTCGTCGGAAACACTGGATCTGGTGTTTACAAAGAGAACAACCTATATGATAAATATATTGATCTCAAAGGGATACCAGAGCTCTCAGTGATCAAAAGGGATCACACAGGTATTTCATTTGGAGCAGCTGTAACAATTTCCAGGGCTATTGAAGTGCTAAAAGAAAATGTTGATAGTGTGCCTTCAGCTGAAAAAATGGTCTTTGATAAGATTGCTGATCATTTGGATAAGGTAGCATCACCATTTGTCAGAAATATGGCAAGTTTGGGAGGCAATCTGATCATGGCACAAAAATTTCAATTTGCATCAGATGTTACTACTATACTTCTAGCTGCTGGATCAACTGTTTGTGTTAGGACGGCTTCAGATAGGCGGATTCTTTCTCTGGAAGATTTTTTAGAGTGGCCTCCATTAGATGAGAAAACCATACTCGTGAGCATACTTATTCCTTCGATTTCCATGGTGGAGTTATCTTACGGAACTGACCAGCACAGTGTGTCTTCACATAGAAGTAAATCCAATATCATATTTGAAACATACAGAGCAGCTCCACGCCCCCTAGGGAATGCTGTTTCGTACTTGAATTCTGCTTTTTTGGCTCATGTTTTTTCCGATAAGATTACTGGGAATACTGTTTTACTATATCTACATTTGGCTTTTGGGGCTTATGGAAGTGAACATGCCATCAGAGCTAGGAAAGTTGAGAATTTTTTGGTGGGTAAAGTACTAGAAGTCTCAGTTTTACTGGAAGCTATTAAATTACTCAAAGAGACCATCATACCAAAGCAAGGCACTCCCCATTCAAGCTATAGATCAAGTTTGGCAGTTGCTTTTCTGTTCAAATTTCTTCAACCACTATCTAAAGACTTGGCTGTGCCTGAGAACAATTATCATAACAATGCTTCTGGTGTTGCTGTAATCACTGAACATCCTAATGAAAATTTCAACAGGAATTCCGATTTATCACATCATGAGGCATCAAACTCTGAACTATTTAACAGTTCCAGTGTTCTCTTGTCCTCAAATCAGATGATTCAGTATGGCAAGGAATATCAGCCGGTTGGTGTGCCTATCGAAAAAGTTGGAGCTGAAATTCAAACCTCTGGTATGTTTTACATCATTCTTTTTTTGTAGTTGGAATTTTTCATCATTTACATTTTTTTTGTTTATGTTATTTCTGTTAAATATTTTCAATCATTTTTTTGACTTTTAATTTGTTTTTCATAATATGGTTGTCTGGACTAGCATGCGACACTATAGAGAACATCCACCATAGTTTATTTTTGAGAGATAAATAGTTATGCTCTTGAGGAACAAACCAAAATCAACGAAAAAGAATTACCAATACAGGAAGGATGAAGCCAACCAGTGAGATTGTACCAAGGTCAAAATGTCAAGTCCACTGAAAGTATTTCTAACAATCTCGTTGTTCTTAAGCTCCAACAAACAAAGTCCATCCCATATCTGATGGGAGAATTTCACTTAGAAGTGGGGTTGAAATTTGAAATTCAAGTCATTCGAAGGATCAAAAACTGTGTGGAATGTATTCTAGTTGTATTCTATTGGTGAGAGACTTCCAATCATACATGACAAAGAAATATTCACCATACAGATGATGAGTATCCTCTGAGTCAGTGTTGCAAAACACAATTATTCGCTGACAAAAACCCTAAATCTGAGGGAAGCTGCATTTGAGAGATATTAATTGATCAATGTCCTGAGGAAAATTTTGATGAATAGGAGCTTCGTTGGTAACTGCACTAGATTTCCTATATGGTTGAGAATTATCTGGTAATTTCCTACTTCAACAAAGATTTGTCAGCTTCATACTTGAACTTTGCCTGTTGAATTGTATGCTGGAGTTTGATAAGTTAGGAATAGGTCCTTTAAACTGAGGTGTCATTGTACTGGAGAAACTAATGAAAAAAGTTTACAATTAGAGGCTTGGGGGTGTTGCGGCAAAGTAGATACGAATATGAGGGAAGGCTAGCTGTAGAAGGTCATTTCAGTTCAAGGTTATTATCTTCAAAGATCAAACACAAATGGATACGTGTTCTTGTCTAGTTGTCTTAACTAAGATTGCTGATATAGTATGGTGTTCAAAATTTTTAGGGGTATGCTGATATTCCCGATGGTAGGAATATCATGAAATCATGTTAATGACTTTTATAATTCCAAATAATTTTTAGTTACCAAATACAAGATTTAAATTTTCATACTTGGTGTGTAAGAAAACGAAGTGCCCTTTATTTTTCACATCTCTATAATATGTTTCTTTTGTTTTGATATTGGATAGTTAACACTTCAAATTGCATCATTGTTTATCTGAAGGATCCATTTTTACCATATATTAAGCAGCTAATGGCCATTAGTTTTGCTCTTATGCCCAAACCAGGTGAAGCGATATATGTGGATGATATTCCTTCTCCAAAGGACTGTCTATATGGTGCATTTGTATACAGCACACATCCTTTAGCTTGTATAAAGGGTATTAAGTTCAACCCTACGTTGGCATCAGAGAAGATCATCACCTATATAAGTGTCAATGATATTCCACCTGGTGGCAAAAATGTTGGATCTGGCACTATGTTTGGCACTGAACCTTTATTTGCTGACTCTCTGACTGAATGTGCTGGTCAACCTCTTGGCCTTGTGGTATTTCCATCCTTCCACCATTTTGACTTATGTTTTGTGTTCTTCATGTTTGAAATATATACATTCCTAGAAATTACATCTAATTTTCGGGGAGCTTTAGGTTGCAGAAACACAGAGATACGCCAATATGGCTGCTAAACAGGCAAATGTGCAATATTCCACTGAAAATTTAGAACCTCCAATTCTAAGTGTTGAAGATGCAGTCAGAAGATCAAGTTTCTTTGATATCCCTCCATTTTTATATCCTCAAAATGTTGGAAACCTATCTGGAGGAATGGCAGAAGCTGAACACAAAATTCTATCAGCAGAGGTGATTTTATATTATCATGAATATTTTTTACTGGACCAACATAAATGCTGACTGTCATCTTCCTGTTGAGATTGTGAGTTTAATGCAGACTTATATTGAGTCTTTTGATCGAGTTTAATTTAAACAATTTATTTTACTATTTTGCGTATCAAACTACAACTCTTTGGAGTTTGGACCATGCATGTTGGTCATCTACTGATTAAGGCATATCCTCAATTAGATGCATGATAAATTGGAGAAGATGCCTATTCATAATGCAGTTTGTGGGATAAAATAAAAATGATGACTTTTGATTATTGGGCTTTAACTAATGTTAAGGATCAGTATTCTTTGAAGGAAGTTGAACAAGCCTACCAGGGACCTCTTAGCTAGATTGTAGCTACAAAAGTTTTAAGTTCATAGAAAAGTTCCAATGTGTTGTAATGTGTGATGTGCATTTGGAAAGTTTTACTTTTATGGGTAAAACTAACGGCATTTGGAAAGTTTTGTATTTTTGGGGGGTAAAATTAAGGATATACTAAAGGATAAGCAATATTTTCTAATCCTTCAAGCTTATTCTTCTTTTCTTCACTTAAATGTCATGGTCATATGCAGGTTAAACTTGGTTCACAATACTATTTTTACATGGAAACACAAACATCTCTTGCCGTGCCAGACGAAGATAATTGCATTGTGGTTTATAGTTCAACTCAATGTCCTGAGACTGCACAGGGTTTGATTGCTAAATGTCTTGGAATTCCTGATCACAATGTTCGTGTTATAACTAGAAGAGTTGGAGGAGGTTTTGGTGGGAAAGCTGTACGGGCGATTCCTGTGAGCATATAAATAATTTATTTTTATCAATTATTTGAATCTCTTATGCATTGATTTGGTTACATTCAATAATGGTTAGCCACACGTATTTGGAATGATTAGTGTGCATAGACTGTCACTATATGATGATGCCCTTCCCACTTAAAAAACACCAAGAAATAGGAATTTAGATTTCAATAAAAAGCTTGTTTGTACTGTCATTTTGTATGTTCTTGTTTGGTTAACGATTATCTATTAGATATCGCCTTGTTTGCAGAGGGCACTTCTCTAATCCTTTATTGAATATGAAATATCATGATAAGTGTGAGCTGAAGAGAATAGCCAAACCCATGGTTATCTGTTTACCGGAACATGACCATATGCTTCAAAGCATGAATCTTAAAATAATTCAAACAATATATCTTGTTACTATCATTGGATGTTTCATTCATTTGATTATGACTCCCAAAACAACAAATCATTCGATGAATCTATAAACAAATTTCTGAACTGTGCTCTATGTAATTCATCTTTAAATACTCTAAAAAGTCGATATTCTGATGTTTAGGTTGCAACAGCATGTGCTCTGGCTGCATATAAATTACAGCGTCCTGTTAGGATGTACCTTGATCGCCAAACAGACATGGTTATAACTGGAGGACGACATCCAATGAAAATAAATTATTCTGTTGGTTTCAAGTCCGACGGGAAGATTACAGCTTTGCATGTAGATCTACTAATTAATGCAGGCATAACAAAAGATGTTAGCCCATCTATCCCATATAATGTGGTAGGAGCTCTAAGGAAATACAACTGGGGTGCTCTCTCATTCGATATCAAAGTCTGTCGGACAAATCTTCCAAGTAAATCAGCTATGAGGGCTCCAGGAGAAGCACAGGGATCTTTTATTTCTGAAACAGTTATTGAACATGTAGCAGCATACCTCTCCATGGATGCCAATCTTGTGAGAAATAAGAATTTGCATACTTACGAAAGCATTAAGATGTTTTATGGAAGCAGTGCTGGAGAAAACCCTGAATATACACTACCTGCTATAGTTGATGAATTGATTTCATCAACAAGCTATTTTGATCGCCTTGAAATGGTCCGGCACTTCAACTTTTGCAATAAATGGAGAAAACGTGGAATTTCCTGGGTACCCATTGTACACCAAGTTACACTAAGACCAACTCCAGGGAAAGTATCGATTCTAAATGACAGTTCGATTGTTGTTGAAGTTGGAGGAGTTGAGTTAGGACAGGGACTGTGGACAAAGGTGAAGCAGATTACGGCATTTGGACTTGGCCAACTCTTCGAAGGTGGAAGCCAAAAGCTTTTGGACAGGGTACGGATTATTCAAGCTGATACTCTTAGTATGGTTCAGGGAGGCTGGACTGCTGGGAGCACTACATCTGAATCAAGTTGTGAAGCTGTTCGTCTCTCATGCAGTATTCTAGCTGACAGACTGAAGTCTCTTAAGCAAAGTTTAGAAGAAAAAACCAGTTCCGTCTCATGGGAGACACTAATTTCCCAGGTGCACATCTAAATCCTATAAATAAATACAACAATTTCTCATTTTCCGTATTTTGTTTGTTCCATTGTTAGTTATCACATATCAGTTATCAGTAGCTAAAGTGATTTCTCTAATTCATTTATGAGGTATCTGAATCAGCCTGTTTTCTATCTTCATTTCATCGATGCAACAATTCTTTGTGTTGCTTCCTAACAACCACCCAATGAAACAAAATATATTTAAATGGAAGTAAGATGCTATTTTCTGGTCTAATTCGATAGTTTGAACCATCACAATTTCATTTTTTTCTTGCATGGTGAATCACCTTCTTTATTTGCAGGCAAATATGCAAGGTGTAAACCTGTCAGCAAGCACTTATTGGGTTCCTGATACTGATTCTATGCAATATCTAAATTATGGAGCTGCTATAAGTGAGGTAATTGTATCGATCGTGGCACACAGTTAAAAAAATTAGTTGGTTTTCAAGACACTTTAGTATATTTCTTGGTTTGCAACTTCCAATTTGTGGCTCTGTTGTAGGTAGAGGTTGATATTGCTACAGGATCCACTACGATTATCCGTTCTGATCTGATATATGACTGTGGACAGAGCTTGAATCCAGCTGTGGATATGGGCCAGGTCTGGTCTACTTGTTGTGTTCTTTTTCTTGTTTATCCCTTGTTAATCTCTGAGCAAATTACAGAATGACAATTAGCGAAACTTTATAAGCGCCAAGATAAGAATCTTTGTAATTTGATGATTGGATTATCTTTGTTGTAAATCTTGGTTTTTTATAAAATGAAAGAAAACAAATTAAAGATGGTATGAAATCTGCAGACTACCAATAGATTCGTAGTTACACAAGTTGAAATGATTTAGAGTTGAAGGTAAAGATACGATAGAGGGAGAACCAAAATAAACTTAGTAACTGTACTAAAAGGATTAAGAGATAAGAATACTATTATCGATATAAGTTTCATGGAGTCTAATGAAGGAACAAGATTGATGTAACCAATCCAATTAGCCAGGAACAAGATTGATTTAGTTAATAAATCTCAAAACTAAACAAGCCGTGTGTAAAACTCTCTATTCCTAATGACATGATGTTAAACTTCAAACTTTTCTCGATTAGTATGATCAAACATTAATCTTTGCCTCTCTTTTGGGCAGATTGAAGGTGCCTTTGTTCAAGGAATTGGTTTCTTTATGTATGAAGAAGTTGTGGAAAATTCAGATGGTTTGGTGGTCTCTGATGGTACTTGGACATACAAGATCCCCACCATCGACACAATCCCGAAGCACTTCAATGTTAAATTGTTGAGCAGCCGGCATCACCAAAAGCGCGTTCTCTCCTCCAAGGGTATGAATCCATATTTTGAATTATATCGCTTCAAAACTCTATTGATTTTGCTTTTATCTGAAAATTGTGATTGCTTTGCAACAAGACTTAAGAAACCATTCTGTGCCTGAAATGCAGTCGTCCATAGCAATGATTCTCTTGTGTCGATCATATCAAATGTGTTTCAATCGATAATATGCTTTAGCTCAGCTTGGTTTCTCCAAATAAAAGTCTATAACAATTAGAAAGTCAATTGAATTAAAATTTTGATGAAACAAAACAAAATTATAAAAAATACAAAAAAAATCTCAACTCTGGCTAAAGGGCATCTCGACTAAAGGTTATACTTTTCGAATACCAAAATGAGTCTCGTGCATAAGACAAGAGAATTAATTCTTGTAGCCTTCTAGTAAAATCTAACTCATAATTTTTAAGGTCCAAATTAAATAATTTTAGGATATTTGGTATGGCAACTGATTTCTCTACGTGATTATAAATATATCTTGATTAATTACAAAAGCTAAACTTGGACTAGCACAACTAAAATTGGATTATTATTTCTCCGTCTTTTGTGCTTCTTCTCTTTGCTAATGCTAATGTTTGTTTGGTACTTATTCTCCTAACTCTTCTTATTGGGTTTTTCTCTCATCCTGTGACTAGTATACTAAATTGAAGGATATGTCATGGACAAAGAATCATCAAATCTTGATTAGTATCGAATGGTACTAAACAAAAGGAGTGTCAAATGGTATTGAACGAAAAGGTTTTTCTTATAGAGACCATTAAAACTATCCCAACACCAATAATATAGAAACCACTAAAACTCTCCGAGCATGGATAATATAGTTACATTTACCTGTATTGTTACAGGATGGTATTAGTCTGCATGAATACAATATGGTGTTAGTCTACTATCTAAACTATATGTTTCGTCCATGTTAACTATTGATTCCGATACACTTGAAGTTGGAACTACGTTTTGCACATATTTCTAGGTTGCATGTCGTCCTTGCAGGAAGTTATATTGATTGTAAAAAGAAAATAAAAAAAATCTTGTTGATCAAAAGACACTCGTCCTGAACTTTCACCTAATGCAGTAAACTGAAAAAAATGGTAGTTTGAATGTTGATAAGGATATTGCAAACCATAAAAATCCAAATAATACATCTGAATTAATTCACAAATAGGCCCACCCTGTGTATTTGTGTTTCTTTTCATATTGTTATATTCAACACTTTGGCGGCTGATGGGCATTGTTGTATTCCCTTCTCAACCTATAATTTAAGCTTCGTTCAATGAATATTTATTTGATGATTTGGCTTCTGCTTCAATTTAATGTTTAGTGATTATGAATAAGTTTATACTGGTACGACTCATATTCATTCAGTTTATGCGTGCCATTATTATGTTTGTTGATAACTAGTTCTTGTTTGAAAAACATGTATCTCGATACGCAGCAACACCCACTCTCTGCCTTGTCCAACTGAGGTTATTTTTCCGAACGATGAAAGCCAGTAAACAGCTGATAAATTTCTTATTGCAGCTTCTGGAGAACCACCTTTGCTTTTAGCAGTTTCAGTTCATTGTGCGACAAGAGAAGCTATAAGAGCCACGAGAACTGAGTTCTCTACCGACGACACTAAAAGTTCTGCATTGGCCTTTCAATTTGATGCTCCTGCCACCATGCCTGTGGTGAAGGAGCTATGTGGACTAAACAATGTGGAGAAATACTTGGAAACCTTCATAACTACTCGGCAACCTCCCGAGGATGCCTAACAAATTCTAGTTACACTTCTTGAAACTAGTTTTCGGCATTCAGAATCTGATATACTACACCGAAATTATCGTGCTCCTTCACTTGGTAAATTTGGTGCCATGATTGGATATTATTTTGCAGAGCTGAGTTTACTCATTAACCTAAAGATGATAGGAAGGAAAGGCAAACCATAAAGGGTTTTGAAGAAGGATTCAAGCAGCAAAACTTCATAATCTTCAAGAACTCTTAATGAACAGTGTTGTTGTTTTTACACTTTTTCTTATCCTTCCTTTTTTTTCACCAATTTAAACATCAAAACTACTATTTGTAATTTAAATAAATAATTTGACTCTGTTCAACTATTTCTACATGTCTGTAATTACTTGATATTAATGCTAAATAATTCTAAGCCATCAGAACAATTAACAAGGACTTATTGCTATCTTTATCCTTGGCTTTGTCTTGATAGATATAATTGATAGTGAATTTTTTTTTAAAAAAAAAAGAGAAATGACTTTTGTTCATTTTAGGTAGAAGTTATTTTATCATAAAAGGAAGGACAATATCTTTTTCTTTCTTAGAAAAAGTAATGGGGTAACAATTGAAAGGATACTCTTGATTATATTTTTTTTCTTGAAAAAAAATAAAAGAGCACTTTATTATATTTTTATATCGAAAGTATCCTTATCAATTATTTTGTAGGTGTATAATGTGTTAAAAAAAATTAACTTCGTCAAAAAAAAATCTTTACATTGAGTATATTTATTGATGTGGATATGGCTCAAGGATAAAGAAGGAATTAGGAGAAAGAGGAGAGGTATTTCGATCTCTCTATTATTTAGGGTTTAAGGGAGGGGAGGAGGTATTGTTGTAAGGTGGAGGTTTGTTTTTTGCTTCCGCCGCCAGGAGACTTGGCCAACTTCTCTCTCTCACACTCCGCTCCTCGCCGGTGCCGGCCGCCACTCCTTTCCTTCTCCTCCTTGCGACGCCGCCACTGTACAAACTTGGCGTCGTCCTCTTCCCCTCGCCTCTTAATCCGGCGCCTCCTTGTCGGTGACCCCGCAGGGGACTCCTTGCATCGCCTCTTCATGGCGATGCCGCCGGCCACTATATCCTTTTCTTCTTCCTCTGTGTTCCACAGCTACCTCAATAGGCCACCGCGACCTCTCATGCCAACGGCCTCAGCATTGGCACTGCCTCACGCTCACGCACAAGGATGGCTGGCGACGTTGACACTGCAACAGACAAAGGGGCACACCCCCTCCACCTCTTCTCCATCGCCACAGCCAGCCTTCACCGCAAGTTAAACAAGCGGTCGACCACACCTTCGCCTTCCAGCATCATCATCTGCTCCACAGCCACCGACGAGCAGTCTCCAACCACCAGCATCGCTCCCAGCAAGCCGCCTTGCTGCCTTCGCCGGCTGTTGGACCACGCCTCTCGTCGCTAGCCTCCACCCTTTTCCTCCTTTTCTTCCTCGAACACACCATGCCACTACCACAGCCAGTTACCACGCCAACCCTTCCGTCCGGCATTTGCCATCGCCGGCATAGCACTGCCACATTAGTCGTCTCCACGTGCCACCTCCGGCAGGCGCAGTCGCCCCTAGTACTTACTGTTGTCGTAGGTCACCGATCAGATAGTGTTCTGCTTCGATTGTGTTCCGACCTTCGCGCCGATTTGGTTTGTGCACTGTGTGGCAACCTATGCGCTGATCTAGTTTGTGTGTCGTGTCCTGGCCTCGCGCTGTATCTTATTCCGACCTGTGTGCCATGTTCCGGCCTGTGTGTTGATGTCACATCTCGGCCTACGTGCCGATTTTATATCCCAGCCCGCGTGCCAATATCATATCCTAGTCTACGTGTTTCTGCTAGGTCCCGTCCTGTGGGTCGTCTTCGGGATCCATGTCACATTCAACACTGCGCCACCAAACTCAGCTCCACATCCGACTCCCGTTCATCTACTATTTCAGGTAACGACAACTCGAGCAACATCTCGACCAACTCACCGATCCACCCGAGGGCGCCCCCTGGGCCAGGGTACATTCTTCGTTCATATTCTATACATATTTCATTATTTTATGTATTAGTCTGTTACTTATATATTCGTTCGATCTGTCTCGAATATCGGGGTACCAGGGACCGGGGCGACTTGGTCGCTGGCTGCAAGTAGCGTTGACCATAGGACTTCTGACGATTTGATCAGCATAAAAGCCATCTCAGCATACCCCCCCTCCGGGACGTCGCAATTCAGTCAACATTCCATCCACCTCACCTGGTGATCCCTCTGACTCAGATTCTGGACAGGATCAATTTGACGTCGTCTATAGGAATCTTCTCCATCTGTTCTGGAACGTGAAGATAGATGACATCGAGAGGTTCTCTACCATTATCACATTCTCGGAGGATCCTGACAAACATATTATCCTCTACCCTCACTCCACGGATATTCGGGAGTCGAGGGATTGAGTTAAAGCTTCAGCTGGCCGACAGGTTAGTTTTTCCATTATATTTTTTCCTTGACTCTACGAGTATTCGGGAGTCAAGGGACCAAGACAAACCCTCAGCCGGTTGGCACGACTCCTCGATCAGGTACATTACGGGCTCTGCTCCCTTTTTACAGTTATAGGATCTGCTATAGCTCCTTGATAAGAGAGTAAGATCCTAGTTCTTTGGTCAAAGACGAGGGCCTTCGATCTTTGATCGGACACTAGGGGCCCAGCTCCGCGATCAGACATTAGGGGTGTTAGTTAGAGCCCTAGAGCCAATCATTTGATGATTGTATGGACTCATGTATATCATATTCTTGTATATCAATAAAGGTATTTGTTTGGTTATTATACTTATTTATATTAGTGCCAAATAGACTAAGTATAATAGCGTCCTTGAGTAGAAGGTTCATACCTATATCAATTGATTAGTTGAATCGATAGTGAGATGATATAGGGAACACTACTCTAAATCATTCCTAGTCGAGTATTAACATTCAGGGACAATGTTAATACAATAAGACTAGCATGTAGGTCAGCTCGATGACTTGATCTCACAAGTCATGGATATAGAGATATCAAGCTGACACATGGGTATACATTAGAGAATGTATACTGAATGACCCGTCATGAGAAAGTATCATGGATCGTTATATGAGTGTCATATACTTTCTCATGTGACTATTAGTATGACAATTAGTCCTTAGACCTGAAGTCATCATGGATCCCTACATAAGGAGTTATGTACTTTGGTTTCGTCAAACGTCACCCGTAACTGGGTGGACTATAAAGGCGATTACTGGGTATATAACGAATTATGTAGAGGGATGTGAGTGATGTAGATGGGATCTATCCCTCCCATATGACGGGAGCGATATCGGTATTCTTGATAGAGTGAGACCACTAAGTGCATGGCCATGCCCAAATGAGTCAACATTAGATGTTGAGCTCATTTGATCGAGTGAGTCTACTTGGAGTTCAAGATTTAGATTGATTAGAGGATGACACGGTCTATGCCTCATATTGATCAATCTAGACGTCTAGGATAGAAGGACACTTGTCATTATTTTGTGAGTAGTCACAATTGGTAGTCACAAGGTGATGTCGGATCTCGACATTCTTGTAACTTGGATAGTAATGATGTGTTGCTAGATACCGCTCATTACTTATGCTCCTAAATGGGTTTAGGGCATTGCCAACGTTACAAGAACCTATAGGGTCACACACTTAGGACAATTAGGTGGAGATTAGGTTCATATGATGAACCAAGAGGATTAGATTCATTTGATGAATCAAATTGGATTAAGAGTAATCCTAATTGGGCTAACTTGAGTTCGACTCAAGTTGATTCATGTGTTAAATGAGTCTAATTTAGATTTTGACTCATTGAATCAATTTAATTTAATGAATTAGATTCATTATATTAAGTTGGCTCGAATCAAATGGTTGGATTAGATCCACCATGGTAGAGATGGAGTCAAGTTTGACTTGACTTGAGAAGGAAGACCAAAGGTCAATTTTGACTTGACCTTTTTGCCACCTCATTGGTGAGTTGACATTAGGTGGACCAATAATGATGTTCCACATCATCATGGGTGCCACCTCATGAAAGTAACAAAGTCACTCTCTTAATGGTTTCATATTAATTGTAATTAATGCAATTAATGTGATTTTATGATTTCATATTAATTGCAATTAATGCAATTAATGTGAATTTTGAAATGTGGCCGGCCACTTGGTTTTTGGGTGAAAAAATTCATTTTTCATTCACTTGTGTGCATCTTCCTCCTTCTCCCTCTCAAGCTCTCCCTCTCCCTCTCCTCCCTTGGCCGAACCACATAGGTGCTAGCACACCTTGGTTTTTGGTCATCTCCATCTAGTGTGTCCGTGTGGATACTTCTAGAGGACCGGCGCAGCGGTCTTGAGATCCGGCATCATTTGGACGAGCGGAAGCGAAGGGCATCGCATCAAGGGTAAACACTTTTCCTCATAGATCTAAGTAGTATATCAGTTTTGAACTCGTACAAGAAATAGTTTTTAATTTTTATACGAATCTTTGCGGATCTACGGCTTTGGGTCCTTGGGGTTTCCGCGACGCGATTTTCGCGGCTCGAAGAACCCAACATGGTATCGAGCCACGTGCAAAGACTTGTACGAGTTAGTTTTGGTTTTTGGAAAACAAAAGCTTCTGTGATTTTCTGTAAAATTCAATTTTATGTTTTTATGGGTAATTTTTCCTTATAGGCGAAGCACAAGTGTCTCGGCACTTGTAGGCTTCGGCTATCGGGAAGAATTTTCCCAAACGGCTTCGTTTCGACCCAAAATCTTTTGGGACAGCGGACTCGGGTGCCTTTAGATCGCAACGGAGCAACTCACGATGGTTAGATCGTGGGTAGGGGCGCTGCCCCTAACCCCGCAAGGGGATTTGCTCCGCGATCGCACCCGAAATCGCTAAAAACGAACCCGTCGGGAAGATTTTTCCGAAACGGTAATGTCTCGGCCCAAATCGTTTTGGGACAGCGGGTTTAGGCGCTGTTGGATCGCAAAGGAACCCTCGCGATGATTAGATCGCGGGCAGGGAGGGGATCCGTTCCGCGATTGCACCCGAAACCGCTAAACGGGACCGCCGGGAAATTTTACTTGTAAAATTGTAAAAATTAATTTTAAAATTATAGAAAATTATGAAAATATATAATTTTGAATTATATATATTAATTTGTAATAGTCATGGCCCAAAGCCCAATATGATTGGTTGTGTTGTAATTCATAATACGACCTGCGTGTCGTGATGTGTTTTCGCGTGTTGTATTTATTTTATTATTCGCGACCTGCGCGTCGTGCCTCGTCTTTTATTCTTGTTGTAAATTAGATTTAGACTCGAATGTAACTCGAGTTTCAAATTGTAATATACAAATTGGAGCGGTGGAGGGTCCACACGAGACGGAGTTCCGAGGCAGGCACGAGCAACACAAGGTGGTCAAAGGGAGGCGCTTGGAGAAGCTGTTGACCCTAGGTTGACCAATCGATCTTCTCATTGGCTTGAGAAGATCGTAGTAGGGCCATGACTAAATCACAAATAGATTAATTAATTAATTATTATGTATTTGATGCATGTTTAATAATTAATTAATTAATTAGTGTCTTAACGATTAGATTAGATCTAAGTCGTGCACATGATGCACCCTTGCGATTAGATTAGATCTAAGTCGTGCACAAGATGCATTCTTCTCGATTAGATTAGATCTCGATCGAACCAACTCTAAAATGCCTAACCGTGCCGTGATACCTATCACTACCTCGATCACATGTATTGTTGAATCTGCCAAAGCAGAGCAATACATATTATCTTGGTAGGGTACGGAGGGACAATCTTGGTCCCGCCTATCAACGCATGGGTGAATACAAACTCAATTAGATTGAGTATTCCTAGTTACTCGGTTGGATCGAGTCAACTATAGGCATTCTTCCAATAGTTGGAAAGATAGGTCAAAATCACATCTATATTAACTCTCGAGCGTATTAGCCAAAGCTAACTCGAGTTTTAATATAAATGCGGATATTGATTCTATAAACAAGAGTTGCATAGAGATGTAATTGGTAATCGTTACCTACCGATCATACTAAGCCTTGGGCGTATTAGCCAAAGCTAACTCAAGGGTTAGTATGATGTGGATCTTGTCCCACAAGAATTATAGAATTCAGTGGGAGCATCATTTAATTAAAGGCCTAATTAAATGATTTTTAAAGAATATGATATTTATTTCGCAAATTTTTTTGTAGATAACCATGACGTCGAACACGAATTCCCTGCGATGCGTCCTTGAGAAGGACAAGCTCAGCGGAGCAAAGACTGGTACGGGAACTTGAGAATAGTTCTCACCGGGAGCGTAAGCTGTCGTTCGGAGCAGCTCATTAGGCTCCTCCCGCCAATGCCCTGAGCCGACAAAGATGCTTACAAGAAGCATCAAGGCGACGCATTAGATGTGTCTGTCTAATGCTCGCGACCATGAACTCGGAGCTTGAAGCAACATGAGTTGATGGGCGCTTTTGATATGGTTGAGCATCTTCGCCAACTATATCAGGGACAAGCGAGCATGAGAGATTTGAGATCTCGAAGGCACTGTTTCATGCAAGATGTCGACGGGGCTTCTGTAGGTCCTTATGTACTCAAGATGATTGGGTACATAGAGAACCTACAAAGACTGGGGTTCCCACTTGGCCAAGAGCTGGCCACTGACTCCTTGCCGGATAGCTATAGTCAATTCGTTCTCAACTATAACATGAGCGAGATTGACAAGCCACTGCCCGAGCTACTTAGTATGTTACGATGCTGAGATTAACCTTAAGAAGGTTAAGCCCATTCCGATGGTCGAGCATAAGGGCAAGGCAAGCCCAAAGGCAAAGGAAAGTCCCAAGCCAAGGGCAAAGGCAAAACAAGCATAAAGGAGGGTCGCCAAGGATGCTACTGTTAGAGTGCACTGGAAGAGGAACGCAAGGTATACTTGGAAGATCTTAAGAAGAAGCGAGTGAGACTTCCACTTCAGTGTATATGTTATAAGTCAATCTATCTATTTCTACATCATGGGTATTAGATCTTGGATGTGCTTCTCACATTTGTCTTGATGGCAGTGAGAAATAGCAGAGCATTGGCAAAGGCGAGGTGGGCCTACGAGTAGGCAATGGCACAGGTTCTGCTATTGCTGTAGGAACTTATCTCTATCTCGCCCTCTGGGCTTGTACTAAATTTAGATGATTGTTGTTATGTGCCTGCTCTTACTAAAACATAGTTTCGGTTTCTTGTTTAGACAAGAAAGGATACTCTTTATAATAAAAGACAAATGTTGTTACGTTTATTTAAAAGATATGTTCTATTGTAGTGCACCACTAATAAGCGGACTCTATATTCTAGACCTTGAGAGCCCTATCTATAACATTAGTACCAAGAGGTTCAAGTCAAATGACATGAACCAAACCTACCTCGCTTGTCGCTTAGGTCATATAAATGACAAGCGCTTATCGACTCCATAAGGATGGTTTCTTTGGACTCATTTGATTTTGAATCATATGAGATATCGAGTCATGCCTACGAGGCAAGATGACCAAGGCGCCCTTTAGTGGGCATGGCGAGAGAGCTGATTTGTTGGGACTCATACATAGTGATGTATGTGGCCCTTTCAATGTTCTTGCTAGAGGCGGTTATAGGTACTTCATCACATTCCTGATGATTTCGGTAGATATGGTTATGTGTACTTGATGACACATAAGTCTGATCCTTTGAAAGTTCAAAGAATTCAAGAATGAAATCTGAGAACCGACTTGGCAAGAGTATTAAGGTACTTGATCGGATCGAGGTGGTAAATACTTAAGCCATGAGTTTCGTGACTACTTAGTGAGTGTGGGATTTTATCTCAACTCACTCCTCTGGAACACCACGGTGGAATGGTGTATCCGAAAGGAGGAATCGTACCTTATTAGATATGGTACAATCTATGATGAGTCACACGGATCTTCCGACATATCTATGGGGATATGCTCTGACACGGCAGCTTTCATACTCAACCGAGTTCCATCAAAGGCCGTGATAAAGACACCATATAGGATATGGACTGGAGAGATGCCGGTGTCTTTCATGAGGATTTGGGGTTGTGAGGCTTACGTTGGGCGTCAAGTCTCGGACAAATTAGGACCCAAATCCGACAAGTGCTTTCATTGGATATCCCAAGGAAACTAAGGGATATTACTTCTACATTCCCGATCGGCACAAGGTAGTTGTGGCAAGGCTGGGGTCTTTCTAGAAAGAGACTTTGTTTCTAGAAAGACTAGTGGGGCAGCGTTCGATCTTGAAGAAGTTCAAGATACGAACAATAGCATGATGCCTCGATGGAAATTGAGCTGGAACCACAAAGTGTTGTGGATGATGTTGTTCCACAAGGTGTTGAGGAACAACAACCGATTCAAGTAGACATACCTCTTTGCGGGTCGATAGACGTCGTCAGGCTGAGAGATACTCATTTCTCTTGTCGACCATGATGACATTGTGCTCATGAGGATGAGCCCACCACCTATCGAGGCGTGATGAGACGATTAGAAATGGCTGAGGCCATTCTCGGGCTGAATCTTCGATCGATGATGTGATCAAACAGTTTGGTTTCATCAAGAATGAAGATGAGCCTTGTGTCTACAAGAAGGTTGTAGAAAACATAGTTGTCTTCGTCATATTATATGTGGATGACATACTACTCATTGGGAAGGACATCCTTATGCTTCAGTCTGTCAAGACCTGGCTAAGGAGTTGCTTCTCAATGAAGGACTTAGGTGAGGCATCCCACATTCTTGGGATACAGATCTATAGAGATAGATCTAAGAGATTGCTTGGCCTAAGTCAGAGTACATACATTGACAAGGTACTCCTTCGGTTTGCCATGCAGAACTCCAAGAAGGGATTTCTGCCGATGTCACATGGCATGAGTCTTTCGAAGACTCAAGGTCCCTCTTCTAGAGAGGAGAGAGACCGCATGGATCAGATCCCTTATGCCTCAGCCATAGGATCGATCATGTACGCCATGCTATGTACTCGACCTGATGTCTCGTATGCTTTGAGCATGACGAGCAGATACCAGTCAGATCCAGGTGAAAGTCACTGGATAGCGGTTAAGAATATTCTTAAGTACTTAAGAAGGACTAAAGAATATTTCTTGATATATGGAGGCAATGATGAGCTAGCTGTAAAGGGTTACAGTGATGCTAGCTTCCAGACTGACCAGGATGATTATCGATCGCAGTCAGGGTTCGTATTTTGCATTAATGGTGGTGCTGTGAGCTAGAAGAGTTCGAAGCAGGACACAGTAGCTGATTCTACGACAGAGGCCGAGTACATTGTTGCACCCACAGAGGCTAACATCGCAGATCCCTTGACCAAGGCTTTGGCACAGAGGAAGCACGATGGTCACACTAGGTCTTTAGGCCTTAGAGCCTATCTTGATTGGCACTAGTGACTGAGTGGTGTTAGTTAGAGCCTAGAGCCAATCATTTGATGATTGTATGGACTCATGTATATCATATTCTTGTATATCAATAAAGGCATTTGTTTGGTTATTATACTTATTTATATTAGTGCCAAATAGACTAAGTATAATAGCGTCCTTGAGTAGAAGGTTCATACCTATATCAATCGATTAGTTGAATCGATAGTGAGATGATATAGGAACACTACTCTAAATCATTCCTAGTCAGTATTAACATTCGGGGACAATGTTAATACAATAAGACTAACATGTAGGTCATCTCGATGACTTGATCTCACAAGTCATGGATATAGAGATATCAGTGACACATGGGTATGCATTAGAGAATGTATATTGAATGACCCGCCATGAGAAAGTATCATGGATCGTTATATGAGTGTCATATACTTTCTCATGTGACTATTAGTATGACAATTAGTCCTTAGACCTGAAGTCACCATGGATCCCTACATAAGGAGTTATGTACTTTGGTTTCGTCAAACGTCACCCGTAACTGGGTGGACTATAAAGGCGATTACTGGGTATATAACGAATTATGTAGAGGGATGTGAGTGATGTAGATGGGATCTATCCCTCCCATATGACGGGAGCGACATCGGTATTCTTGATAGAGTGAGACCACTAAGTGCATGGCCATGCCCAAATGAGTCAACATTAGATGTTGAGCTCATTTGATCGAGTGAGTCTACTTGGAGTTCAAGATTTAGATTGATTAGAGGATGACACGGTCTATGCCTCATATTGATCAATCTAGACGTCTAGGATAGAAGGACACTTGTCATTATTTTGTGAGTAGTCACAAGGTGATGTCGGATCTCGACATTCTTGTAACTTGGGTAGTAATGATGTGTTGCTAGATACCGCTCATTACTTATGCTCCTAAATGGGTTTAGGGCATTGCCAACGTTACAAGAACCTATAGGGTCACACACTTAGGACAATTAGGTGGAGATTAGGTTCATATGATGAACCATGAGGATTAGATTCATTTGATGAATCAAATTGGATTAAGAGTAATCCTAATTGGGCTAACTTGAGTTCGACTCAAGTTGATTCATGTGTTAAATGAGTCTAATTTAGATTTTGACTCATTGAATCAATTTAATTTAATGAATTAGATTCATTATATTAAGTTGGCTCGAATCAAATGGTTGGATTAGATCCACCATGGTAGAGATGGAGTCAAGTTTGACTTGACTTGAGAAGGAAGACCAAAGGTCAATTTTGACTTGACCTTTTTGCCACCTCATTGGTGAGTTGGCATTAGGTGGACCAATAATGATGTTCCACATCATCATGGGTGCCACCTCATGAAAGTAACAAAGTCACTCTCTTAATGGTTTCATATTAATTGTAATTAATGCAATTAATGTGATTTTATGGTTTCATATTAATTGCAATTAATGCAATTAATGTGAATTTTGAAATGTGGCCGGCCACTTGGTTTTTGGATGAAAAAATTCATTTTTCATTCACTTGTGTGCATCTTCCTCCTTCTCCCTCTCAAGCTCTCCCTCTCCCTCTCCTCCCTTGGCCGAACCACATAGGTGCTAGCACACCTTGGTTTTTGGTCATCTCCATCTAGTGTGTCCGTGTGGATACTTCTAGAGGACCGGCGCTTGACGGTCTTGAGATCCGGCATCATTTGGACGAGCGGGAACGCGAAGGGCATCGCATCAAGGGTAAACACTTTTTCCTCATAGATCTAAGTAGTATATCAGTTTTTGAACTCGTACAAGAAATAGTTTTTCGAATTTTTATACGAATCTTTGCACGGATCTACGACTTTGGGTCCTTCGGGGTTTCCGGGACGCGAAAAAGCGGTTTTCGCGGCTCGAAGAACCCAACAAGGGGCACAGTGTTTGCGCTACTCGAAATTTCGTTATGTTTCCCCTGTACAAAAATTTATACAAATACAGAACTTTTCCTAGCAACCCATGTGCTTTTCAGGAGTTAAACTTGGATTGCAAATGAAACTTAACATTATTAATCCAAGTTCAACCCATGTGTTCATCAGAAGTTAAATCATATTACAAATGTTGATTAAATATCTATTTCAAGGATTGGTTTCCAGGTAATTGGCGAGACACTCAGCCTTCTTGGGTATGAGATCATCAACCACTTCCTAGATAAAACCTTTCAAAGAAATTGAATATTTAAACTCCTTACAGTAACCTTAGGTTTAACTACAGAAACCTCAATCGAAGCACAAAATCGCTAGCCTCTTGTATTGGTATTTCAGGATCCATACAAAGGAAACTAAACTAGTATACAGCGGAAACAATTAACTAGTTATACCTTTCTTTGTATCTTAAAGACCTCTTGATCTTCTGTTGTATTCCTCTCCTCCTCTTGGACGTCGTGTGGATGACGATCTACCAAGACAAACACACCCGGCCTTCTCCTTCCTTTCCAAACTCTTGGACACAAAGAATGCAAAGTGAAGAGGCGCCTCCTTCTTCTTCTTCTACTTCTTCTCCAAGCAACCGACCACCAAGTACTTTTTCTCTTCTTCTTCTTCTTCTTCTTTAAGTCGTGACCACCAAGATGAGATGAGCACCAGCCCTAGAGGGAAGAAAGGGAGGAAGAAGGAAATAGGTGCCGCCGGCCTTAAGGAAAGAAAACAGGAGAAGAAGGGGTCGGTCACACAAGAAGAGAAGAGATAACTTCGGTTCTCTTTGGGCACCACCCTTCTCCTTTTTTATATTTTTTGCTAGTGGCTAAAAAGAAAAGTTTTTAATAAAATTTTCCTTTATTTCTATTGTGGATGATTTACAAAAAAAGAAAGATTTTAACAAAATTAAACCTCTCTTTTGAAACCATTGTAAATAGCTATAAAAGGAAAGATTATAATAAAACTTTGTTTTAAATAAAATCTTTCTTTTATTCCTATTATGGTTGGTTACAAAAAAGGAAAGATTAAAATCTCTCTTTTTAACCATTGTAAATAACCATAAAAGGAAAGATTTTAATAAAATTTTGTTTTAAAAAAAACTTTCTTTTCTTTTAAGTTATGGTCGGCCCCTTGCTTAGGCACCAAGCAAGGCTTGGCCGACCCACATCTTGGGCACCAAGCAAGGCTTGGCCGACCCCTTGCTTGGGCACCAAGCAAGGATGTGGTCAGGCCCTTTCTCGGGTAGGAAGGATAATCAAAATGAGTGAATATGAGACTTTATAGAGGCTACAACAGATACCTAGAGGAGGAATTGGTTTTAGCCTCCTAATGAACTTGAGCTTCCTGTGCTCGACCCGAATACTCAACTCAAGTTCATCAATAATAACTTATACCATTAAAAAGTTATTATTGAACTACCGCACAAATCTCATATTACATTATGGGTTCCTTCTTATCATGAGTGAGTTAATCTCATTGTGTTTAAGATATCGAATGTCCATTAATTAAATGAGTTATTGACAACTCACTTAATTAACATCTAGCTCCAAGAGTAGTACCACTCAACTTCATTGTCATGTCGGAACTAAGTCCACCTGCAAGGTTTACATGACAATCCTTATGAGCTCCTCAAGGGGACATCATTATCCTATTAAATAGGATACGGTTTCCTTCTATAATCAACAACACACCATATAAATAATATTATTTCCCAACTTATCGAGTCTATTGATTTAACGAATAAATCTCTCCCATTGATAAATTAAAGAAATAAATACTAAGTATATGTGATTATTATTATATCGGGACTAAGAGTACGCGCATCCATAATAACAGAGGTTGTTTCTTTTATGCAGTCAGTATAAAAGCAACAACCTCAAATGGTCCTGCTCAATACACACATAGTGTACTAGTATAATTTTATAGTCAAGATAAACTAATATCAAATTACACTACAACTATTCCAATGGTTTGTCCCAATCTATCTTGGTTATGGGCTATTATTTATAATTTATAAGGAACCGATAACATGATCTTCTGTGTGACACCACACACCATGTTATCTACAATATAAATTAAATGGGCAATTGCATTTAACTAAATGCAGATATTTGACCAATGTGATTCTCATTTCAAAATAAATATTTATACAAAAGCTAGGCTTTTAGTATACATTCTAACACACAGCTCCCCGATCAAACACTAGGGACATAACTTCCCGATCAGTGACTCGCAGTACATCTTCCCGATCAGGATCTAGGGGCCTCGTTCTTTGATTACAGGCTAGATGTCTTACTCTCCGATCAGGAACTAGGGGCCCAACTCCCCGATCAGGTGTGTTGTAAGCTCTGCACCCTTCACCATGGGACTCTTCATCCTCTTACTGCTATAGGCTCTGCACCCTTCTTCACAGGGCTTTGCATCGTCTTACTGCTATAGGTGTTACACTCTATTACTACTAAATGCTTTGCATCCTCTTACTGCTATAGGCTTTGCACCCTTCGCCATAGGGCTCTGTATCCTCTTACATCTATAGGCTCTGCTCCTTTCACCCACGGTGCTATGCTTCCTTCTATTGCTACAAACTCTGCTCCCTTATATTGCTATGGGCTTCATTCCATTTGATAATTAGGGCTCAGATTATTCTCTCCCTAACTCCACGAACATTTGAGAGTCAAGGGATTGACACTATTTCTCTCCTCGACTTCACAAGCATTTCAGAGTTGAGGGATCAAGTCAGATCCTCAGCCAGTCGACACCGCTTCATGATCAGGTATGATAAAGTCTCTGCTCTCTCATATTGCTACGGGATCCGCTTCTATAGACTTCAGGGCTTCACCTCCCCCGTTCGGGATTGAGCTATCGCCATTGGTCTCAGACCGGAGTATCTCCATTGGTCCTGGACTAGAATATTACCACCGATCTTGGACCAGAGTATCACCAATGACCTCTCGGTTGGGCTCTAGACTCTCGCCCCAGCGCAAGTTATAAGCAAGCATACTCTCGCAATCAACAATTTCCCAGTCGGGCTCCAAACCCTCTCCCCAAACCAAGTTATAAGCGAGCATGCTCTCGCGACCAACGACTTCCCGGTCGGGCTCCAGACTCTCCCCCCAGCGTGAGTTATAAGTGAGCATGCTCTCACGACCAACGACCTCTAGGTTGGGATTCCAGACTCTCGCCTCAGCACGAGTTATAAGAGAGCATACTCTCATGACCAACGACCTCCCGGTCGGGATTCCAGACTCTTGCCCCAGCGTGAGTTATAAGTGAGCATGCTCTCACGACCAACAACCTCTCAGTCGGGAGTCCAGACTCTCGCCTCAGCGCGAGTTATAAGTGAGCATGCTCTCACGACCAACGACCTCTCAGTCAGGATTTCAAACTCTTACCCCAGCGTAAGTTATAAGCGGGCATGCTCTCGCGACCAACAACTTCCCAGTCGGGCTCCAAACTCTCTCCCCAACGCAAGTTATAAGCGAGTATGCTCTCGCGACCAACGACTTCCTGGTCGGGCTCCAGACTCTCGTCCCAGCGTGAGTTATAAGTGAACATGCTCTCACGATCAACGACCTCTCGGTCGGGATTCCAGACTCTCGCCTCAGCGCGAGTTATAAGAGAGCATATTCTCACGACCAACGACCTCCCGGTCGGGATTCCAGACTCTTGCCCCAGCGTGAGTTATAAGTGATCATGCTCTCACGACCAACAACCTCTTGGTCGGGAGTCCAGACTCTCACCCCAGCGTGAGTTATAAGTGAGCATGCTCTCACAACCAACGACCTCTTGGTCGGGATTCCAAACTCTCGCCCCAGCGCGAGTTATAAGCGAACATGCTCTCGTGACCAACGACCTCCCGGTTGGGCTCTCGACTCTCGCCCCAGCGCAACATATTGTTGGAACCCCAAGGTATTTTGATGTGATCAAACAAGCTGAGTTAGGTCATGCGTTTGTTTAATCCTTGTGTCTAAGTGTGCAGGAGCTTAGGAACACAGGAAGTCGAGCGGAAGACGCGGCTAGCGAGAAGGACGGCACGGGGAGAGAGCCGACGGGCTCGGTGCGTCCGAGGGACGAGGTGACCGCTGAAGAGTACACCGGTGGACAAGAAAAACGTGTGCGACGTTCGAGGGACGAGAAATCGGGAAGGAAGGCTGCTCGAGGAAAAGGCCGGAACTTGGGTTCGGGTGAGCCCTATTCCGGATGGCCGAGATCACCCAAGCTAGCGGAGCCGGAGTGAACAAGACCTGGACCGAGATGAGCTGAACCGGAGACGAAAAAGTCAACATTGTTGACTTTGGGCTCCGGGGCACCCGGAGCCCTCTGGGGCGCTCGGACCTAGATTTTGACCAGGATCGCGTCAAACACGATCTGATCATTGGGGGATAAAATTTTAGCCCCCCAGGGCGCCCGGAACCCATTCGGGGCGCCCCGACCAGTGCTATAAATATAGCACTGATCTGCACAGTCAGATCAACTCACTTGTAATCAGTTTTCTCTGTGCTTTCAATTCTGTTTCTTTTATTTGTGCTGTCAACGCTGTAAAGAGACTACTCCGCCCGAAGGAGATAAACAAATAGTGTGCTTACTTTCCTTGGATTAGCAATCCCTTGATTGCAAACAATGTAAATCTCTTGTGTCTGCTCTTTTCTTTTAGTTTCTTAGTTTTATTATTACAAGTGTCTTTTGAATTAGTTGAATATTCGAGAAGGGTTTTTTGGTTTAATTTTTGTAGGGCAATTCACCCCTCCCCTCTTGTCGGCCTCCAAAGGGACCAACACTTATAAGCGAGCATGCTCTCATGACCAACGACCTCCCGATCGGGCTCCAGACTCTCGTCCCAGCGTGAGTTATAAGTGAGCATGCTCTTGCAACCAATGACCTACTGGTCGGGCTTTCCAGACTCTCACCCTAGTGTGAGTTATAAGCGAGCATGCTCTCGCGACCAACGACCTGTTGGTCGGGCTTTCCAGACTCTCGCCCTTGTGTGAGTTATAAGCAAGCATGCTCTCACGATCAATGACCTCCCGGGCAAGCTCTAGACTCTCATCCTAGTGTGAGTTATAAGCGAGCATGCTCTTGCGACCAACGATCTCCCGGTCAGGCTCTAGAATCTTATCCCAGCGTGAGTTATAAGCGAGCATGCTCTTGTGATCAACGACCTCCCGGTCGGGCTCCAGACTCTCGCCCCAGCGCAAGTTATAAGCGAGCATGCTCTTGCGACCAATGATCTCCCGGTCGGGCTCCAGACTCTCGTCCCAACGTGAGTTATAAGCGATCATGCTCTCACAACCAACGACCTCCCGGTCGAGCTCTAGACTCTTGTCCCGGCGCAAGTTATAAGCGAGCGTGCTCTCGCGACCAACGACTTCCCGATCAGGCTCCAGACTCTCACCTTAGCGCGAATTATAAGCGAGTGTGTTCTGCGACCAACAACCTCTCGGTCGGGCTTTCCAGACTCTCGCTCCAGTGCGAGTTATAAGCGAGCATGCTCTCGTGACCAACAACCTCCCGGTCAGGCTCCAGACTCTCGCCCCAGTGCGAGTTATAAGCAAGTGTGCTCTCGCGACCAACGACCTCTCGGTCGGACTTTCCAGACTCTCACCCCAGTGCGAGTTATAAGTGAGCATGCTCTCGCGACCAACGACCTCTCAGTCAGGCTCCAGACTCTCGTCCTAGTGTGAGTTATAAGCGAGCGTGCTCTCGCGACCAACGACCTCTCGGTCGGGCTTTCCAGAATTTCGTCCCAGTGCGAGTTATAAATGATCATGCTCTTACGATCAACAACCTCCCGATCGGGCTCCAGACTCTCACCCCAGTGCGAGTTATAAGCGAGAATGCTCTCGCGACCAATGACCTCTCGGTCGGGCTCTCGCAGCCAACTACTAGCCAGTCGAGTTTACTCCCTAGTCAGTCACTCATCTCACTCGCCGCTCTGTCCAGTACTCATCACACTCGCTTCACTCGCCGCTTTGCCCAGCACTCACCATTCGCGTTTCACTCACCGCTGTTACTCGGTCGACACTCACTGCTCACTCGTTGCTCTGCCCAGCACTCATCACACTCGCTTCACTCGCCGCTCTTCCCAGCACTCACCATTTGTGTTTCGCTCACCACTGTTGCTCAGCCGGCACTCACTACTCATTCGCTGCTCTGCCCGGCACTCATCACACTCGCTTCACTCGCCGCTCTGCCCGGTACTCACCATTCGCGTGTTGCTCATCGTTGTTGCTCGGTCAAAACTCACCGCTCAATCGCTGCTCTGCCCGACACTCATCTCACTCGTCGCATTGCTTGACACTCGCGTCTCACTCGCTACTTGGCTCAAGGGCTCAACTCCCATTCACCTTTGATTTCATAGGCTTTGCGTCCGCTCCACTCACGGGATCCGCTCTACATACGGGATCCGCTTTCGCTCACGAGATCCACTTCTGCTCACGGGATCCGCTTCTGTTCGCCATCAACCTCTTGGCTCGACTCGCTTGGCATTCTCCCTATTGCATGGTCGACAATTTTCGATCGCCCGATCGTGGTTACTATCGCTCGGTCGACATTTTCTCGGTCGTGTGCTTAACACTGCTCGCCCATAGTCTTTCGACCTGCTCGACATTCTCTCTATTGCTCAGTTGACATTTTTGGATCGCTTGGTCGCATTCTCTAATCACCCAAACAACATTTTTCGGTCAACCAGTCGCGGTTTATTATCGCTTGGCCGATATTTTCTCGGTCGCGCGGTCCATACCATATGCCCATTGTTTTTCCACCTGCTCGGCACTTTCTCGATCGCGTGCTCGACACCGCTCACCCATCGTCTTTCCTCCAGCTCGGCATTCTCCTGAGTGCTCGGTCAGTATTTCTTCTATCTCCCGCTTGGTGCTTCTTGGACTTTCGCTTTGTTCCGTTAATATGCACACTTGGCACTACTCGGTCTTTCTCTTTATACGCACACTCAACATTCTTCCGTTCGCTTGGCATCCGCTAGGTACCATTTGATCGGTAGATCAAATCCACTCAATCGGCTTTCCAGGCTCTTGCCCGAGAGCTTGTTATAAGCGAGTAAGGCTCTCATGGCCAACAACCTCTCGGTCAGGCATAACGACTAGTCGACCGGGTTCTCTCCTTGATCAGGTGCTGGTCTCACTTGCCGCTCTATTTGACGCTCATCGTCTGGTCGACATTCATCTCATTCATCGCTTGCACCTCATTTGTCGCTCTGCCCACGCACGCTCATCATTCGCCTCTCACTCGCCACCCTGCCTAGCGCTCATCGTTCGCATCTCACTCATAGCTCTGCCCGACGCTCATCATTCGCGTCTCATTCATTGCTCGTGCCTCATTTGCCGCTCTGCCCGGTGATAATGAGCATTTTTATATATTATTTTAGCTCTTATACTTAATATTTTTATCATCTCATATACTTAAATTTTATTTTATATCACATTTTATGGGTTGATATTTATTTAGAGTCTTAAGATAATTCTTCCTATATTTTCTGGTATTTTATCTAAAAATGTGCATTTTATTTGTAGGGAAGTAATTTGGAAGATCTGAACCGTCCATAGACATCAGCATCATAAAAAAAAAAAAAAAAAGAGTCCACTTTGGATCCAAGAAGAGAGAAGCTCAAATCAATCTTAAGCCCAATTTCACACTCTAATGGATCCACATCTTCTGATGGATTTGGATCTTCTTCCACCAAATCAAAATCCGGATCCACTCAAGCTTTATCTCATCCTCAAATCTGGTCCATTGATTCGAATTGAAGAGCATCCAAGGGTTGAGGAAAAATCCCTAATTTTGGACCCCTATTCCTTTCTTCTTCGCACGCGGACACGGAGGAGAAGAGAAGCTACTTCTCCACGCACAGACGCAAGCCAACTTCACGCCCTCAACCTCACAGCCGGCGGTTCACCTTCACCTCACGACCGCCGGCCAACCACTACCTCTCCTCTCCATCTCAATCTACGTCGACATCCCTTCTTGATCCCGATCTCACGTCATTCACCGTCACCGGTCGGGATCCACCTCATCTGCCTCCCAGCAGTAGATCTTCTCCAGATTTGGCCAGCCACAACAGCCTTCGAGTCCAAGCAGCACTTCTCCCTTCATCAGATTTTGGACAGCTTTTGTTTGTTGTAGTTTTTCACTTGATTCGAGTTGATTGTTGATGTTTCTTTTAGTTGGTTGATGAATGCTTGCACTAAGTTGTTCTCCCTTGTTTTAGATTTGCATGTACTCATGTAATTTTGATTAATGTTCGTAAGGTGTTCGACAAAATGCTTCTTCCAATAGTTAGGTTTAAAATCGTGCACTTTATTTTGCTTAATTCTTGTATATCTTGTCTCTTTCAATTGCTCTAAGTTCTATTCTTTATTTGGATGTAATTAGGTTATATTAGATTTCTTTAATACTCTAGATTTCATTCAATGCTTACTTTATGTCTTTAATTTTCTTGCAATCATAGTTTAAGTTAGAGTAGGTTTTCTTACTTGTATTATCTTTCATTAATTAGGATTAGATTTCATACTTGCTTTGCTCTTTTGTTCCTTAGATTTAATTTCATACTTATTTTGTTATTTCATTTCGTAGTTTAGAACTCAAACCCAACCCCTCCATTTTCACGTTAAAATTCAAAGCAATAATCAATCCTAAAGTTATCATCCTATCGTTACATTCGTTGGGAGACGACCTGAGTCAGCTCTATACTACTTTAGTATAGATGAGTTCGGTAACTTTAATTATAATTTGATAAGCTCCCGTAGTACGACACTCGAGCTCACCTCAAATTTTGACGCCGTTGCCAGGGGAATTGTAGTGGTGTTTGATAATTTTGGATTGCTTTCTTATTTTTCTACAAAAATTTCTAAAAAAAAAAATTCAAATGCTTTAATATTTATAGATTCATGTGTTTGATATCATATATTCCTGTGTCTTCTAATCTTGTCTGTTAATGTTTCTGTGTAAGACTAGGACAATTCTTTCAGTTCAACATGGATCTTTATTCTCAGTAATTTGGAAGTTTCAATGAATATCATAATTTGAATACTGGGAAAGTGAGGTACATATGTACTAATTGTGGCAATTCATCGCATCCAGATGCTATATGTCATCTCATTCAAAAGACTGCTAGATTTCCTATAGAATCTTAGTATTTTCAATATCAATATCAACAGGCATATGATCTAGCTCCTAGTACCTATAGTCATGATCCAGGAGACTTGGCTAACTTCTCTCCCTCACGCTCCACCCCTCTCCTTCTCCTCCTCGCGACACCGCCACCAACGACCTCTTGGTCAGGCTCTAGACTCTCGTCCCAGTGTAAGTTATAAGCGAGCGTACTCTCGCGACCAACGACCTCTCAGTCGGGCTTTCCAGACTCTCGTCCCAGTACGAGTTATAAATGATCATGCTCTTACGACCAACAACCTCCCGATCGGGCTCCAGACTCTCACCCCAGTGCGAGTTATAAGCGAGAATGCTCTCACGACCAACGACCTCTCGGTCAGCCTCTCGCAGCCAACTACTAGCCAGTCGAGTTTACTCCCTTATTAAGCACTCATCTCACTCGCCGCTCTGTCCGATACTCATTACACTCGCTTCACTCGTCGCTTTGCCCAGCACTCACCATTCGCGTTTCACTCACCGCTGTTGCTCGGTCGGCACTCACCACTCACTCGCTGCTCTGCTCGGCACTCATCTCACTCGCTTCACTCGCCACTATTCCCAACACTCACCATTTGTGTTTCGCTCACCGTTGTTGCTCGGTCGACACTCACCGCTCACTCGCTGCTCTGCCCGACACTCATCACACTCGCTTCACTCGCCGCTATTCCCAACACTCACCATTTGTGTTTCGCTCACCACTGTTGCTCAGTCGGCACTCATTGCTCATTTGCTGCTGTACCCGACACTCATTACACTTGCTTCACTCGTCGCTCTGCCCGGTACTCACCATTCGTGTTTCGCTCATCGCTGTTGCTCGGTTGAAACTCACCACTCAATCGCTGCTCTGCCTGACACTCATCTCACTCGCCGCATTGCTTGACACTCACGTCTCACTCGCTGCTTGGCTCAAGGGCTCAACTCCCGTTCACCTTCGATTTCATAGGCTTTGCGCCCGCTCCACTCACGGGATCCGCTTTCGCTCGCGGGATCCACTTCTGCTCACGAGATCCGCTTCTATTCGCCATCTGCTCACAAGATCCGCTTCTGTTCGCCATCAACCTCTTGGCTCGACCCGCTTGGCATTCTCCCTATTGCATGGTCGACAATTTTTGATCGCCCGATCGTGGTTACTATCGCTCGGTCGATATTTTCTCGGTCGTGTGCTTGACACTGCTCGCCCATCGTCTTTCGACCCGCTCAACATTCTCTCTATTGCTCAGTCGACATTTTTGGGTCGCTTGGTCGCATTCTCTGATCATCCGGTCAACATTTTTCGGTCACCCAGTCGCGGTTTATTATCGCTTGGTAGACATTTTCTCGGTCGCACGGTCCATACCATGTGCCCATTGTTTTTCCACCCGCTCGGCACTTTCTCGATCGCGTGCTCGACACCGCTCGCCCATTGGTGTCGGCCTTTTTACATGTCACGTGACACATCAAATTAATTAAAATTGAAACTCATTAAAATTAAGACAAACATTGTAGTATGGAGTCCCAAGTCGTATTTTTCTAAGGATAACTAGTGAGTGTGTGTGAATTCTAGAATTGATTCAAATTAAACTCTTACATCATCAAGATCAAAGAAGGTCCATCCTCATCAAATAAGTATCAATTGAGTTCGGTTTCTAATGTATCATTGAATCTAATCAATCAATTATCACATCTTCATAACAAATAAACTCAAAGCTTAAACACCCTTGAATAAACCGAACTTCATCCAATTCTCAATCACAATCACAGAAAGTCTAACGTATAGAACAAAGGTTTCCTGAATTAAAACGTAAAACTAACACAAAATTGCATAAACTGAAATACCCTATTCAATATAGAAACTAGATTGCAACTAATTAACTAGCTAACCATATTCGGATTTTAAGAGTTCAACAAGATCAGAAAGTAAGTAAGAAATTCAGAACAGGGAATTGCAGAAAAACATTAAGTAACTAATAAGATTCGGATTGCAAGAAATCTGAAGGAATTTGAATTGCAAGAGAGAAATCAGAAATGGAATTACAGAAGAGATTTAAACAAGAACAAAATGGCAATGAAAGTAAATCAGATCATTAGATCTGATCATGAACATCAACAATTAAAAGACAATGATAAAGAAAACTAAACCCTAAAACATTCCACAACCAAACCCAATTTCAAACCTCAACAATCTGCCGTGAAGCAGAGATGACTTTGGAAACCTCCCCTCCAACATCCAACAAACAATCAACTAAGCTCCCAACCATCACCAGAGGATGCTCACAGCTCTTGGAAACCTCCCCTCAAGCTCACAACTGACTGGTAAACCCATCGGCCAAAGAATAGAGCATGAATCTATGACTTCGTAAACCGGATCGAATGGCCACATCGTCCAAGTTTTGTTGTGGAATGGAGATCGGAAAGATGATCAGAGACTCTCAGAAACCTCCCTTCAAGCTCTGGTGGATGTGAAGATCGCTGATCGAGAAACCTCCCTCTCACAAGATCGCGGTGATGAAACAGTCTCCAAGTCGTGCCGAGAAACCTCCCTCTAGCACTCTCCGATCTTGGAAGATGGACGCCGGCAACTCAGGATCGCCGTCGGTGAAGAAAGTCTGCTCTCGGGTCTGAATTGTGGAACGGGAATCTCGGCGACGCAGATAAGAAGAAGAATGCACAATGAAGAATCGTGAAAACGTCAGGTCCAGCGAACTGTAGCTTCTCACGCGGCTTTTAAACCTCCTCAAAACTGATCGGGCGGTCCAGATTGTTTCTGGGCTTGATCAACGGCTAAATCGTCTTGGATCTGGATCAAAATCTCTGGATCTTCATCTACGGTCCAGATCTACTCTTCATTAGGTTAGATGAGCCAGATCTTCAATGGATGGTGTAGATCTGCTCCACTCTTGAATGAACGACTACAGTTGTTCTGGAGCTTGATCGCCTCATTTCGCCCTAGATTTGATCGCAAATGTGGTATGATCTGATCGGGTCCATGCCCCTTTTGATGCCTACAAAATAATAATCAAATATTAGCATCAAATACCACGATAATTTGCTAATTTGCAATTAAGTCCAAGATCATATGCAATTATGAAATATAATATAAATGTGAGATTAAGCTATGAATAGACCAATAATAATATGCATTATGATTCAAAATAATATAGCAATCATGGTTATCACTCATCGTCTTTCTTCTAGCTCGGCATTCTCCCGAGTGCTCAGTCGGTATTTCTTCTATCTCCCGCTTGGCGCTTCTTGGACTTTCGCTTTGTTCCGTTAATATGCACACTTGGCACTACTCAGTCTTTCTCTTTATACGCACACTCAACATTCTTCCGTTCGCTTGGCATCTGCTAGGTACCATTTGGTCGGTCGATCAAATCCGCTCGGTCGGCTTTCCAGGCTCTCGCCCGAGAGCTTGTTATAAGCGAGTAAGGCTCTCATGGCTAAGGACCTCTCGGTCAGGCATAACGACTAGTCAACCGGGTTCTCTCCTTGATCAGGTGCTAGTCTGACTTGCCGCTCTATTTAACGCTCGTCGTCTGGTCAACATTCATCTCATTCATCGCTTGCACCTCATTTGTCGCTCTGCCCGACGCTCATCATTCGCCTCTCACTCACCACCCTGCCCGGCTCTCATCGTTCGCATCTCACTCGTAGTTCTGCCCGACGCTCATCGTTCGCGTCTCATTCATTGCTCGCGCCTCATTCGCCGCTCTGCTCGGCGCTCATCGCTCACGTCTCACTAGTCGATCTGCCCTACGCGCATCATTCACGTCTCACTCGTCGCTTTGCCCTGCATTCCTCGCTCTGCTCGGCACTCATTGTTCGCATCTCACTCGTCGCTCTGCCCAACGCTCATCTTTCGCATATCACTCGTCGCTCTGCCCTGTATTCCTCGCTCTGCACCGCACTCATCGTTCGTCGCTATTCATTTAACGTTATATGTTAAGGCTTGGTCTGTCAATTGGACTTGCGCCTCCTTCGACTAGACTTGAGGGGGAGACTTGTGATGTGGATATGACTTAAGGGCAGAGGAGGAATTAGGAGAAAGAGGAGGGGTATTTCGGTCTTTCCACTGTTTAGGGCTTAAGGGAGGGGAGGAGGTACTGTTGTAAGGTGGAGGTTCATTTTTGCTTCCGCCGCCAGGAGACTTGACCAACTTCTCTCTCTCACGCTCCACTCCTCTCCTTCTCCTCCTCACGATGTCGCCACTGGACAGACTCGGTGTCGTCCCCCCGCCTCGCCACCCCAGAGGGGACTCCTTGCATCACCTCTTCATGGCAATGCCGCCGGCTACTACATCCTTTTCTTCTTCCTTTGTGCTCGCCACAGCTACCTCAACAGGCCGTCGTGGCCTCTCATGCTAGCGCCCTCAGCGTTGGCACCGCCTCACGCTCACGCACAAGGATGGCTGGCGACGCCGACACTACTGCTGACAAAGGGGCACACCCCCTCCACCTCTTCTCTATCGCCATGGCCAGCCTTCACCACTGATTAAGCATGCGACCGACTACCTTCGCCTTCCAACGTCGTCATCCGCTCCACAACCCTCGGCGAGCAGTCTCTGACCGCTGGCATCGCTCCCAGTAAGCCGCCTCGCTACCTTCGTCGGCTGTCGGACCACGCCTCTCGTCGCTAGCCTCCACCCTTTTCCTCCTTTCTTCCTCGATCGCACCATGCCATTACCGCGGCCAGTTACCATGCTAGCCCTTCTGTCCGCCATCTGCCATCGTCGGCACAGCACTGCCGTAGTAGTCATCTCCATGTGCCACTTCTGACGGGCGCAACCGCCCCTAGTACTTACTGTTGTCATATGTCACCGATCAGATCGTGTTCCACTTCGATAGTGTTTCGACTTTTGCGCCGATTTGACTTGTGCATTGTGTGACAACCTATGCGCTGATCTAGTTTGTGTGTCGTGTCCTGGCCTACGTGCTGTTATCTTGTTCCGACCTGTGTGCCATGTTCCGACCTGTGTGTCGATGTCACATTTCGACCCGCGTGCCGATATTATATCCCGGTCTGCGTGCCAATGTCATATCCTAGTCTACGTGTTTCTATTAGGTTCCGGCCTGTGGGTCGTCTTCTGGATCCAGGTCGCATTTAGCTCTGCGCCACCAGACCCAGCTCCACATCCGGCTCCCGTTCATCTACTATTTCGGGTCATGACAACTCGAGCAGGATCTTGGCCAGCTCACCGATCCACCCAAGGGCGTCCCATGGGCCAAGTACGTTCTTCGTTCATATTCTATACGCATTTCATTATTTTATGTCCTAGTTTGTTATTTTATATTCGTTGGATCTGCCTCGAATATCGGGGTATCAGGGATCAGAGTGATCCGATCGCTAGCTGCAGATAGCGTTGACCATAGGGCTTCTGACGACTTCGTCAACATAAAAGTCATCTCAGCATACCCCCTTTCGGGACGTCACGATTTGATCAATATTCCATCCACCTCATCCGATGGTCCCTCTGACTTAGATTCCCGACAAGATCATTTATATATAAAAAAAATTCTTTATCAACTTAATTACAATTATTTAAATTTAATTAGAATCATTTTGACATGATAAATTTATAATAAAATTATCATAATGATGATTAACTTGATATAATAATATTATATCAATTATTATTGGATGCTATAATAACGTCAGAACAAAATATATTCTTTATGAAAATATAATAATATGTGCTTTTAGCTTTATTTAAAAAGGTTTTTTTAATGATTTTAATAATCAAGAGTGTTTTTTTTATAATTTTTATCTATTATAATATCTTACTTTTATATTTTTTTAATTAATCTAAGTATTTGATTATTTGAACGATTAATTCTTAAGGTGACCGATAGATTCCGACTGATACATAAAGACAACTTTACCTATTATAATACCTTTCTTAGTACCATGAAATCTTGGATCATATTTTTCATACATAAAAGACAACTTTACTTGAATTGCAAACAAATTAAATAAGTTGGCATGCGCAGTACGTTCTGTTCTGAGTTCCAACTTAAACAAAAGTTGCTTCCATCTCATAAAAAAATAATAATAATAAATAATACCAAAGTTATCGCCATCATCATCACTCGTACCATTTGGGCCACACTAGAAAATGATTCACCAGATTGACTTGCTAATTACTGTTCTTAATATTTTGATGAATTCTCAAAAAAAATCTTTACAAAAAAATAAATACTTTAATTCCACTTCCACTGCATGTAAGCCAGGACAAGCACACAACTTAACTTGCCTCCCCGGAAACCATATTCATTTTCTAATGTAATTTCTCTTTCTCTGTCTTTTCTTCTATAAATTCCTCGTCTGCTCTCCTTCCCCTCCCCGTTCTCTCCATCTTCCACGCATTTCAAGGTATGCATCGACTCACTTGAGCTTTTACCTCTCCATTTCTTGATGTTCCTCTTCCTCTTTGAAGTGCTCTTCTTCCATTTGCTGCATTGACATGGATTTGATATGCTGTGCTTCATCTTCTTTCCTTCTTTGTCTTTATTTTCTATTTGAGGCAAAGAAAAAGGGATGCTTTACCAAACAGAAAAAGCTGCTAAAAACCCTGGAAAAGAAAGAAAAGGGGAACTTTACCAAACAGGAAGAATGAGATAGTGTAGGAGAGATGAGGGAAGAGAAGAAAATTATGGTTGAATATAATCCTTTTTAGATGAACTTTTGCTTATAACAAGATGGAATGTTTGCTCAACTTCTTTTATTTCTCAAGATTTATTTTTCCTTATTTAATCTATCTTTTCAATTTTGCATATATGCTATTCTAAACCTACAAGTGTTTCATATATATCATTCCTTTGAACTAAAGTTAGGTTAATAACGTTTAGGTGAAGTTATACACCCAAATGCTTTTCTCTTCCTCTTCGATCTACATGCTATTTCATCAGACAATATATATTGTATTTCAGAAGTTAAAATAAATGGTATAGATCAAACAAATTAAAGGGACTTTGTAATGTGTTTAAAATTTTATGACAATTAAGATTATTTTGTTACATTATTAACAAAAACAAGTATCTCTAATGGCATTTTTTCAAGTTTTAAGTTTTGAACTGCAAATTCTACTATGGAGGAGGAAAGTAGCAATTACTGCTTTGGTGTTTATCTCAAATCATTAGACGATTAATGCTTTGAGCAACTTCTTCCAATATCTTAATTCGGTTTAGTTTGCCATTTTCAAACTATCTGAACATTAAACAAAATCGAAGATGAGTAGACATCAAACACTATGGCTTCAACTTCTGCTCTTACTGTTTTGGGCACCGAATGGAGAAGCACGGTACATGAAGTACAAGGATCCTGAACAACCGATAAGTGTTCGAATCAAGGACCTGATGAGGCGAATGACCTTACCCGAAAAGATTGGTCAAATGACACAGATTGAGCGTGGAGTTGCATCAGCTCAAGTCATGCAAGACTACTTCATTGGTAAGATATCTGTATCATTATTGTTATATTTTTGGGGGAATTTTTTTTTTAAATTTATTTGTTGGATGATGAATCTATACAGGTAGTGTGCTGGGTGGTGGAGGGAGTGTGCCAGGCCCTCAAGCTAGTCCTGAAGATTGGGTGAATATGGTTAACGGTTTTCAAAAGGGATCCCTCGCGACAAGATTGGGGATTCCTCTCATATATGGGATCGATGCTGTTCATGGGCACAATAATGTCTATAAAGCCACTATATTCCCTCATAATATTGGCCTCGGAGCAACCCGGTAAGACGAAATTCATATTTTGTTTTCCCGCAATATCACCCAAGTCCCAAATATTGCAATGGGTTGTCCCTCCAACTAATTCATTCAACTCTTCTAGTTCCCTTGTGGTATTTCATAGTTTGCTCTAGCATTACTAACGCAACTATCATTTAGTTTCTTCAAATCATAAGAGTTGAATAAGTTCATCGAGGAATTGTCGAATTTAGTTCCCTAATGTTGTAAACGATGATACTCTCTTCTAAAAACACTTTGATGATTCATTAAAGATGATTCGAGTTTACTAATTCAATTACATCTTTCGTTGAAGGGACCCTCTACTTGTGAAGAGGATTGGCGCAGCAACGGCTCTAGAAGTAAGGGCGACCGGTATACCGTATGTTTTTGCCCCTTGTGTAGCTGTAAGTTACTACATATGCTCGACGTTGCGACGACAACTTCGCTAACGAAAATATTCACACTTGAAGTTTCACCTATTTGAGTTTGTGAAGGTATGCAGAGATCCGAGATGGGGTAGGTGCTACGAGAGCTATGGAGAAGACCACAATCTCGTCCAGCAAATGACCGAAATAATCCCCGGTTTACAGGGTGATATACCTGCTAACCACAGCAAGGGTGTTCCTTATGTTTCTGGAAAGTAAGAACCTTTGTATATTTCTCGCGTGTTTAGTTCATCGAATGAAATAGATAAGGAATAGAGTAGTAGCTACATATTTCAAGAGAATGGATAGTTTTCATGATAAATGAATGCCTATTCGATACATTAGGCCTCATTAGTCTCCCTATCAACTTACCAATCGTTTGGCCTAATCGAATTCATTCACTACCTGCCAAGAAATGAAATGAAGTCTATTTCTGTTGATCAATCAGGGAGAAAGTTGTGGCCTGTGCAAAGCATTTTGTCGGTGACGGTGGCACTCGCGATGGCATAGACGAGAACAACACGATTATCAACCGTCATGGACTGCTTAGCATCCATATGCCTGCCTACTACAACTCGATCATCAAAGGTGTCTCGACGGTTATGGTTTCGTACTCAAGCTGGAATGGTGTGAAGATGCATGCCAATGCTGATCTAGTCACTGGCTTCCTCAAGAATACTCTTCGGTTTAGGGTATGTTCCACTTCACATGACTTGTTTACTACAGAGTTCATGTTCGTTAAAAGAAGTTTCATGATGATTGTTTAAATTCAACAAACTAGGGCTTTGTAATCTCCGATTGGCAAGGAATCGATAGAATCACAAGCCCGCCAGGTGCAAACTACACTTACTCTGTGCAAGCTGGAATCAATGCTGGTATCGATATGGTAATAATCTCTCTATCGTTGGATCATGAAATTTGTCGTAAAACTAATATTCTCCTCTGTCACTAATGGTGTCTGTCTATCGGCAGGTGATGGTTCCATACATCTACACCGAGTTCATCAATGATCTTACTTTCCTAGTAGACAACAACTTCATCCCCATGAGCCGAATTGACGATGCCGTAAGAAGGATCCTAAGGGTCAAATTCGCAAGTGGCCTATTCGAGAACCCTCTGGCTGACCTTAGCTTAGTCGATCAGATAGGAAAGCAGGTTCGCTGTTTTGCGAGTAATTTCAGTTTCCTTGTGTGCAATAACTGTGTTGTTTATGGTAGAATGTGGCGCTTGTTGCTGAAATAACAGGAACACAGGGATTTAGCAAGGGAAGCCGTTCGGAAATCGCTCGTGTTGCTGAAAAATGGAAAAGGTCCAAATGATTCTCTGTTGCCTCTTCCTAAAAAGGCGGCAAAAATCCTTGTTTCGGGAAGTCATGCCGATAACTTGGGCTACCAGTGTGGTGGATGGACAATTCAATGGCAAGGAGCAAGCGGAAACATCACAGTCGGTACGTAGTCTCGACTTTAAATTTTCTAAATTTAGGCAAAAGTCGAGTTTGACAAGTTAACGGCTAGTTCTTTTAACTAAGCAAGTCATGTTATGGAATGATACCGTGCAGGAACAACGATACTTGATGCCGTGAAATCTGCAGTTGATCCTTCGACTGAAGTTATCTATTCTGAGAATCCTGATGAAAATTTTGTCAAAGACAGCGGCTTCTCGTATGCCATTGTTGTGGTTGGAGAACCCCCCTACGCGGAGACAGCCGGAGACAACACCAACCTCACGCTTCCCGACCCTGGCCCGGGCCTGATTCAGACTGTCTGTGGTGCCACCAAATGTGTTGTTGTCATCATCTCTGGTAGGCCTCTCGTCATCGAGCCTTATGTCGCCATTATGGATGCTCTTGTCGCTGCTTGGCTTCCCGGGACAGAAGGGCAAGGCATCACCGATGTACTCTTTGGAGATTATGGATTCACGGGGAAGCTTCCGCGCACCTGGTTCAAATCTGTCGACCAACTGCCTATGAATGTGGGTGACAAAAACTACGATCCATTGTTTCCCTTTGGTTTCGGCTTAACAACCGAGCCAAAAGTGTCCAGGTAGAACTAGATGAAAAGGTAGTGATGCCTTTTGGTAGTTTATGTACTCGGTCCATTTCAGTATCAGTAACCATGATATGTCGATGCACCATCTATTGCTGCTTTCTTTAGCTAATTTGGTAATCTTAACTATTCAGTTTCCTGTGTGTGTGTCATTGATACAACCCCATCAATTTGGATGAGATCAGTTTTTTGTTTTCAGTTGCTATTCTTTACGAGCCGCAGCTCTGCTTTCTAGCTTACTCACAAGTAGTTTTGATACCACTTGATAGAGTTGAATGAAAAGTATTCTTTAGATTACGAAGAATATACTGATAAAAGGTTTGCATGGAAAAGTGCTTCAGACAAAGGGTACTATCTAGCACAATCATCAAGTGTGACATTTGTTTATTTGTCAGAACTTATGTTGCCATAGAATAGCACTCACTCTAGAGCAAAGCAGAAGTGTTATTGTTTATACATCGCTCATCTGCCCTATATAGTCAGAGGTACCTGATTCACTTGGTTGGGACGGATGGTCTTTCTTCAGTTGCTTATCAGATGGCCCAGGGCAACCAAATGTCGTTGATTCCCTCCAATGCTGAAAAGGATCTCTCATTGATGGGAATAACTCATTGGACATCATCTCCTCAGCGGCCTCCATGAAATTCCTGAATCCTCCAAATAACGTTCTTTCGATGCCCTCAATATCACGTTGAAACCCCGGAAAAGTGAAGGGCTCTGGGGAAGGGGAGTCAAAAGGAATGAGTCCCTTGTTCATTTCTTCAGTGACATCGACTTCAGTATGCTCAGTGTTTGATTCAACTACCTGTGGAGGCCTGATGACAAAAACCTATCAATGTAAAGTTCGCAAACAAAACAACAGTGAAACATAAAATATTTTCAACACGGACCGAATGGAAAAGTGGTATTGCTTACAATTAAAAAAAAAAACAAATCAGAGTTCTTCAGTTGGAACCAGGGTGAAATCTCTATGAATCAGCCAAGATCTCACCCAATTCAAAACAAGAATCATATACTGACATAAGAACAGTGGTTGACATATGTGAACTACTTTTGTGGACTTTTTTGTTTCCATTATTCTCTTAATAATTGTCTAACTTGATTTTTATGAATATAGACTTCCAAACACGATTCCTTAATGTTGACTTATATCCATCAACATATCACCATACAGCACATCTGCAGTATGCTATAATCTTACCTCTCGCTGCTTGTGTTATGCTTCACTAAATTTTGATCAAAGCAATCAATACATTTAAAGAATTACCACCAGTATAATGGCCTCTAAACTAACACCACTGCCATCCCCGGGCTATGGTGCCGCGGTAGGACATCTAGGTTGTTACCCAGACACTCATGATTCGATTCCCACCAGGACTAGTCAAATGAGGTTAATTGGAATTATCAGAGTTTCTAAACTAACACCGCCATACAAACTAGGAACAAGAGCCAGTAAGAGATATTTAAGCAACCACAGGTTGAAACAATAAATATAGAAATATTAGCTGAAAGCATTTTTCTTTGTGACAAATATATGCACTCGCATAAAAAAATAGGCCTTGAAAACACACTACTAAGAAAGGGAAATGTTAACGACCAATCATCAGGATAGTATGTACATCACAAATGGCGGATGAAATAATGTAGTGGAACAATGATCTGAACAAATGAAAAAGGTATAAATGGTAAAAATCAGATTGTTAACTTGACAATGTCCCAACTTATATAACCATCATAACATTTAGGGCCAATTTCCTATGCGAAAGGAAATGAGCTACAAGAAAAAAGTTGGAGAAAATGAATAAGGAAAATATTCCCTGGTTGAAAATTATAAGAAAGATGTTTAATCACATAGATTCACTGTATATATATAGCTCCATAGGATCTGGGCAAGACTAAAATGGGGCGGAGTTGGGAAACATTTCTCCAGGCGATCTACAAGACCGAAGATCAATCAGACAGCAAGAGATGCTGTAGCAGACAGGACGACCGACGACACACATCTAATATATCCATTGGTATGAGCTAACTATCCCCGGCAACCATATACCTTCTAATTCACCTTATTCCACTTCAAACAATGAGATCGTACAAACGGTAACACAACAAGAATCCACAAGTATAATTTCACGATCGCTCACAGCAAGGTAGAATTAGGCGTCAAACACATATAAGAAACCTAACTTAATCTCGATTAACCCAGCTGCACGGTATTGAAACATATGCACGCCAAACCAGGCGAAAATATTCATAGACGGTGGCATACCTGCCAACGCAATCCCTCAGCAGCTGCTCTGTCGTCTCACATTTGCGCACGAACCTGCCAGGCTCCACCTCCTCCGTCCTGCAGCTCGATCGGACCACCCTCCGCGTCGAGAACCCCTCCTCGCTAGGGTTCAGGTTAGGGCTCGCGAGATCGCCGAAGCCCCGGCCCGAAGCCTCGTCGTCCACCCACTTCCACCCCATCTCTCCCTATCGCTCACTTCGCGCGGCTGCGTTGCTTGGGCCGCAAGTCTTCCGACTTGCAGTATTTAAAAGGAGGTAATTCTTAAATAGATACCAAATTTTAACAAATTTATGTAAACTTCTAGAACCAACAATTTTGTCACTTTTAAAAAATTATAATAGTTCTAAGGTAAAAATGAAAAAAAGCACTTTTATATTTTTATTTTTGTTATCTTAAAAAAACCTTAATTTTTGAAAATATATATCAAAATAGTTTTAAATTTTATTTTTCATCTTAAAAATATTCTTTGAAAGCTTAGGGAAATTACAAAACTTAGCAGGAGCGGTTTGCAAAATTTACATGAGATTTGGGTTTGCCGCTCCGTAGAACTCCGCCGTCTTCGCTTCTGCCTTCCGATTCGATCGTCAAGGTTAAATATCCAATATCCAATACTCGCCCCTGTTCGCGCTTATTTTTCTATCTTTCTCCCAATCACGTAATCTCTTCGTATTCACCTTCGATCTTCCACGGATCAATGAACAGATCGCCACACGGTTCTCTAATTCTCTTCGTGATTGCTTGACTTGTTCCTGATCAATACTCGCCCCTGTTCGCGCTTCCGATTTATGCAGGGTTGATTTTCTCATACGCATTTTGCTCTTGGGGGGTTGAACCTTCCGGGGGACCCAAATTCGTAGGAGCCGTTGATTCATTTTCAAAACTCGACAAAAGTAAGTTGTGCATTTTGCCTTCTGGTGTTCATTCTTACTTCTTAGATTACTGTGGAATTAAGGAAGAGATCTTAGTCCTGTTACAGATGACCCGTGGAAAGTGGAGAGTGCAAATACCGTGATCAAGAGGACGAAGCAGGAGAAAGTAGCATTTGAATGGAGGTTTCTATATCAGGTACAGTATGATTCATTACCACTTCTTTTTCATGATCATCATCAAGCTTGCCTCGAATATCTGAAAATAAACAGCAATCACCGGCCAAGAACCCCATTGATTTCCAATTGCTTGCTTGTAGGCAAAGTTGAAGGAGATCGATGGAAAAAGCTCAAGATAGAATGGCCCAGAAACTCAAGCAGCCATATGCAGAAAGTGAAGCTAGTAAGTCATCACCTCTTCTTGTGTTTTTTATGCTCTAATAGTAGTTTCTCATCAGCTATCTTTTTAATTCGACCAAACGAAGTAGATATCAATGAATAGCAAACATGCTCATTTCCTGTAATTTGAATCTTTGTCATTCATCAAAATTGTATGTATCAGCTCTGTTATTACTCCCTTTTTTCATACATTTTGGAATAGTACCTGTCATCTAATCCAAATTTCTAGCTGTCATAGGTCTACCGTGTATACTTAAATTGTCCCTACGGGCTAAGGGTAGTATCTGTATAGGTGCTTGCTCTAATAGGTCTTGGGGTCAATTTTCAACGGATACAAAATGTCTCATTGGATACCTGACCTCCCCATGCAAAGGGCTGCATTGCTAGGGTAAAAATACCTCTCGTAATTTATCTCATAATTTATCTGTCTGTATTTTACCGTGAGACCGATGATATTGAACTACCTGTAATGAACGATATCACCTCTTTACTCCAACAGTATACTTAAATCTAATTTTTTGCACAAGTACCGACCAACAGCATCTAAGTTATCTGTCGTTGTGTTTACTTGCAAGTACTTGATTCATCCAAAAGTGGAACCTTTCTCGTTCTCTTTCACTCTGCATCCACATTTAAAACCTCTTCCCTCTCACCTCAATAGACTCTTCAATGAGACAGGTAAGAGAGAAAATTCAGCAATTTCACTTTACCTTCTTGGAGTTTAGAAAACTGTACTTTTAACCTATACAATTTTGAAATCCATTTCGTTTTATCCCTTTTCATTTTTTTTATATTAGGTATCCAGATGTTACAACCCAACTAATCCTGAAGTAGACGGTCTGATCTCATATTCTACTCATCAAATAAATCTAGGAAGCATGATGGCTCCTAATGTGACGCTCCAACTTCACCAGTAGTTCAATTGCCTTGGTTGATTGGGAATGCACCCTACCTCTTACCACCCCACCAAGCTTGGGAGGGTTTTATCCCTTTTCGTGAACACATGGCTTGGAATATTGAAAAACATTTAGAGTTATCGTTGGTCAAGCTCTTGACTTTATGATAGGAGATAATTAGGAGTTGGCTTGGCTCAGTTTATCAATTGATCAAGTAGTAAAACTCAAAACTAAATTGAAATATTTAAGTTTGAATATTCCAAAGTAAGATGGAACTAAGATTTACTAAACACTGCTGAAATTAAGCCAAAACCCTGTAGTTTAGCTTAATTTTAATAAAAGAAATAGCCTGCAGAGATATAATTGTAACAGGAAAAACAGGAGGGAAAATGAAATGATATTCAAAACTATATATAGGAGCCTAACATTCTTAAATTCTTGGTGCAATGAGAAAAATGTTCCAAAACTCTTTGGACAAAAGTGAAATTTCCTCAAAGAAAGACACCAAATGGATTCCTACCCACTCATTCATTTAACCCTAGATACACTCATCATCATCACCACCATCTAAAAATCTACCTCTCTTCTCTCTTCACCCGCAGGAATCCCCCTTTAGGTGATCATGCGGCTTAGCTTCTTCACACTCCATGAGACAAAGTAATGAGTTAGTCCCCACTCACACCTTCCTTTGTGTTTGTTGTCCACCAATGCAACCAAAACAAATTTAAGATCAAGAAAGCAAACCCTCTCTTCTCCTATTTATAAACTCATCATTTTACTTATCCCCCTCCTTGCCTTCCTCTTCTTCTTCACAATTGACTCACTTCTCCTCTTTATCTTCCTCCTTATGCAACCTAATTCAGAGATCCAGGTGATTAGAAATGTCGTTGGCTGCCCAACTCGTTGCCGTGGAGCACATTTGCTATGTGCATTGCAACTTCTGCAACACTTTTCTCGTGGTAGAATATGCATACATTTATATTTCATTAACACATCATATAGATCATAAGAAAGAGGTCAGAAGTATACTTTTCTGATGAAGTTGGTTCTATTTGATTCTTTTCAGAAAATACATTAAACTATATATTGATGACTAATTTATATTATTCTTTTAGAAGCTAGCGATTTCAACGGTATCCTATCTGCTTTAGTTATAGTGTAGAAATATTTATTTCATTTGATTTTGGTCAAGGATCTTCCTTTTTATAATATATATTTTAGAACAAAAACTATAATATTGGTGATCTGACATAAAAATCTATGGATGATCTTATTTTTGTAGACATGAATGTCATGTACACGTACTATAGGAGCTTTGATTTATTTTTTTTTTTCAGTTTTTTAGCACTGAATGAGCTAGGCTTTTGGCCAAGAAGATATATGAAATCTTTTTTTTTATTTTCCATTTTCAGTTAAATTTAGTTTGTATACATATTTTGAGAAATAATAATAAAAAACGTACTTCAAAAAACTGTAATTGGTAGCTCCCAAAGATTGTTAAATATCTATCATATATTCTATATAATATGAATCTAAACCCTAGAATTCAGCTACCTACTTTGGTTGACAAGATCTATGCCCTTCAGCAAACCTATAATCTTTCTTCAAAAGCACAAGTTCTTTCATTTCTGGAATGAATTTATAATTCTTTAACAAGAAGCCAGAAGGGTATAGAAATTTAAGAAAAGATGGTCGAACTGGTTAGAATACTGCAATTGATGGAACTAAAGCTGCAGCCTTTTTTTAGGGTTCCTTGTCTCATCTTTGAGTTAGAGCCTAGTAATCTACTCACTGTCTTTTTCAGGCTACTGCAATCTCCTCACTGTCTTTTCATCCCTTCTTATTTAATGAGTTTCTGATCTTGACAAGGAGATAGATCAACAAAGAGACAAGTCTCTCTTTTCATTCTTCTACTCAACAAAGGCGTTGACATTTTCTTTTCTCAAGATCTTTAATTAGGTTTGTCATACGACAGTTCAATGCTTCATGGAAGCTAAAGAAACATTAAGTTTAAGATGTTTAATTTGTGCCCTACTTTGCATATGCATATGAACAATAATCCATCTCTTATAGTTCTCCGACTTCAAGCTTAAGCTAGTAGACCTGAAAGTAGTATGTCAAAACTTTGAGCTATTACTAAAGTTCAAGGAAGAAAGACTAACTTAATTATTATATAAAGTTTGTTTTAGTACTTTAGATGGACTTGTAGATTTTGAAGTGATTAATATTTTACTTTAATTTTAAAAAAAATAATAATTGATATATTTTGCTTGATTAATTTCCAGGTTAGTGTGCCAAGCAATAGGCTAGTTTTCAACACTGTAACAGTGAGGTGTGGCCACTGCTCATATTTGCTTTCTGTGCATTTGGAGTCATTGCAGCAAACTCTACCTCTGCATGATCTCCAGGTTTAGTTTCATTTCTATGAAGAGTTTTTAGTCTTTCTTGTTGTGCATGCATATGTATAGTTACTTTAGGGGAGTTTTTTCGATATATGTCGATATGGTAGCTTAGTTGATAGCTTTAATGTGTATGTAACACCTTGGTAACGTTTAGGAATGATTTAAAGGGGAAAATATGTGCTAAGGTTCGCGATAGTTTACTCGAAAAATTGGTTGCATCTACCATCATATTGCATATTCATATTCATTTGGTGGAGTGAAAATTAAACTACAGGCCTATGGCGTTGAACCTCAAGGAAATTGGATGGAGTGTGGCTCATCATCATCAGAGTGCAATCAGATGCGGCATGATCAAGGACAAACTAAACTTATTCGTCGTAAGATCGCGATACTCATATGTAGTAGTCAAAATTAAATAGTTTGTTGAAATTGATCACGATTATCGCGATACTTGTAAGATCGCGATAATATTATAAAAATATTAGCAATTAATGACAGAAAAATTGTACATCAATATAATAAAAATTTTAATGAAAATTTATTGAATTAGGAAAAAAATAAATCTATTGTCAAGATTCTTAGATTCAATAAATGATTATAAATTCTTTGCAAAAAAAAAAAAACTAAATGTAAATTGTTTATTATGTATATTAATTATTGTTGTTAATTTTTTTGTGAAACAGCTCCTCCTGAAAAGAGACAACGGGTTCCTTCTGCATATAACAGATTTATCAGGTAATTAACTACGCTGCCAAATTGAGATTTTTCTATACAAAAAAAAAACAAAAATCCAAAAGAATTTATTTGCCCATAACTTTTTTGTTGCCATATCAAACATCATTAAATATTAAATCTGATGATTCTTTGAGATTTCTTGCTTTCTTCAGGGAAGAAATTCAAAGGATAAAGGCAAACAATCCAAGGATTAGCCACAAGGAAGCTTTCAGTTCAGCAGCAAAAAATGTAAGTACATATGATAGTTATTATAAAAAAATATTTATTTATTTTTAAACTTTTAATAACTATAACAAATAATAATAATATTAATAATGTCCTAAAGGCATTTGCCCAAGAAATTACATACTAATTGTCTATTTGCTTTAAAATTCTAGGTATTGAGTAGTTATAAAATAGAAGGATTTTCTTTTTTACATTATTAAAAGTAAGGGCATATTTTGTAAAAAAGGATAAATGATCTAGTGAGTAAAATGAATGATTTTTTTTCTCTCTCTGCACTTAGGCATGTTTATGCTAAAGTCTAATTTGATATCCATGAATATTGATCCAATTAAACTTCCAATAGTAGAATTAAGTTCACTCCTTTATATTCATAAACTTCTTGATTATATCGTAAATTTTACATGCTTTGTGTATACTAACTAAACTCAAAGATGAAAGATTTGGCCACTAGTTTTAGGATTAAGTGTACCCTTGTTTTGTTTCAGTTCGCATCAATAAACTAATTACAAAACAACTCATATTCTTGTCTATTTGTAAGATACTCATTAACCGCAAGCACGAATCGTTTCAGGTAGATTATATATGTGATTCCTTTTCTCGAGTGTGATGCATTTATCATCCTCCATAATGAATGAATGGATTTCTTTTTCACTTTGATAGTTTTGTTAGAATTTTCCCTTTAAATTGGCCTCAACAAGTGAAGAAATATTCATGTAAATCGTATTTGATGGATATGGAAATTATATATTTTTCTTATTTCACTAATTTATTGTGTTGCAGTGGGCACACTTCCCTAGCATTCATATGGAGCCAAACCTTGACGAGAACAAGGAGTGAGGATTGATGGAGAGAATAAGTTTAGTATGGATTAAATCTTGAAAAAATGGAGATAATTAAATGGATCGAGTTCTTGTATTGTTGAAGTGTGAAGCAAGAACATTAATTTATTGTACTTCAATAGTTTGTATGAATGCCCCTCTAATATAGATACAATGTGTCGGGTTCGAATTGAATCTCATATCCTCCGTCTTTATATCCATTGGATATAGGATATTCATTCTCATACTTATTAAAGGATCAGATATCTTCTATATTAATAATTTTATTCTTTCCATTCAACTATTATTACTCAACAAAAATATATTATAATTAATATTATAATAAAAAATATATATAATAAAAAAATAGATTAAATATTTATATAGTCTTTTCCTAATATCAACAAAAATAATTAGTGAATTTTGAAAAAAAATTATATATATACTATTCGAGTCGAATATCGGATAATGATAATCCCTCCATATCTTTTTCCATTTGGATCGAATATCTAATCCTCTATTGGGTTCAAATGAAATTATGACCTCTACTCTCTAAAATTGTTCCTAGTGTTGACTTTAGCATTGTCCTTGTTAGTCGACTCATAACTACTTTTAGGAATCAAATAAGTCTTAATCTTCTAAAAATCACAAATGTTTCGCTTGATTAATATTTAATTTGAAAGTAATAAGGGCATTTTGACTTGACTATATAATTTTAATTAAATATTATTAAACTAAGTTTAATTCAAATTAATAGTCTTTATTAGATATTTATAGATTTACAAGAATATATAAAAATAAAATATTATATTATATTAAAATTGTGTCAAAATTAACTTAACTAATGATTATACACTCGAACAGAAAGATATAATATGTGATGAAGTTATTATTTTGACACTGCTTTTTAATAATTAAATATTACCAAAAAATTATCATTTGTCACTATCCCCTATATAACTAAACCATATACATGTATCATTAAAAAAAATATTTTGACATAATTCCATTACAAATTATAAATTTGACACAATAATACTGGTGTATTAGTGTATATAATAAATCATGCATTTCCTTTAACACATTTAAAGTTACTAGAGAGGTAAATAATACAGTAACTTTTTTTTATTTTTTAAAAAAAACTACAGTAGATATATGTAACCTGAAACCTAAAAAGACCCACGTGTAGTCTCAGTGTACGAGGTTGCATCGGTGTAAGATTCGGCGCGCATCTCGAGTACAAAAACCAGTCCAGTCTTTTCACCCTGGATAAAAGATTTGGCGCGCATCTCGACGTCCAATAGCAAGTCCAGTCTTTTCACCGTAGAAAACAAGATTTGGCGCGCGTGTCGGCCTACTATTTCAATTCCAATTTTTTTAATACAAAATATATATATATATATATATATATATATATATATATATATATATATATATATATATATATATATAATTTTTTAAAACTTAAACATTATAATTCAACTCATAACTAATAAATTTAATTATCTTAATCTCGAAATTAAAAAAATAATAAAAAAATTATTAGATGCCAAATGCAGAAACACTAAATTTTTTTTAGTATTAATTTTTTTAATTTAATATATATATAATGGAAATTATCAACCTCTATGTTTTGTTGACTTGAATATTTGATTATAGATTAATAAAGTGTTCAAAGGATATTTTATTAATTATAATTTATATGTAAAATTTTTAAAAAGTACTATAATAATAGTTATAAATAATAGATTAATAAAATTTATTTAAAATATAACTTTATTAATACTTTTTATTTCATATCAAAATATTTAAGTGGAGCAATTCTTTCCGTGCCCGTGCCCCTTAGAGCATCCGTAATACTTTTAACGTGCAAATGCATTAATACTCTTTTTTTTTTTTTTGGAATATGTAGTATTAACACATTCAAATATTTGAACAGTTAATAATACAGTATCAAAAAAAGTGTTCATGTTGACGTTAATACCTCAGACATTAATATTGTTACGTTGTGGATGTCCGTAGTGGAGTCGTTGACTATGGGTGCTCCTCACCGATGAGGCACCTCGGATCAGGCGCCTCCTCGTATGGGGGCCCACAATGGATGTGTAGATTATCGCAATTGTATGCTTTATATATACATATGTGCCTGAGCTACGGATTTGAATGAGTCGGGACATTCAGAAGTGATCCGGACACCTCGACTCTCAGGTCTACAATGCAAGTCCTCATGGGCCAGTCCACAGCATATCTATTTTATTATATTATATACATAATTAAGTTTTTGTTTCTTTTGATGAAGAGGCGGCACTGAATGATAATGAACGCAGGGAGGAACCAACAAAGTTGCATGGCAGAGAAACTGAAACTCTGGTTTCACTCTCTTTTGGAAACCATCCACAATTAATGAATGCATTCAACTTGATGAACAAGGAATACTTAAGTTTCTTCTTCTTCTTTGATTTAATTTGTTTTTTTTTGTTTCTTTTTTGTTCCTTTTGATTTATGAGTCTCTCTTCCATGTCTTTTAGATGAAAGGAGTCATTAATTTCTGCAACCAGTGAGGTAGAGGCTGCTGCTTCCCATACATGAGATACGTTGCGCATGTGACTGACTGACGAGAGGGGGTTAGGGAAGATGAAGAATGGGGCCTCCATAGGGTTATTTTGATTTGATTTTACAGCAAGTTACTGAACCGCGAAAGTTAAATTTTCATAATACATACAAAAAATTGTTTCATATTTATCAAAACATATAGTTGCCCCTAGAAATTTTTTCAACTCACTCATGACCTTATACTTCTGAGGGCATTTTGAGTGTAACAATGTCGCTTTAGATTAGATTCCACAACTTAGATGGAAAGATATGAGTTTTTGACATTTTCCTGATCTTAAGATAATTTAAGACAAACTCATTAAAGGGCATAAGTCTGTCATATTTATTAATACCATCAAAGGGCTCCTAAGATTCCGCTGATTCAGACCATGCCAAAATTAAATTTTAAAATAACATTATAGAGCCAGCCATCATTCTAATTTTGAGCAAAAATTTGTTGATGGTCTTAGGCACCTCAAAAACACTTCAAACTAGAACAATTACACTCATAGGATTTTCCTAAATGTAACTATGTATGAATCCTAAATGTAATTATGCCTTCATACATAGATTTCACGGTCTAAATTGAGATATAAAAATTTTTGAAACTGACACAACTTTGAATATTTTGATAGTTGTGTAAAGTTATGTCACATAATGAGAATCCGGAAAGTTTAACAATGAGTTATTATACATTTAAGTTTTTGTTTCTTTTGATGAAGAGGCAGCACTGAATGATAATGAGCAGAGAGGAGCCAACAAAGTTGTATGGCAGAGAAAATGAAGCTCTGGTTTCACTCTCTTTTGGAAACCATCCACAATTAATGAATGCATTCAACTTGATGAACAAGGAATGCTTAAGTTTCTTCTTCTTTTTCTTCTTTGATTTAATTTGTTTTTTTTGTTTTCCTTTTGATTTATGAGTCTCTCTTCCATGTCTTTTAATGAAAGGAGTCAAAGGACTAAGGAGTCATTAATTTCTGCAACCAGTGAGGCAGAGGCTGCTGCTTCCCATACATGATACGTTGCATGTGACTGACTGACTGATGAGAGGCGGTTAGGGAAGATGAAGAATGGGGCCTCCATAGGGTTATTTTTACTTGATTTTACAGTAATTTACTGAACCGCAAAAGTTAAATTTTCATAATACATAAAATACTTATAATCTATGTTTCATATTTATCAAAACACATAGTTATCCTGTAACTTTTGATCAAAATTCACCGTTGATTATGAACCTTAAACTTATTTTAAATAAAGATTATTATATTTCTGAAAGCCTCCCGAGTATAACTCTATCTTTAGACTTGGATTCAATAACTTATATGAATTTTAAAAATTTTCACGACCTCGAAATAATTTAAGACAAACTTATTAAAACGCATAAATCAATCATACTTAGTTACTTATCAATACCACAAAAGGGTTCCTAAGATTTTCTTGATTAAGGTGATGTCAAAATTTTAAAATAAGATTATAGAGTCCTTATCTATTTTTAGTAAAAACTTATTGATGATTTTAAGCACCTCAAAAATACTTTAAATCAGAACCATTGCACTTCTAGGATCTTCCTTAGTATAATCATGCCGTACCTAGATTCCATAATCTAAATTGAGGTATATATGAATTTTTGAAATTGACATGACTTTTGAAATATTTTGATAGTTGTGTAAGGTTACGTCACATTAGCGAATTGTGTATATACATACATGTTGACGATACGGTGGGAGAGCTTTAGGTTCTCGTGCTCTTTCTACTCGACTTAATTGACCAACTTGGCCACTTGATTCGATGGACCCGCTCAATCAGTCGACCAACTCTAGATGATCATGCCCATGGCAAAACACAAGAAAATATCTACATGAGCAATTTACAAATTCACAGTTTACTTAAAAGGATATTCGAAAACAAATATTAGGATTAAGATCTTGAAACTGAAGAAATCCTACATAATCCTGCTTAATTATACAACATACACAATGGGAAACTCGGAGGGACAAAGAGTAACATCTTTGAACCCTGAGAACGTTTTTCAACGAAAAAACCAAGTATCGAAAACATCAGTACAGTCGTTATAGCACTGGAGCCGTATGAATCTTGCGGGGCAATGAAACTTCCTGTGCTCCGGCGCTCTTGTTTGAGAGCCGGCGCTTGTAACGCTTCAGCACAGATGCCAAGTTCTCCTTCCCCTTGGGAAATGCAACGTCGCCTGCTGCTGTGCCCGTCCGACCCTTTCGGCCCGAGACTGAAATTTCAACTTCTTTGATAATATCAAGAATCATAGCTGCAGTTGTGAAGGATCCACTTATCATTTTTGACAGCATAAGAGAGTCGGAAGGCTCAGCAACTTCCAGTGGTACATCAAGACACGAGCAAGTGTTGAGCGTAGAACGGGGTTTGGAAAATGCAAGATCAAGAATCCCCTGAATTCGACAACAGAAAAAATGATCAGTGCAAAAATATAATAGCAAAAGACAAAAAACAAGAGGTTGGCATGTAACCAAAAAGAGCTATTTTGATAGATTGGATCTGTGACCAAAAAGAGCTATTTTGATAGATTGGATTTGTGATGTTACATTATAACAAGTACATTTAGCAAATATACTTCTCTGTCGTGCATCATGATCCAATATTCAGCCGTAACAATAAGTTCGTTCACGAGCAAGAAACAAGTTCAACTAGGTAGCCTTCAATATTTGTGAGATCTGCCTTTGGTGAAAAGCTAGAGTGAAGACTCTTTTTAGCTTCATTCAAGATTAAAAGGCTCGACTTTGCTGAATGTAATGTTATATTATAACAACTACATTTACCAAATATACTTTATCTGTCGTGCATCACGAGCCAATATTCAACCGTAACAAATAAGTTCGTTCACAAGTGAGAAACCAGTCCAACTAGGTAGCCTTCAATATTTGTGAGATTTGACTTTGCTGAAAAGCTAAAGTGAAGACTTTTTCCAGCTTCATTCAAGATTAAAAGGCTTGCCTTGGCTGCAAAAGTTAGATTCTTTGGCATCCTTCAATGTCTTACTTCATATTATTGCTTTATATATATATATATACTGCCTAAAGTTCATGGCAAATGATAGAACCATCACTGTCTCCAACTAATAACCAGCTAAATAAGTTTTGTTTTAGACTATTTATTCACTCGTAGCAGAAATACTTTATTTCCAGCTCAAAATGATAAGTGGTGCATGACGAGAACCAGATTGTATTGGAACATCAGTGTAAAAGTAGAAGGTAGATTAAATTTGCGATATTTGCTAGTGTAGATTTTAGAATAAATATTTTATGCATGAACTTAGTTACTTGTTAAAGGAATACGATAAAGCTAATGATTAAGTTTTTACCTGAAGACGATTGAGCACGTAAGTGTATTTACCCCACAACTCTGGCCGGCTTTCAACAAGGGACAGATCCAATATCCGATGAATGCACCACACTCCAAAACTCACAAGAAGGGATGTGCGCCATATACAACCATCTCCACAATTAGGCAGCGACAAAGTGCAAGAGATGTCTGCCTCCTCATTCCTCTGAACTGAATTAAGCTTTCGTTCAGGGGACAAGTGGCGAAGTTCACTAGAATCCAAATGATTCATCTCAACCACTTTGCACATATTCTTCTCAGTTGTAGCAACTTGATAAATTAGTTCCTCGTCACATCCATCATTTAGTCTGAAAAGCCAATCTGAGTTTTCCAATTTCAGGAGCTTCAAGATACATGATCGAAGAGATTGTAACAACCTGCGTTCTACCTCAGCACAAGGGAAAACTTCTTGGGAAGCGCTGCCAGGTTTGTCAGGGACTGTTCGTCCCCCTAGATTGTATTCCCTGGTTGGCGTACCAAAGAATTGTTCATATGGTTGCATAGACCAAAGGGATTTGCTGCCTGAACTCAAATTTGATTGAGGAGGGAGTGCATCTCTCTGGAGATTGGGTGGGTAGAACTCATTGAATGGTGATGAAACTGCCGTTCTGGAGATGGGATTCAAATACTGGTGCTGCTGGCTAGTCATCATCCTACTAACAGATGGTCTGGAACCAATAGGACCACCCAACTTCGACTCATTCAAGTAATAGTTCCTGCTAGCAGCGATAAGAGCAGAAATGTCTGGAGAACTATGATATTTCTTTTCATAGGCAGACGTGTCAGCATTTCCTATAGGTTCAACCAAAGAAGGGTTGAAATAATTTCCTTCCACCTGCATTCTACTAACTCGAGATGCTGTTGGGCTTTGCAAACTAGAAGGTGCAAGTGAATTCAGTCCAGTTTGTCTATCGCTGTATGGAACTGAATCCCCAAACCCTGGAGGAACTTTCAGAGAAGATTTAGTAACTCTCGGAGATTCAGGTGCCACATTTGAAGAAAAAGGATTTCGCGTCGCACCAATTTCCTTTAGATAAGATGCTATCTGGTATCCATGGATTGTAGCCGGCTGATAATCATGGTTGTCTGAGTATTGTGGCAGATATAAACTAGAATAACGTCTTTCATTTGGCTCAGGTAGGTTACCAGCTGAGTTTAGAAAATGTGTTTTCGCTTGCAAGTTCCGAGACCAAGTTGAAGAGCCCACCTGAGATCCATAGGATAAATCTCCACTGGCCGAGATTTTCATCTTATGAGAGTTATATTCCATCGGGTTGGGTGGGAAAATTGTTATTCTATCAACATCTTTATGAAAATTAATGGATGGCTCTGTTCCTATATCACCTTTTGCAGATCTAACACCTTTCGAGTCTAATCCCAACAAAGAATCATACTTTTGCCCAACAGCTTCTGGTGTTGGTTTCCCGTGGAAATCAAAAAATTGACCCCAGAACTCATCCAATATGGCAGCAAATTGCCTTCTAGTAGCACGGCCTAATCCAGACAACTTTGATAAGTTTACACTGCCAGTACTCTCCTCTGAAATTTTTACAGTAGCAGCGTTACAACATTCAGAATCCTCAGATGTCAAATGAGGCAACGATTCGCTTATGGGCACCAACAGCTCGCCTACAGAATCCTTAGTATCCAATGTCTCATCTTTTTCCATCACAGTGGCAATAGCTACTTCTAATGCCAAATCTTCCTTGTCGGTTTCAAATTCATGTTTTTCTTTAATAGCAGTATCTAACAAGGTATTGGTGGATGTGCCACTCACACTTTCCAAGTCTTCTACATCAATAGACTTTGATACTTCAGGTTGAAATATTGGCGCAATAAAGGTATTAGACGAGCCAGAAAAATGAATATGTTGATGGCAATCATGATCAGAATCAAAAGTTGTGTTAGAAGCAGCAGTACTGTCAATAATTTGACAAGGATCATTATCAGAATCCATAGCTGCATCAGATTGTTCGAGTATAGATTCTGAAAATGATATATCAGTATACTGCAGAGTATTCTCCGCAAGAGGTTCCAGTGAAAGCTGATTTTCAGTAGCTTTAATCTCATCTCTGATAGAAGTAGTATCTTCTGTTTCCTCGGGTAGTTCATCCTTCAGCGAAACCAAAGTTCCTAAATCTGGAAAATCACTTGCAGATTTGAGAGGCGTAGCTGCTAGGTATAGTGTAAAAAGTATTGAAGCACAAGCAACAAGAAGAATGGCAGCATATGTGATAGTTCCACCAAATCTTGTATTTTCCTTGAGGCTGTTTATCGAGATACTATTTCCAAACAACATTTCATTGATGAAGAATATATTCGAAGCCAGCATTAGAAGAAATGCCAACAGAGACATTATGTCCAGATACCATGCCATTTTGTATTCTCCCATTATTGATCTCGAAGATGCTACTCTAAAAAGTGGAATTGCTGAAGATGGAAGAAGCATAGCCTGTATAACTTGACAAAAAATAAGAAATTTATATATCCCTTCAGTGCCTCCAATTTTTGCACAGCAAAGAGCAGGAATCACAGAGGAGGTTTTCAATAAAAGACGACGAACCCAAACAGAAACATTGGCACCAAAAGAATAATGCAAGATTTGAGGTCCATCTGTATTCCAAGCCAAAGCTCCAATCTGACTAGAGAATAGGAGCAGCAATACTGCTATAGGTGCTATTGGAATCCTAAAAATCTGTAAAGTTTAAGCATACAGAAGTTACAGTTCTGATGAACATTCATTGATGTACAACTAAAATGTAAAAGAAAATTGTCAAAATCATGTCCCATGATAAATATTATATCAAGTACCAATTATCAGGTACAATAAGATTATCAATTTAAGTAAAATAATAAAACTCATTAACTAAATTATTCCAACTATCATTTGCAAAGACTATGAATCTTGGTAGCTGAAAGAAACCAAATTAGTTATTATGACATTTATCAAACACTAACCCAATGTTCTGGACTTGGAGCTCAAATGGATGGAGAAACTTGAACAGCTGAACTTTCATGAAGACTACTAATCATGGATTAAAATCTCGAGCCGTTTCGCTCGATACGGGCAAAACATCTCGTTCCGCCCATGGACCGGCACCGGCACACGATGCCAGCATGCCACACACATCCACACACATCGCATGGGCCCACGGTCATCATGGAACTGGGAGAGTTAACTTACACTTTAATTAAATACTTAGGTTAATAAATTCAATCAACTCCTAGCTATGATTGAAATAATTTAAATAAGTTTAACTAAAGCCTAATAAAATTATCCTATTAATTTAATATAAATATATATTTAAAAATATATTTTTTATTTTTAAATATTTAGATTAAATTTTTTATTTTTAGTTAATATATTTCATATTTAAAAAATATCGAAACTAATACGGTACATTGTTCAGGACTGAAACATTGGCACAGCTTGAGATTTTAAACCATGCTACCAATGTCAATTTTTGGAGAAGCCTAGATTTACTGAGTCACTTGAAGGTGAATTTGATTGCACTTAATGAATCCTGACACCTGCTTGCTTCTTCCTATGCTAAAACTTGCATCATCATTTGACTAAAAGAAAGTGGTTGCCTGATGGGAGAAATGATGAGTTCTAAACTACATAACTTAAGCCTAAAGATATAATCCACTGATCATATCCTAGCATTGACTGTGAGATGAATACATCCATGGTCAAATCTTCTGGCATTCAGAGTTTTGAAAAAATGGTTTATCAGGATCAAATAAGGAATAAATAATAGTTTATGTCCTTGAATAATTGCTGATGCAAAATTGTGCCAGCAAATCATAATCTCTATAATCAAGAAAACATGAAATTGGCCATTAACTTAAAGAAACCCAAACTGTATAAAATGTGAATCTTAGAATATAAAATGTCACATTAAATGATCTATAAGTTATTGCGCAATTTTGTCAACTTATATTCAAACCTGTGAATACCTGTTCACTAATGTGAATGATTCAGACTATGTAACATTGTGCTTCTTGTCTAGATTACTATTTCTTCATTTTTTTTTTGTAGATTGTGAAGATATCTTCTGTTTCAATTCCTCAATCTTTTGACTACCTCCAGAATTAGTTATATATTCCAGATGACTACTTGTCTCCTTTTCCCCATACAGGTTATGAAGATTAGATTGTATCATAGAAAGAGTCAAGAAAAGAAATTTATCATCTTAAATTTGCATCAGATTTGGGTATTAGTCTTAGATGTTAATCATCTTTAATTTGCATCAGGTTTAGGTATTAGGCTTGGTTAATATACATTCATTGATAGCTACAAATATAATCAATAAAAGGATATTAAATATCTATTCAAGAAGAAAATGATCAGCAATAGCAAGATTTGTCAATTGACAAAACAAAAGGGTAATAGAGAGGCAAAGCATAAACCTGATCCATCAGCAGACACACATCATGAAAGTTGAGATCTATGTCTGTGCTTCCGAAAACAGATGCAGCCGAGTTCATCAGCACATAATTAACCAAAGATATGCCAGTGAAGATGAACATTATTCCAAAAAAATGCTCATGAAGTAAAGCACCCACAGGAACATTTAAGAATCTCTTTTGCTGCTGCTGCATAAAGACAAATTACATGAGAACTAGGAAAAACTATCTTAATATATTCTAAAACAAAGGCTGTAATGATTACATAAATCCAGTTTTAATGTTAAAAGACAACTTTAATAAAAAAAGATACTTAGAGCATCCTGGTTGCTCTTCCAGACACAGGACCGGGGCTGATAAAAGATGACTATTTAATCAACAACTTCTCATCACTGTATTAGCAGGGATGAAAAGTCCCCTCAGGACGGATAGTTGGCTAGTGCATGGTGGTATTGCCACCATGAGATCTGGGGGTCAAATCCCGACTAGTAGCCGGGAGCCTGCACTCCCCCATGAGCTATTCAAGTCCAAGGTTAGTAGCCACCCTTGATTTACTTCTTTTGTGTTGGCCTGGGGACGGACTAACGGAGGCGCTGGGGCAAGCAAATCGCCTTTTGCCACCATTCTCCATTATTTGCTAACAATACACATACAATATTAAAATATCCAAATGAAAATTCCTCCCAACTAAAATCACATGGAAGATTTCAATGAAATAGTAGAAAATGAAGACAGAGATGTATACACAAATGTGTCAGGATTAATTGGTTCCTTCTCTATGATCCACACCTTCAACTTTGATGGTTTGTATTAATTTTTTATACTTCTAGAAAAAAAATGACCTGCATTATAGAACTCATTTCTCTTGAATAATTAGGAATTAAAAGATCTTAGCATAATCCTGGCATAGAACAACAGTAGAAAATTTAAAACTTCATCAAGTTCATGACCGAGTTAGGAAAAGAAATATACAGTTGAGTCAACTTTACCTGAACAACTGAAGAGTGAACATAAAAATTATGCACCATTATATTCGCACCAAGAAGAGCCATAAGAGAGTATGCACTCTCTCCACTCAATTTCGGAAACATAATATTCTTTGCAAGAGGAATTTCTGGTTGACTGATTAGTACCCCAAGCACATAGAAAACCAAAGCCATACCAGATATAATTTCACACATAAGTCCAGCCTTCCGATCATTCTGCATCTTGAGTAGAATAGACATGCATTAAACTTATGTATCATTTCCAACTGAGATCGAAAATAAAAAGGTTAGACATAAAACATAAAAAATTTACCAAAGGATGTGTCAAAAGGGGCAAAATAATAGAGCCAGCTGCAGCTGACCAGGCACATGCAAATAAGTCAACACCAAACAGAAGATTGAAACCTTGTGCTACTCCCAGAATCTAGAAATGGAAAGAAATTCTTGATAAGACTTTCCTATCTGTGGTATCTAAATAATGAAAAGTCAGTTCTATTATGTAAACATGCAATAAATTACGAGAAAATCATCATAATTCTTCTAATAAACAAAAAAAAGATGTTACCATAGTTAAATCAGAAATAATCAGGGATAGCTCTGCTTGAACTCCCAATATCATACAGGTTGTTCCTGAATATTCATCTCTGCATATCTGACACAAAAGCAGGAAAAAAAAGGAATATAGTGCATTTGGTTAGTATGGTAGATACTTCATAAAAATTAACACAATGGTCAAGTTCAGCAACAAATAAAGTCTAAGAGAAGCTATCAGTGAATCAATGTATTCATGGACGTGGTCTTAAAAAAAAGTATTTTTATGCATAATTAATAGATGGGAGGAATTAGGAAGTGATTCCCACGCCCTGGGTCAGTACACCTCCAAGGAAGTTAAAGCATGTTGATGCAACAGCAGTATATCCATATAGATATAGACATCATTGCAAAGCCATTGTCATATGCTTCTTGAGTCTTGTCCCATAGACGGGCAACAAGTTCCAATTGGGTAAACTTGCGATAATGTAGACTTAGGTCTACTAACATAACAGTCATGATGATCCGAACCAACAAACCTAATAAAATGGACAACAGCCATGTGCATAAAAATATTCAGAATATGTTACTACTAAAAGTGGGATTACACCATATATATGTAAAACTTCTTCCATATTACAATTTGGAGTATTCCAAATCAAGATAGTAGTTACTATTGCAAAGGCTGTTATAAAGGTATTTCTATTCAAAAGAATCATGTAGCCTACTTGACATAAATAAAAGTCATTCAAATATTCTATACATTACTAATAATATAATCTTACATGTACTCAACAATCCATGAAGCCAATTCCAACTAGTTGGAATACACAACTACAATGCTATAGATACAAATGCGTGCTAAATTTGCTGTCAGCCAAACATTTAATTTCTGCCACTATAAGTGCTAATGTCAAATTTTTAAAGCATCTACTCTTTATTAGGTTTCTCACTCCAGAACTGGATTTTATAGTTTTACTTTCCACCATGTGCAGGAAATGAGTTTAGTAAAGATAGAAAAGGATAGACTATACAACAAAAGAGATCAAGAACAAGTACCTCTGCAAGATTTTTTTCGGTGACAATGCCAACACAAGTTGCGAGATACTGACACAGAATGGCAGTAAAGTTGAAAAACAGAACTAATAACATCAGGTCATTTCCAAATCGGACTCCTCCATCCACAGCTGCCAACCATTTTCCAAGGTCTACATATCCCATAGAAATGACAAATGCAGGACCAAGAGCAGGGAAAGATGCCATGGACATAATGATGATAAATAACTTATTTCTGGAAGAACTTTTTGCAGTACAGATGGCTAGTCAAGCAAAAAACCTTCCAAAAAGGTGCAAATTGTACGTGTCAAACAATGTAGGTAAAAATACCTTATTGATTCAAGTTAATGTACTTTTTTATGTTGATTCTCACAAACATAACTTCATGTAATAATCGTCCATAATCTTGGTAGCAGCAGAGAACATTAAACATGACAGCCAAATTTATTAGAGGTCTGAAAGATTTCTAGTGAAATAGTAAACCTGTTAAGCTGCAAATGTCAATGATATCAATCTTGAAATAGAGGCAGATGGGAAATGAAATCCAACAATGCAACTTCAATGGGTAACTTTCCGCTGGCAGACAGGTAAGTTGTTAAGGAACACTGCACACTTTGTCTACACTAGAAAACAGAAAGCTTCTATCAGAATGGTAACCAAAATGCTCATGGATATCCCTCAGATTAGATAGTATAATCAGGGTTTCGTCTTCTTCCACAGGTATCTGAATATCTCAGCCCTAGTCCTCTTCACCTGCATTTAAATCTATGACTTGTTGAGAAAACACTCAACATCATGAGATTGATCCTAGCATTGAATAGAACAATCTCGATAAAAGAAGATAGACGTTCAAAATTCGGAAGCTTAGCCATCGGAAAACTGGCTGAAAAGCATGATAAATAGTACGTCCAAAATAATCAACCGATCAAGCAATAGATGGAGGAAGCGAGTGAAAATTTTCAAGTTTTAGTACCAATCTACAAATAATCCGACAACCACAAAAGAGTTCAAGATGCAACTTAATCATTCTTCCTCCCGATCTATCACTTGATTAATTGCTCCAAATTCAGAAAGTGAGTCATTTCAAAATTTAATCAGATGAAGAGCCACCAAACAAATTTCCCGTAAAACATGTCCCCAACTAAACCGTAGAACTAAAATATAGAGAATAGCAAATTTGGGGAAGACGAGATGTATATGATTAATTAAGATAATCGATTGCCATCAAACAGATTCCCCAAAAATATGAAACAAAAAAAAAGGTATTTCTCCCATCGAAAACAAGAAACCGAAGACGGAGAGAGGAAGGAGGATTAGGTCTAGATGGAACCAAACGAGAGACTGTTGCAGTCAAAGCGAGTCCACTTTAGTTCATCCTGCATCAATTCCTCCCACTGTCCGAGAAGTGACATCTAAAGGCGCATAGATCAAGCAAGACGCCTGGACGAGCACAGCAATTGACTAGGAAAAACTCTACCTTTGTCCATGCGAAGGCCCCAAAATGCCCATCCCCGCAACCTCCGCCGCTGGAGAACGACCAATCGTGCCGCCACAGCGGGCCTCGCCGGAAACCTCGACCTCCGGCGCCGGCGCAAGCATAAAAAAAAAGCCCTTTCGACTGGATTTTATTTCGCCCAACAAGAAGCACAACGAGAGTGGAAAAAGCTGAGAGAAAGAGCAGAAACCACTCAAAAAGCTTTCTTTTATTGTTTTTATTTTTATTATTATTATTTATTTTATGAAGAACTGTTTTTCACTTACGTCCCTTTTAAGCGTCAAATCGCAACCTCTAATACCTATTCACCCCTTTACAATATTTCATATTAAAAAATAATAATAATCGAACATAATATTGTTTTTTTATAACTAGCATCAAATAATAACCCTTTTGAACGATAATTCATCATCCACGATTCGAATCTCAAATATAATCAATTTATAAAAAAAAATTTCAAATGAGCATGTAATTAAAGAATATTGGACTCCTAAACTACTTACTGCAAGCGCTTTCAGATATATTATGATAATCGATAAAAAATTTTTATGAAATCGAATTGATCATTCCAAAAATAGTCAATGAAAATAATTTGGATTATCAATTTTTTCAACCGTACAACTAATATCTCATATTAATCATTCCACCGGAATAAAATACTTTACAGTCCATTGCAACTGCATATTAAATCGTAGATAGCTAAAGACTCCATGAAAACAGGCTAGAATAAAATATTATTGTTTTATATGGACAAGATATTTTGTTAATTAATTTTGTATATAATTTAATTTAGGGTCATAATTAAAAGAACCTTAATTATTATTTTTATACACTCTTTTTTAATGAAAAAAAATAATAAATAGTATATTTTTTATTTTAAAAATATTTTTAATTTTGTATTTAATAAATATTATATATATAATATTATTATATCAAAACTTTTGTTTTGTCAATTTAATTAAATTTGCTAATAAACTAACATATTTTAAATAATTTAAATTTTAAAAATAGATATCAAATTGACTGGGCGTTCTTGGCTAAAGCAAGTGAGTGGTTCTTGCTTTCGACTAAGGTTCGAATCGCGCCTCTTGTCAGTAAAAATATGAGCAATGAAGAAAATTAAAGTGATAAAGGGTCTCTTTCACAGCCGTCTGATCTCAATCGGATGATTCAAATCACATCTGAGCTCATTTTACATTTTATTTCTTTGTTTTTCATCATTTTTTGAAATTATAATTTGAGAGAAAAAGGAATTATGAACGAAGTTCTTAAAATATTCATACTGTGTATAGAGATTAGGACCCTACATATCTATTTTTTTATTAAAAATAAATTATTTACCTCTATTTTTGCGTTGGGAATTAATTTGATTTAATTTAATTTAAATATCATGAATATTTTATTTCAAATTAATTCTTTAATTCATTCCCATATCATATTTATATTATTAAAATAATTTAAAAGTGTCACTCCTAAATATAATACAAGGACCTAAAATGTGAAAAAAATATTCAAATAGAATTAATTTGAGTTGCTATAATAAAAATATTTTAATTGAATTTGAGTCATTTTAATAAAATTGATAAAGAATATTTTAATATAATAATATTTCGTATATAAGTAATGTTGAAAAAAGAGATCATAAACTACTTAAATAAAAAAATATTTAGGATGAAAAATATACGAGGTGCTATTTTAATTTTTTTAAAAAAATAGTTTATTTTCAGAAAAAAGCACCTTTTACCTTATAATTATATCCTTTATATATCATTTCCTTTTCTTAAAAAAAGTATTAAGTAATATGTTTTTCCAATATTGACTGGACCGAAATTATTGCGTGGACCGGTTCGATTTAAAAATGAGGAGAAGACCGGCGGGTGGATTTAATTAAGTAACTACTGTGGTCGGGGATTTCGAGGCGATACGGTTTTTTCTGGGTTTGGTTTATTTTAATTAGTTCGGTTCGAAGTGGATGGGTTTGGGTTTCCGTGAAGTGCTCACGGATTACAAGGATGTCTTCTTCTTCCCAACATCACTCCAATTTTTTATAATTCCCCGTGTATTTTTATTTATTTCGATGTCGGCACCATGGAACGGATCAAGGATGTCAATTAAATAATTCAATTAAATAATTCGTGGATATTGTTTTGTTGGTTTTATTTTAAGAGAATTTCTCTTTTTAACCCTCGAGTTTTTACTATTTCTTATAATATGTCCTGTACATAGGATAGTAGTAAAAATAAAGTAAAAAATCTAAAGGACGTTTGAAATTAAGTAGTAAATCAGGTCATTTTATTTTAAAAAGGAGCTCCATCAAATAATTTATTTACTCTAGATGTTATTGTAACACTTACAATTAATTAGAAACAACCCCTTAGAAAAAAAAAATAAGACCATGTACAATACATCTTACATTTAATTACTATAATATAATATTATAATAACTACTTAGTGACTTCTACTAATTATAGTGATTTTAAAATGATTTTAATTTATTTAAAATAACTTTAATTAAATCAGTGAAAAAATATTTTAATATAATAATATTTAAAACCTATTATTTAAGATTTAATAAATATTTAATTTTTTTACATTATAATAACTATTGAGTAATTTATATATGTTATAAGTAATTTCCATAAGTTCCTATTAAATTTTAAATCTTAAAATAATATTTCATATATAAATAATGTTAAAAAAAAGATATCATAAACTACTCAAATAAAAAAAAAATCAGTGAAACTAATACATTAATTTTAAACTAATTAATACAGTAAAAAGTGTATTTTAATATAATAATATTCAAATCTATTATTTAGGATTTAAAAAATATTTGATTTTTCACATTATAATATCTATCGAATAACTTACATATGTTATAGCAGTGATTGCATATCTTCTGTATCATTAAATCTTAAAATAATATTTCATATATAAGTAAGGTTGAAAAAAGATATTATAAACTACTGAAATAAAAAAGTATTTATGATGAAAAATATACCGAAGTGTTATTTTAATTCTTTTTTTAAAAAAAAATATTTTAAGAAAAATGATAATGAGAGCACCTTTTACCTTTTAATTATATCATTTATTTATCATGTCTTAAATAAAATTTTAAATCTTTAATCCTACATTTTAAATTCTAAATACTGAAATAATTAATTTTTCACATTATTATAACTATCAAATAAAATGTTATAACAGCTATCAATAATTTCTATATGGCGTGACTACAAAGTTGTTTTTAGAATATTAAAAGTGTATTTTTTCTAAAATATTTTAAAAATTCAAGTATCTTGTGATTGATTGTTTTGCCTAAAAATCAACCTACCACTCAATTATAACTTAAAACTAAGTGATATTTAATTTATCATCATTTGTTTAAAAAAACTTATAAATATATATAAAAAAATCATTTTTTAGTTTTCTTTATTTAGTCCACGCTCATTAAATATCATAAAGGTTTTTTCTTAAAATTTAAGGGTCCAAAATGAAAATTGATCTACTTGTGCTTTGTAATTTTCTCTAATAATTATTTGAGGGCGATAATTTCATCAAATTCATAACCAATACATAAAGTCAAAGTAAAAAAAAAATCAACATTATTTAAATTAATGAAACATCTCCAAAAAATTATTTTTTCCCAAAAAATCCACATATTTTCAACTAATCTAAATTTACTTCTTTAATTGGAGTTCGTTCTATTTATTCATAAGAATAAGTTTAACCTTTATCGATTACAAAACCATATTTTTAACTAAGTTAGTCACAATAAACTACCAAAAACTTCATTAATCTCAAGAAAATATAGTTTTCAAAACTATGGTCTTAAGTGAAAAAAAGCATTCATACAAAATTGACGAACATTTAGAGTACCATCTCGTCCTCTCAACTATAAAAAAGAATTATTATGCATTGCGAAACATTGAACATAACCTACATCTAAAGGGATAAAATAAATTAAATTTTAATTTAATGAGTGTGCATTGCGAAGCATTGAACATCCCCATCCAACGCTATAAAATATAGCTACAATAATAGCACATTTTATAATCGAAAATATCATAAGCCTTTCCTTCTTTCTTGGAAGGATTCACATCATGTGCCCAAAAAGAGTTATTTTTAAGGAGGAACATTGAACGTGTACGAGTTCATCAAATTGAATAAGTTGAAGAGAGACTAAAGTTGTGCTCGGTTCCATCGACCCGTTTTGACACCTCTACCTAGAGTACAACCACATCATCATGGTGTACACGAAGAGGAGTATACTTGAGATTCATAGCAAATCTAATGAGAATCTAATCACATGATAAATAACATCAATGCTATAAGTTAGTACATGTTTCGAGATCGATTGGACCATAACTTCTCGTGAAATCTAACCTACGATCGACTCGTGTTAAGTCAAATTTGACCTTGATTACCTTAATTCAGCTCCTTTTACTTTGTCCAATGAAGAAGATAAAGAATCACGTGAACTGTTAATAATAGTCAACTTTAAATTATATATAGAATTTACTATTTACTCTCTTTTTTTGGGTATAATTTGTTTAAATTTCTTAATAAAAGTTTTAAAAATAATAATAATGATTTGCGAAGTATTTGATATTGTAGATTATACGTGGAGGATGATATTATGATGGGTCGAATCAACTACTCGGGAAAGAGATGAAAATAGGTTTTCTCTTGCAATATGTGCAAGTAATAAGAGTTGTTAGTAAGTAATATACATGATAATAAAAAAATATTGTTAAATATTAATTAAATGAATCATTTTCGTAAATCCACCAGTAGAATTTTCTTTAATTGAATAAGAAAAATTGAGCTAGACATAAAATAGTGTCCTATTATATTAATATTTGAATTTATTCATTCAATGTTCTGACTAATTAAATCCAGTTTTAATGTTAAAAGACAACTTTAATAAAAAAAGATACTTAGAGCATCCTGGTTGCTCTTCCAGACACGGGACCGGGGCTTATAAAAGATGACTATTTAATCAACAACTTCTCATCACTGTATTAGCAGGGATGAAAAGTCCCCTCAGGACGGATAGTTGGCTAGTGCATGATGGTATTGCCACCATGAGGTCCGGGGGTCAAATCCCGACTAGTAGCCGGGAGCCTGCACTCCCCCATGAGCTATTCAAGTCCAAGGTTAGTAGCCACCCTTGATTTACTTCTTTTGTGTTGGCCTGGGGACGGACTAACGGAGGCGCTAGGGCAAGCAAATCGCCTTTTGCCACCATTCTCCATTATTTGCTAACAATACACATACAATATTAAAATATCCAAATGAAAATTCCTCCCAACTAAAATCACATGGAAGATTTCAATGAAATAGTAGAAAATGAAGACAGAGATGTATACAAAAATGTGTCAGGATTAATTGGTTCCTTCTCTATGATCCACACCTTCAACTTTGATGGTTTGTATTAATTTTTTATACTTCTAGAAAAAAAATGACCTGCATTATAGAACTCATTTCTCTTGAATAATTAGGAATTAAAAGATCTTAGCATAATCCTGGCATAGAACAACAGTAGAAAATTTAAAACTTCATCAAGTTCATGACCGAGTTAGGAAAAGAAATATACAGTTGAGTCAACTTTACCTGAACAACTGAAGAGTGAACATAAAAATTATGCACCATTATATTCGCACCAAGAAGAGCCATAAGAGAGTATGCACTCTCTCCACTCAATTTCGGAAACATAATATTCTTTGCAAGAGGAATTTCTGGTTGACTGATTAGTACCCCAAGCACATAGAAAACCAAAGCCATACCAGATATAATTTCACACATAAGTCCAGCCTTCCGATCATTCTGCATCTTGAGTAGAATAGACATGCATTAAACTTATGTATCATTTCCAACTGAGATCGAAAATAAAAAGGTTAGACATAAAACATAAAAAATTTACCAAAGGATGTGTCAAAAGGGGCAAAATAATAGAGCCAGCTGCAGCTGACCAGGCACATGCAAATAAGTCAACACCAAACAGAAGATTGAAACCTTGTGCTACTCCCAGAATCTAGAAATGGAAAGAAATTCTTGATAAGACTTTCCTATCTGTGGCATCTAAATAATGAAAAGTCAGTTCTATTATGTAAACATGCAATAAATTACGAGAAAATCATCATAATTCTTCTAATAAACAAAAAAAGGATGTTACCATAGTTAAATCTGAAATAATCAGGGATAGCTCTGCTTGAACTCCCAATATCATACAGGTTGTTCCTGAATATTCATCTCTGCATATCTGACACAAAAGCAGAAAAAAAAGGAATATAGTGCATTTGGTTAGTATGGTAGATACTTCATAAAAATTAACACAAACAATGGTAAAGTTCAGCAACAAATAAAGTCTAAGAGAAGCTATCAGTGAATCAATGTATTCATGGACGTGGTCTTAAAAAAAAGTATTTTTATGCATAATTAATAGACGGGAGGAATTAGGAAGTGATTCCCACGCCCTGGGTCAGTACACCTCCAAGGAAGTTAAAGCATGTTGATGCAACAGCAGTATATCCATATAGATATAGACATCATTGCAAAGCCATTGTCAGATGCTTCTTGAGTCTTGTCCCATAGACGGGCAACAAGTTCCAATTGGGTATACTTGCGATAATGTAGACTTAGGTCTACTAACATAACAATCATGATGATCCGAACCAACAAACCTAATAAAATGGACAACAGCCATGTGCATAAAAATATTCAGAATATGTTACTACTAAAAGTGGGATTACACCATATATATGTAAAACTTCTTCCATATTACAATTTGGAGTATTCCAAATCAAGATAGTAGTTACTATTGCAAAGGTTGTTATAAAGGTGTTTCTATTCAAAAGAATCATGTAGCCTACTTGACATAAATAAAAGTCATTCAAATATTCTATACATTACTAATAATATAATCTTACATGTACTCAACAATCCATGAAGCCAATTCCAACTAGTTGGAATACACAACTACAATGCTATATATACAAATGCGTGCTAAATTTGCTGTCAGCCAAACATTTAATTTCTGCCACTATAAGTGCTAATGTCAAAATTTTAAAGCATCTACTCTTTATTAGGTTTCTCACTCCAGAACTGGATTTTATAGTTTTACTTTCCACCATGTGCAGGAAATGAGTTTAGTAAAGATAGAAAAGGATAGACTATACAACAAAAGAGATCAAGAACAAGTACCTCTGCAAGATTTTTTTCGGTGACAATGCCAACACAAGTTGCGAGATACTGACACAGAATGGCAGTAAAGTTGAAAAACAGAACTAATAACATCAGGTCATTTCCAAATCGGACTCCTCCATCCACAGCTGCCAACCATTTTCCAAGGTCTACATATCCCATAGAAATGACAAATGCAGGACCAAGAGCAGGGAAAGATGCCATGGACATAATGATGATAAATAACTTATTTCTGGAAGAACTTTTTGCAGTACAGATGGCTAGTCAAGCAAAAAACCTTCCAAAAAGGTGCAAATTGTACGTGTCAAACAATGTAGGTAAAAATACCTTATTGATTCAAGTTAATGTACTTTTTTATGTTGATTCTCACAAACATAACTTCATGTAATAATCGTCCATAATCTTGGTAGCAGCAGAGAACATTAAACATGACAGCCAAATTTATTAGAGGTCTGAAAGATTTCCAGTGAAATAGTAAACCTGTTAAGCTGCAAATGTCAATGATATCAATCTTGAAATAGAGGCAGATGGGAAATGAAATCCAACAATGCAACTTCAATGGGTAACTTTCCGCTGGCAGACAGGTAAGTTGTTAAGGAGCACTGCACACTTTGTCTACACTAGAAAACAGAAAGCTTCTATCAGAATGGTAACCAAAATGCTCATGGATATCCCTCAGATTAGATAGTATAATCAGGGTTTCGTCTTCTTCCACAGGTATCTGAATATCTCAGCCCTAGTCCTCTTCACCTGCATTTAAATCTATGACTTGTTGAGAAAACACTCAACATCATGAGATTGATCCTAGCATTGAATAGAACAATCTCGATAAAAGAAGATAGACGTTCAAAATTCGGAAGCTTAGCCATCGGAAAACTGGCTGAAAAGCATGATAAATAGTACCTCCAAAATAATCAACCGATCAAGCAAAAGATGGAGGAAGCGAGTGAAAATTTTCAAGTTTTAGTACCAATCTACAAATAATCCGACAACCACAAAAGAGTTCAAGATGCAACTTAATCATTCTTCCTCCCGATCTATCACTTGATTAATTGCTCCAAATTCAGAAAGTGAGTCATTTCAAAATTTAATCAGATGAAGAGCCACCAAACAAATTTCCCGTAAAACATGTCCCCAACTAAACCGTAGAACTAAAATATAGAGAATAGCAAATTTGGGGAAGACGAGATGTATATGATTAATTAAGATAATCGATTGCCATCAAACAGATTCCACAAAAATATGAAACAAAAAAAAAGGTATTTCTCCCATCGAAAACAAGAAACCGAAGACGGAGAGAGGAAGGAGGATTAGGTCTAGATGGAACCAAACGAGAGACTGTTGCAGTCAAAGCGAGTCCACTTTAGTTCATCCTGCATCAATTCCTCCCACTGTCCGAGAAGTGACATCTAAAGGCGCATAGATCAAGCAAAACGCCTGGACGAGCACAGCAATTGACTAGGAAAAACTCTACCTTTGTCCATGCGAAGGCCCCAAAATGCCCATCCCCGCAACCTCCGCCGCTGGAGAACGACCAATCGTGCCGCCACAGCGGGCTCGCCGGAAACCTCGACCTCCGGCGCCGGCGCAAGCATAAAAAAAAAGCCCTTTCGACTGGATTTTATTCGCCCAACAAGAAGCACAACGAGAGTGGAAAAAGCTGAGAGAAAGAGCAGAAACCACTCAAAAAGCTTTCTTTTATTGTTTTTATTTTTATTATTATTATTTATTTTATGATGAACTTTTTTCACTTACGTCCCTTTTAAGTGTCAAATCGCAACCTCTAATACCTATTCACCCCTTTACAATATTTCATATTAAAAAATAATAATAATCGAACATAATATTGTTTTTTTATAACTAACATCAAATATTAAACCTTTCGAACGACAATTGATGATCCACGATTCGAATTCCAAATATAATCAATTTATATAAAAAAAATTTAAATGGACATGTAATTAAAGAATATTGGACTCCTGAACTACTTACTACTAGTACTTTCTGATATATCTTAATAATTAATAAAAAAAAATTTATGAAATCGAATTGATCATTCTAAAGATTACCAATAAAAATAATCAGGATTATCATTTTTTCAACTGTACAACTAATATCTCGTATTAATCATTCCACCGGAATAAAATACTTTACAGTCCATTGTAACTGCATATTAAATCGTAGATAGCTAAAGACTCCATGAAAACAGGCTAGAACAAAATATTATTGTTTTATATGGACAAGATATTTTGTTAATTAATTTTGTATATAATTTAATTTAGGGTCATAATTAAAAGAACCTTAATTATTATTTTTATACACTATTTTTTAATGAAAAAAATAATAAATAGTATATTTTTTATTTTAAAAATATTTTTAATTTTGTATTTAATAAATATTATATATATAATATTATTACATCAAAACATTTTTTTGTCAATTTAATTAAATTTGCTAATAAACTAAAATATTTTAACTAATTTAAATTTAAAAAATAGATATCGAATTGACTGGGCGTTCTTGGCTAAAGCAAGTGAGTGGTCCTTGCTTTCGAGTAAGGTTCGAATCGCGCCTCGCTCACTTGTCAGTAAAAATAAGAGCAATGAAGAAAATTAAAGTGATAAAGGGTCTCTTTCACAGCCGTCTGATCTCGATCGGATGATTCAAATCACATCTGAGCTCGTTTTACATTTTATTTCTCTTTTTTTTTCGTCATTTTTTGAAATTATAATTTGAGAGAAAAAGAAATTATGAACAAAGTTCTTAAAATATTCATACTGTGTATAGAGATTAGGACCCTACATATCTATTTTTTTATTAAAAATAAATTATTTACCTCTATTTTTGCGTTGGGAATTAATTTGATTTAATTTAATTTAAATATCATGAATATTTTATTTCAAATTAATTCTTTAATTCATATCATATTTATATTATTAAAATAATTTAAAAGTGTCACTCCAAAATATAATACAAGGACCTAAAATGTGAAAAAAAAAATCAATTAGAATTAATTTGAGTTGCTATAATAAAAATATTTTAATTGAATTTGAGTCATTTTAATAAAATTGATAAAGAATATTTTAATATAATAATATTTCATATATAAGTAATGTTGAAAAAAGAGATCATAAACTACTTAAATAAAAAAATATTTAGGATGAAAAATATACGAGGTGTTATTTTAATTTTTTTAAAAAAGAGTTTATTTTCAGAAAAAGCACCTTTTACCTTATAATTATATCCTTTATATATCATTTCCTTTTCTTAAAAAAAAGGATTAAGTAATATGTTTTCCCAATATTGACTGGACCGAAATTATTGCGTGGACCGGTTCGATTTAAAAATGAGGAGAAGACCGGCGGGTGGATTTAATTAAGTAACTACTGTGGTCGGGGATTTCGAGGCGATACGGTTTTTTCTGGGTTTGGTTTATTTTAATTAGTTCGGTTCGAAGTGGATGGGTTTGGGTTTCCGTGAAGTGCTCACGGATTACAAGGATGTCTTCTTCTTCCCAACATCACTCCAATTTTTTATAATTCCCCGTGTATTTTTATTTATTTCGATGTCGGCACCATGGAACGGATCAAGGATGTCAATTAAATAATTCGTGGATATTGTTTTGGTGGTTTTATTTTAAGAGAATTTCTCTTTTTAACCCTCGAGTTTTTACTATTTCTTAAAATATGTCCTGTACATAGGGTAGTAGTAAAAATAAAAGAGTAAAAAATTTAAAGGACGCTTGAAATTAAGTAGTAAATCAGGTCATTTTTTTTAAAAAAGGAGCTCCATCAAATAATTTATTTACTCTAGATGTTATTGTAAAACTTACAATTAATTGGAAATAATCTTTTATAAAAAGTAAAATAAGATCTTATCATTAATTATTATAATATAATATTATAATAACTACTTAGTGACTTCAACGTATTTTATAATGATTTTCAAATGATTTTAATTGATTTAAAATGATTTTAATTAAATCAGTGAAAAATTATTTTAATATAATAATACTTAAAACCTATTATTTAAGATTTAATAAATATTTAATTTTTTATATTATAATAACTATTGAGTAATTTATATATGTTATAACAGTTATTGAGTAATTTCCATAAGTTCCGATTAAATTTTAAATCTTAAAATAATATTTCATATATAAATAATGTTAAAAAAAGATATCATAAACTACTCAAATAAAAAAAAATCAGTGAAACTAATGCATTGATTTTAAACTAATTAATACAGTAAAAAGTGTATTTTGATATAATAATATTCAAATATATTATTTAGGATTTAAAAAATATTTGATTTTTCACATTATAATATTATCTATCGAATAACTTATATGCGTTATAGCAGTGATTGCATATCTTCTGTATCACTAAATTTTAAATCTTTAAATCTTAAAATAATATTTCATATATAAGTAAGGTTGAAAAAAGAGATTATAAACTACTGAAATAAAAAAGTATTTATGATGAAAAATATACCGAGGCGTTATTTTAATTTTTTTTAAAAAAAATATTTTAAGAAAAATGATAATCAGAGCACCTTTTACCTTTTAATTATATCATTTATTTATCATCTCTTTGTCTTAAATAAAATTTTAAATCTTAAAATCTTTAATCCTACATTTTAAATTCTAAATACTGAAATAATTAATTTTTCACATTATTATAACTATCAAATAAAATGTTATAACAGCTATCAATAATTTCTATATGGTGTGACTACAAAGTTGTTTTTAGAATATTAAAAGTGTAATATTTTAAAAATTCAAGTATCTTGTGATTGATTGTTTTTGCCTAAAAATCAACCTACCACTCAATTATAAATTAAAACTAAGTGATATTAATTTATCATCATTTGTTTAAAAAAATTATAAAGTTATATATGAACTACTTAGTAAAAAAAAAACATTTTTTTTAGTTTCCTTTTTTAGTCCAGCTCATTAAATATCATAAAGTTTTTTTCTTAAAATTTAAGGGTCCAAAATGAAAATTGATCTACTTGTGCTTTGTAATTTTCTCTAATAATTATTTGAGGGTGATAATTTCATCAAATTCATAACCATACAAAAAGTCAAAGTAAAAAAAAAACAACATTATTTAAATTAATCAAACTCATCTCCAAAAAATTATTTTTTTACAAAAAAATCCACATAGTTTCAACTAATCTAAAATAACTTCTTTAATTGGAGCTCGTTCTATTTATTCATAAGAATAAGTTTAACCTTTATCGACTACAAAACCATATTTTTAACTAAGTTAGTCACAATAAACTATCAAAAACTTCATTAATCTCGAGAAAATCTAATTTTCAAAACTATGGTCTTAAGTGAAAAAAGTATTCACACAAAATTGACGAACATTTAGAGTACCATCTCGTCCTCTCAACTATAAAAAAGAATTATGATGCATTGCGAAACATTGAACATGACCCACATCTAAAGGGATAAAATAAATTAAATTTTAATTTAATGAGTGTGCATTGCGAAGCATTGAACATCCCCATCCAACGCTATAAAATATAGCTACAATAATAACACATTTTATAATCGAAAAGATCATAAGCCTTTCCTTCTTTCTTGGAAGGATTCACATCATGTGCCCAAAAAGAGTTATTTTTAAGGAGGAACATTGAACGTGTACGAGTTCATCAAATTGAATAAGTTGAAGAGAGACTAAAGTTGTGCTCGGTTCTATCGACCCGTTTTGACACCTCTACCTAGAGTACAACCACATCATCATGGTGTACACGAAGAGGAGTATACTTGAGATTCATAGCAAATCTAATGGGAATCTAATCACATGATAAATAACATCAATGCTATAAGTTAGTACATGTTTCGAGATCGATTGGACCATAACTTCTCGCGAAATCTAACCTACGATCGACTCGTGTTAAGTCAAATTTGACCTTGATTACCTTAATTCAGCTCCTTTTACTTTGTCCAATGAAGAAGATAAAGAATCACGTGAACTGTTAATAATAGTCAACTTTAAATTATATATAGAACTTACTATTTACTCATTTTAGGGTATTATCTGTTTAAAATTCTTTACAAAAGTTTTAAAAAATAATTAATAATAATGATTTGCAAAATATTTGATATGGTAGATTATACGTGAAGGATGATATTATGATGGGTCGAATCAACTACTCGGGAAAGAGATGAAAATAGGTTTTCTCTTGCAATATGTGCAAGTAATAAGAGTTGTTAGTAAGTAATATACATGATAATAAAAAAAAATATTGTTAAATATTAATTAAATGAATCATTTTCGTAAATCCACCAGTAGAATTTTCTTTACTTGAATAAGAAAATTTTGGCTAGACATAAAATATTAATATTTGAATTTATTCATTTAATGTTCTGACTAATAAATATATTTTTAAAAGTAAACAACAAATTAAAAGAGGCGTGGTGGCTAGAGCAATAGAATCGCCCTTGCTTTGGACGAAGGTTCGAGCCGCACCTCGTTAGTTATAAAGATGGGCGATGAGGAATATTTAAGTGGAAGAGGGGTCTCTTTCATAGCCGTCTGATGATTATATCTGATGATTCCGATCATATCTGAGCTCATATTTTATATTTTTCTCTTTTTATTTCATCATTTTCAAAAAAAAAAAAAAATTCGGGAGAAAGGAATTATGAAAAAAAATTTGTATCAAATATTAATACTACATACCTTATTACTTATTAGGACCCTACATATATAAAGGGGTCTCTTTCATAGCCGTCTGATGCTATCTGATGATTCAAATCACATCTGAGCTCATATTTTATATTTTTCTCTTTTTATTTCATCATTTTTAAAAATAATAATAATATTTCGGGAGAAAGGAATTATTAAAAAAAAAAATTGTATAAAATATTAATACTACCTACCTTATTACTTATTAGGACCCTACATATATATTTTTTATTAAAAAATAAATTCTTTACCTCTGTATTTTTCCATCGGGAATTAATTTAATTTAAATACCACGAATATTTTTTTAAAAAATTATTTAATCATATTTTATATTTTTCTCTTTTTATTTCATCATTTTCAAAAAAAAAATATTTCGGGAGAAAGGAATTATGAAAAAAAAATTGTATAAAATATTAATACTACATACCTTATTACTTATTACTTATTAGGACCCTACATATATAATTTTTATTAAAAAAAATAAATTCTTTACCTCTGTATTTTTCCATCGGGAATTAATTTAATTTAACTACCACGAATATTTTTTTAAAAAATTATGTAATCAATAGTATATTTATATAATTACTGCTATGAAATAATTTTGAAGTGCCACCCCCAAAATTATACAAAGACCTAGATAAAAACATTTAAATATATTTAATGTCTACAATTTCTTATCAAATGTAGTGGGTGTTCTTGGCTAGAGAGTGTCAGTCGGCCTTATCTATGGACGAAGGTTCGAGGCGCGCGCTCTTCAACCAAAGCACTGGGCGATGACGAAAATGTATCGTGAGGGAGGGTCTCTTTCACAACCATCTGATCTAGAACAGATGAATCTATTAAAATCTGAGCCCAATTTTTTTCCCCTTTTATTTGTTTTTTTAATGTGTTTTTTAAAGAAGAATAAGATATATATAATAAAAAATTTCAATATTGTGGATAGAGAATTCAATGATTAATTACTTGTAATGATTAATATATAGAGATTAGGATTTAGGACCCTATAAATCTATCGAGCTATGATATTCTTAAGACTTCAGGATAGACACATAAATGATAAGACTTACCAAAAATTTTCCTTGAAATTTTTTCTTAAGAATATCATTTCTCAAATCTCTCCTATTATTTTTCTGTTAAAGATTAGTTTTTTATCCCTATGTTTTTGCTATATATCTATGCAAATGCTCCAATACATCTGAAATAGGGAAGAAAAATATTATGAATTTGTCATTAAAAGAATATTCTTTTTTAAATTTATCATCCAAATGACATTATCTTATATATATTTCAAGTTTTACCTTTAAAAAAAATTCAGTTGATCCAAATGACACTGATCTGCCCGTAAGCAAAGAAATTCCACCAACCATATATAAGCAATACACTAAAGCCACCTTTTATTGTATACATTTGGACTAAGGTTCGAATTTTAAACGAAACGAATATCTTCAAACTGTATACCTATAGAAACTTAAACACCTGAATTATTAAAAAAAAAAAGGAGAGAATATATCTACGTTTTCATTGGGAAACGTACGTAGGGATCGAAGGAACACAAAGGATTTCACTTGCCATTTCCATTTTTTTTTTTTTTTTTTGCCAAGAAATAGATCTGTACAAACAAAATCAGTGTGCCTATGAACAAGCCTACTAATTCGCAGGCAAAAAAGAATACAAAATATCCGCTAAGTATATACAAAAATAAATAGGACTGACATTGCATATCATGCTGTGAAGGTAAGGACAAAGAAAACTAGTCTTGGGAAGTTGCAGTATATTCGAAGAGGAGACGATTTGATGGTGCCGATTGAAAGAGAACTCGCAGCCTGCTTGTCAGCTGATACATCAATGTCCACTGCATTGCGATTTCTGAATCCTTCATCTGTCTCACAACTGAGGCCTGAAAAAATAAGTCAAACATCATAAAGTTTAAGCGGATAGATCAACAAAAACAGTCATTTAAATGCTCTGAAGCTAGTCATTCGTCGATTCAGTAATCAGACTTTGCACCTGAAGTCGCTTTCCAAGCTGAACTTCAACTTCAGTACCAAAGGAGAGATTATTGGCAAGAGATTTCAGAGGATCCACTGTAGGATCTAAAGATAGCAGACTAGGAATTCGGGGAGCATAAACGACTCGCCATCTTGCCTGCCCAAATTCTCCCTTTCCTTCAATACGGGGCATCAACGTTTCAAGGGTCGCAGTTGCAAGTTTCTTGAACGCTAGTTGGCCATCCCCTTCCAGCAACGACTCTGCTAATTGACTCTCGAAAACCCTAGCAGCCTATAAGACTTGGTTAATATGTAATCCAAACAAATATTAGTATTGACATGGGAAAATACCAAACTACACATATACATTTAGTAGCTCAGTAAACTTTCTTATTCTCATATGATGTATCCTAGCAACAATACTGAAGGGAATTCAAGACACAATTTAGGTTAAGGGAAAATTCAGGTACATTACAAAAAAATTCAGGTACATTACAAAATATTTTGATAAATTCAGGAAGAATTTGTTGTTCTACCAAAATAATTTCTATTGAATATAAAAAAAAAATTGTCATAAACAATAAGCAAACAGATGACTTACAAATTTATTGACAATGAGGGCAATATTGTCAAAATGTTCCTTACCTCAGTTGGTGTGAGAGCATCTTGATCTACAGAGCGAGTTGAGGTCACAACCAAATTGTCCTGCCAAGTGCTAGCCCGACTCTGGATTCTAAATTGCCACTCCGATCCCATCAATGCTAAGTCTAGTATCGGATCTATGCCAAGGTCAGGCTCGAATTTAGCTATGTTGAGATGATCACGTTTCAACCTGACCTGCAATTGAAACAGCTAAAAATAAATTTCTTCCATAAAAATAGGTTGCTATAACATAATTCATACAATCACTTCAAAATTATCTCTCAATGAGCTTGACCTGTGTGGCAACTAAGTTAACATCTCCATTTTCAAATGTTAAAATTCCCTTTGGCCGGATATATTTGGGATGAGCCATACCATCCAACTCAAGTTCACCGCTCACAGCAAAGTTAAGAATTAAAGGATAAACAATCCTTAACTCTGGTCCCAATGTTAGTTTCAAGTTGGTAAGTCGTACATCAACAAGAGGTTTAAAAATTTTCTCCTCAGTCTTCTTCTCAACCACAGGTTCCTTCACTACAAACAGGAGAAGACTCTCACATATTAGAAAGGTCAGAAAAAAGAATGAAGTAATTTTGAGGAAACTAATCATCACTGAAATACTAATAATATTCATTATATTAATTATATCACATAACAAGACAATTGAAATATTTCTCAATATCAAAGAGTGAGCTTTTATGCAATATGACAAAATTTGAATGGTACCTGGAGACTGGGGCCATTTGTTTGATGAATCAGACATGGATCCAACAAAACGCGGCGTGCGTCCAGATGTAGTCACTTGGTTGTAATCAACAGTGGGGAAGCTAAAATGACCATCTGCCAATTTATTAGAACCAGCACCATTACCTTTATCATGAGGCAAATATGCTTCCCCACGGCTCAGTTGTATCGTTCCTAAAATATTTGGCTGCAATATAGAACCCATAATCTGCATTTGACTGTCAACCTGGCCACTGTTTTTAAGATGCTGTCAGTAAACAAGTAAACAATACAAGAATACCAGTCACATCATAAGTTAAATGCAATCCCGAGATAATTCAAATATGGTAAATTGGCAAAGGTGGTCCAATTAAATCAGTGAAGTACAAGCAATCAACTAATATGGTATTACCAAATGTAACAGGATACCTGTGTGTTTTACTTCACATAAAGTACCCTCCCATATTTAATTTTTAGCTGAAAATGACGCTATTTTCAATATTGATACGATGGTGCCTCTCAGCTCATTTTAACTCCATAATTCCACTCACATCTCTATACATCTAACCTTTAAACTAGCCATAATCTAGATGTGATGCAAAAGTAAATTATATCCAACACATTGTGTGAAGGCATGAGGCAAAACCATTTGAGTCAATGTTGGTGAACTATTGGGTGCAGCTGTGCAGTAGGATCACAAATATAGTTTCATCAGGCTTTGGAATTAAAACTTAGCCAGTATAAAGCAGTTTATACTCAACAATATGTCAATTGTAAAGGCTTATGTAAAAAATGGGTCTTTTGAGTTTATAATGAAAGGTACATTGCCCTTTCTTACTTCCTTTAAGTGACTCTACAACTAAAGTATCAAAGGTATTCATGCTGTACATCCTGTAAGACTAAATAAATACATGAAATCCTTATACAATGCCTCATTTTATCTGCACATGCCTTGGATATAGCATTGACAAGTTTCTATGATGAATAAATATTGTGCTAATATTTCCAACATTAACCTGTGTTCATTCATGATCAGGATATACACACATCCTTCATTGTTTAAAGTCAGCCAAATATGTCAGTGGAGTGTATCCTTACCATCCATAACCATTGCATACATTATCTGTAAATAAAAGCAGCTAAATTTTGTTGGAATTTCTTGGAATTATCCTAAGTGTGTGCTGCCACAGCCACAAGCATAATTTTTTTGTTTCAAATTTTGTCCCAGAATGGGATAAAATCCAAGCAGCCAGCCTCAAACAGTCAGAACTCACTGTTAGTAGTACTAGTCATGATGCCCTCCCTAGAAATAAGCAGTAAGCATATGTATAGACACAATTTACAAGTCACCTACTACAAATGGCACAGAAATTGTAATCTATTAGGGAAAGGAGTTAACCTGAAAATATTTTTAGCTCGCACTTCTAGAACTTCACATTTTAAGTCAATTTTATCTTTGCTAGACGATTCATTATTTTTGAGAGGCAAATTTCCTTTGAGCAATAGCTTCCCCTTCCTGCTGACTCTGCTTTCAATTGAACTGATGAACAATCTATTTGATATAATGTCAAGTGTGCCTCCAAGATTTGAAAGAGGCTTCTTCAATACTGGAGAAGAAACAGTAGCACGGTGAAAGGATGCAGAACCATCTATAATTGGCTGTTCAACAGTTCCCTTGACCTATGACAAACAAATTGTTTTTAAGATGCTTCAGACTAACCTCAAAACCAATAAAGTTAAAGAAAAAATGTCAGAGAATGTGTAGACAAAAAAAGGCAACAAATAATCAGGCAAATGCTGTAGCTTAGGAAGTTTCAATTATGTAACTAGGAGTGTCACAATCAAATGTCTGGGTAGTGAATATACTTTGGCAACGATGATCATAATGGTTTACATCTAACTCTGCTAAAGAATTTCTAGAAAAATGAGGCTAAATGTGAAATGGCATAAATGAGAAAATGCATTTCATTTTTATACCCACCTGAAGCATAATATCAGCATAGCCCTGAAGCCAGTTGGCATAAGAAGACAAGGCTGTAATTAACGTCATACCCCCATCTTTTATATCTGCATTTATACGGACTTCACTTGCATCTAACATGTTCCAATTCAAACCTTTTAAACTTTCAGCTAACTGAAAATCCCATCCTTCATCAGTCTTATCTTTTATCACTTTCTTTTCAGTAATGTCATCAGAAGACCCTTTTGCAGATTCCTTAACCCAAACAGGAATTTTTATTGCTCCCCCTGTAATCAACCTTTCTTTCTCATTATCTTCTTCTGAGTCACTTAAAACATAAGTCACAGGAACACTTCCTTGAATATGTACATGACCACTCTGAATGGCAGGTTCAAAGTTGGCATTAAATACAAACCGACTAGTTGATGTTAATGAAGCAACAAGTTCAGCCTTTCCAAGATCAATGCCTCCTATAGTGCCATCAAAAAGTCGTATTTTAACATCACACTCAGGTTTTGCCAGACTTCCTTTAAGATCTCCTTCCATGTGTAAGATACCCTTTATTGGCGTCAACCATTGGCGGAGAGACTGTATTGAACTGAAGGTAGAAGATTCAATAATCTGTACAACCATTGGCACCAGGCCAACGGGAAAATTTAGCACTGCAAAATGAAGATTTGTCACTGGTCCAAGTAGAGTTCCATCAGCATGGAGGGTTGCATTGTCTTTCTGGATAAATAATTTATCTAGTCGCAGACCATCAAGATTGCTATATGCACCAACTGCCAAAATGCGCTGAGTCTTATAGTTTCCCCACTCCCAATCCTCCCCATGGAAATCAAAATCTGCCTGCAGGGCACATATGAAAAGTAAATAGTGTTTCCTTTGAGCACTAGAGGTACTATGATAAAAGTTTCCAGTGAATTAAATTTCTCAAAGGTTAATGCTCAAACAGAAAACTCTAAGGTAATGCAGTGATCTATTGGAAGGCAAATAACAGATCAGTCTCTTATCCTTGCTAGGAAAAAGCATGAACAATAAATGCTAAGGCACAAAAAAAAAATCAATAATTAGAACATATTAAATTGGCTAATCACATATTCCAACAGCTTGAGATATTATCGAATGAATTAGTTTATATATTTATATTGTTAACACTCCCTTCAAACAAGGTTGGAGTACTTGACTTGATGGACCCAGACCTCCCAAAAACTAAATTGATTAGATAAATTTTTAACATAGGTTGCATTTGAGTCCCCGACCTCTTGCTTTGATAGCATGTTCAAGTTGATTGACAAACCACTTAACCCAAACTTGAGTTATTAGGAAACGAACTAATTTATATGTTTATATGTAAGCACAATCTCAATGCCTAGCTCTTTGGGTAACATCTATTTTCAGCAAAAAGTCATTCTTTTGTGCTTTTCTTCACTGTTCTTTTAGCAATACCTGAGAATTGATACAATCTTTTACATTTCTCAAAAATAGGCTGAATGAATGCTTACCATGGTGTCTCCATTGCCACCTCCGCTAGCATCAAGAGAGCCATTCCAGCGACCTTTAAATTCAGCTAAACCAGGAAGAGTAATGTCTTCAAAAGCATCCTCATCAGACCTATTGTAAAAATTTTGTATTGCCTGCATAACAAATGTTTCATGATCTTCCAGTTTAATACAAAACACGCCAAGTAACAGCAATATCAGTAGAAGAATGACATATAATCGCTGCTGAGCAACCTAATTCAGAAAAAGGAGCATATAATAAGTCAAAGACAATACAGGAAGGATGAGCCAGTTTTTGGCAGAATGGCTTAACATAAAAATCTTGTTTGACAACTTAAGATGCCATTAAAAACAATGGCAAAGTAGGATTAAAAATTGAGTGGTCAACATGCCAAGGATAATTCTGCTAGTACAAGGAGATTTGCAATAAAAAAACGCATTTAATTGATGGAAGCACTAATATGACCAATGAATACATGAATGGAACAATATTTCAATGTAAAAAATATTTATTTTCTGTTAAATTGCAGATTCAGATAATACCTTCAGATGGTCACGAAGGTTTTCAGCATAAAATCCCACAGATTGCAAGCTCTGCATAAAAAAGTCCTGCAACAAACACAAATATTTGCATGGATATACACATTCATATGTTAGGATAAACACCGACTGATCATGAGGACATAATATACGAATCTAGAGGCAAATAGACTTCAGAACTCCAGAGCAGAAAAGCATTCAATTTTTATTTTTATTTTTTGTGTACATGTGGTATGCATTTCAGAACTACATAGAACACTTGTGCAATGTTCCACAATGTCAAAGATTTTTTTTCTCTTTTCGGCAAAGCTGAACATCAGAGAATGAGGGAGGAGACAGTTAAGGTAAGTGGCAGTATAAGGTTGATGCTGTGCAGCCACCTCTACTTCTTTCTCCTCCACTTTTCTCCTCCCATTGTTTCTTCCTCCTCTTCATATTCTCCCTACTCTCCTCCTTCGTCTTCCTTTCATAGTTGATGTTGAAGGTGTGATGCTGTGTGCCACCTCTTTTCCATCCTTTTCTTTTTTCTTCTCCACTTTATTCCTCCTCCCTGTGCCTCTTCCTCTATAGTCCCACTCTTCTTCCACCACTTACTATTTCTCCCTATCTCTTCCTCCTACTCTCCCCTTCTTCCCTCTCCACTTGGTCGACACTGACCAACACCAACTTGCACCAACAGGTATGCTTGCCAGAACTGATGGCATCAAATTCGAGCCAGGCATTGAGACAGCAGCACAAAGCGTGACTTCGAACCAAGTTTGTCTTAGTTAAAAATATTACTAATCAATAAAATTTATATAAGTATTTCAATGATTGTGGATGCACAAGCTTCATTCCTTATACAAACAAAAAAACAAAGCTGAATTAGCACGGTATGCTTCTGCTTGTGAAAAAAATAGTTTTGGATCTAATAATTTCATTTCAAAAATATATTCCATTCAAGCAAAAACCAAAAGAATCATGATAACCTTAGACATAGCATCTACACATGGAAACTTGTTTCTAGTTCATGTTAGACCATAAAATTAAAATGAACAAAGTAAAATGTGATAAAGAACAAGTATTTAGATGTCAAAAATAACCCACCCAAACAGAATTGAAATATTTAATAATGCACTTTGGATTCCCACTTGCAATATGTAACGAATACAACCATTTTCACTTTGTGATATGTTTATTTGAAGGAAAGGTCATGCAATTTTAGGAAAAAGTACACCCTGACAACCTAGTCACAGCAGAATATTACCTTCGATCTTGACTGGACAGCAGGATCAGTACTTCGAGAAAGGAGCCTTGCCAAGGGAAGCATCTCAGCAACTTCAGCATAAGGAACTTCTAATCTTATTCGCCATCTTCCCATTGAAGAAATCACGCTACCAAGATGACCAGCCATTGCCTTTTTGAGGATGCCATCCTTCCCTCTGCTACCAGTATACCTATCACGTGTTCCAGGTAACACATACTCACCTTGTAGTTCGTATCTGCTACTAGCTTGCTCAAGAACAGTCTTCTCAACAGTAATCTGAGAATTACAATTCAAAAAGGTATAGAAAAATATGAAGGAACAACTTGGTATAAAATACATTGAACTCACTGGAACATGGACTCAATAGAAAAAACAGTCAATATGCATAATAGATCTCAAAAGTAGTTATCTAAAACAACTGCAAAATTAACACAAACCATGGTATATATATTTTCTTCATTTCATTCCCTTATCACCATGGAGAAATTCTAATGGTTCAGTAGTAAATAATCAGAATCACATACTTATGATAGTGTTTGAAACATGCTACTCTGCACATTGGGGTTTCATTGGCCATTAAGACCTACAGCCTTAAAGTACTATAGAAGATAGTATTAAACAGAGCACAAACTCAAATATATAAATGTCATGAGACCAACAGCATGATTACTAACTAGGATGTATTTCTATTCTAAGATCTAATAAAAGTGGTAGCAGTTTGGCTGGTAAGCCCTTAGCAATTTGGCCTTTCACACATGTATCAGTCATAATCACCCATCCTAATTGTTTTCCTCTTCTTTCTTTCTATTCATTTATGCTATAAACATACATACTCTTTACTAGTAGATAGTTATATCAAGTGCCATTGTAGCAAATTTAATATGAAAATATTACTGACAACATCACCAGTCCATCGAGCAGCCACATCAAATGCTTGACCAAGTACACCACTAAATTTAGGTCGAAGAACTGACAATAATCCATGGCCCCTTCTCTTCTGAAAATTAAGTTGGAGTTCTGCCTGCATCACAAAATTTCCAAAAAAAAGTATTGAGCAATCATGGGAGAATTGCATGAAAGAATCCAAGGTTGATATTATTTTTTATTGGACAGAATGTCTTTAATTTACAAATCTAACTTAGTTTGCATGTAGGTTCAAATTTTGGTTTTGTTAAAACTTAAATCTATGAACCAGAAACCTTACAACAAAGATAGGAGAGAGATTACTAAAAATGAGATAAAATGTTGAAAACATATGCATGTGAGCTCACAAGTATACAATCCAACATGTATTAAACTAATATTTCCCAATCTAAAATAGGCAATCTTGTCGGTGGACAAGGGAATTAGCATTTCTTCTGTAGGAGAGGGAGTCCACTCCGGTCCTACAGAAATAAGTCGTGCAATAAGTTGAGTCTGAGATTTTTGGACCATAGTTCTAATGGCCTGGTGCTGTATCAGGTTGGCACAGCATTCACTTACCTTTTCACTATATAGATATAGGGAGAGAGTTCAAATAGTTTACAAAAATAACAAGCCATGTAAGTACAAATATATTCAGAAACTGCTACATGTATCTTATCAGCCAAAATTTACCAAAAAAAGTCTATGCAGTTTGAAAACCATGCTTCTGCTGATCCAAAACCTGAATTATTTGTGTTATTTGATAACAATTACACACACTGGATCATAAAATTTCACATATAACAAAGTCATACCTTTTGAACTGTTCCTCGAAGTGATGCTAGTTCCAATTCATCTAGGGGTAAATTCCGCACCTACAAAATGAGAGAAAAGTCCACTTGGGTTGCTAAATGAAATGACATGGAAAACCAATAAAAGGTATTTCCAAAATTGCAAAATGAAAAGGGAAAAAAATTGGCAGCACCTCTAGATTAGCTGAAATATGTGGTTGATAAAAGATATTAGCTCTTATTTGCCCCTTCTGAAGAGAGAAAAATAATGATCTTCTATTTTTCACCATCTCTTCTTTGCTAAACCAAAATGGTCCAATCACTTCTGCTAACAAATTCTCATCAGGCCTCCCAGCAGCACTCAACTGATAATCCACAAATCAAACAGTATATGATCATTAATCAGATTAAGCAAATATATATATATATATATATATCAAGGTAATATTACTCAAATAACTATATATTTGACTCAAATTCAATAGTAATTGTAAGCTCTTGTGGGTAACATGTAGCAGTGTCAAAATGGGCCTACTGGGCTAGGCATGGCCCAAGCTCGGCACATTTCCTTCTTGTGTTGGGCTAGGCATGGTATGGGCAGTCATGAGCCATGTTTGCATGTTCAAGACTGCACAAAATTGTGCCTGACCTAGATCAGGGCCTGCTGGGTGTTTATTTTTAAAAAATAAAATAATAAATAAATCAGAAAAGGAGAAAAGGAAAAGGAATATGAAAAAAATCCAAAAACATTTTTTAAAAAAAAAGAGAAATAATTTTTAAAACTGTTTTTTCTGTTTTTTTTTTAAATAATACTTACTATTTTAAAAAATTATATAAATTTTTTTTGTGAGGCTCACCTCATGGGCTGTACCTAGCCTTGGTTTGTGTCATGCTTGGCCTCACTTGCGGATCGAGATACCCCTGCTCAGTCCAACACATGGACAAGGCTATGTCGGCATGGCACAACTCATCCCCTAGTGGGTCAAGCGAGGCACAACTCAAATTAGTTCTCAAGCAACTCGACATGATTGCCACCGCTACTACTTGTGGAAACCCAGCAAACAATGAAGAGGTCGTCATATAGGGCTATCAACAAAGTGCTTTGTTCCAACTATTTTGGTTTCTAGGCAAGGGTTTTTTCTTTTTTTTTTTTCAAATTTGGGCAACTGGGGCTTTAGCCTAAAACTCGAACCAATTCAAATAACACAGGACTCAAGACATAAATCATATGACAATTATCTAAAATTCATAAATACCCAAATTATATTGCAGCCAAGAACCTTCAAACTTTGGGGATAGGCCTTGGTTAATCTTTATCCTATTTAAAAGCTACAGACATTTTAAATGGCATACCCCTGAACACTGGTCAATGCTGTTATATATTTACAAATAAAGCATAAAAGTGCAGATAAAAAAACAGAAGAGACAATTATATTAATTAATGTTGTTATCTTTGCCCATCTTACCTTGACAACATCACGTGAAATTGAGAGGGAACCGGTCAGTTGGGGAGCTAGCATAAGTTGGTTGACAGTAATCCCAGATAAAGAGACATCTCCAACAAGTGTTTCTACATCACTGTCAACCTTGTGTACCCCAGAACTATTGCCCTTGCTTCCAAGTGCATTTTCAACCATGGTTTCTATGGTTTTGACAACTCTTCCTTGAAATTTGACCTTTCCAGTTGTTTTCAAGTGCAGAGACCTAGGTGAATCAAAAGTATTGGAAGAAATAAAACTGGCCAGCTCAAAGTCCCGTAAACGCAAGTTTAAGTCGACTCCCCCAGCAATTAGTGGCATTCTCTTATGATCCATAGTTTCTCTATCTTGCAAATAGTCATCACGATATGATGTTTGAACCTTAGCATACAAATCAAAGGCAACTGATGATGAAGTGACTATGATGTTATCATGAGTTATAATGATGTCCCCTCGTGCATCACCAAATGAGTCTTCTGCTTTTGGTGCAACCCACTTGATATCAAATCTCCTACAAAAGAAATATATACATATTGAGAGAGAAAAAATTCAATCAGACTAGCACAAGATAACTCAAGAACTGCTGCTAAAGGGTGAAACCAAGTTGTTTGTTTAATGTATGACCTACTGCTTGGAATTAGAAATCAGCAAATTTAACTTTCATACATAAAGTTAACATGTAACTTACGGTCTCAACAAAGACCCAGATAATCTGGTCTCTCCATTAAGCTCTCCAATTTTGAGCGGCATCAAATGCAAATCTTTAGGTAGATATCGGTGAAGAACTTTATCAAGTAAAAAGTTCCCAGAAAAATTTATATCCATTGCTGTATCGTCAACTTCCCCCTGCCAAATATAAAAAGGGAAGGCATAACAGTGATGTACTCCAGTATTTAGACCTTATACAGGGCAGATATAGATAATTTAAAGGATAGATGTTGAATTTAGTTCATCCACAAAAAGCTAAAGGATTGATAATGTAAAATTATACCAAGCTAAAGAATAAGTGCGTCTCAAGCATTATATGATCAAGGTGTGACCAGACATATTCTTTTCTTATAAAAACTTCTAGCTACTCAACACTTCAATTAGAAATCCACTGCGAAGAAACAGCAACTAGTCCCCATGAATTAAGGTGTGCATATAGGCTAGCACCAGACTGTATTATCTATATTTTTTTGTATGCATAAATAATTTAAATAATCTTCTACCATTCAAATTTAAATGTTATAAATTTCACTTCTTTTGTTTTGAGTCAACTTGCAGCTGTCTTTTATATTGTTTAGGTCAACTTGAAATTGTCTTTTATATTTTCTTTCAAGACTTAAAATATTATTTCAGGATGAGTTTAAGTGCCCAACTGAAATCACATGGATCACATAATCTACAAAAAAAAAAAAATGATCCTGATTGTGCATGCCCTGATCAATGCCCACCATAAGAGAAAACAAGACACTAGAAATGGACTTGACATTTGACGCCGATCCCTAAGTTAGCCTCTATCTTGAGCATAAGAAAAAAGCTTGAGTGACAAGTCATTCATTACCCATTCCTCTTTGGTGAGAGGAGTATCTGTAGTGGGAGTGCAATGACGAGCATCATACAATCAATGTAGGATTAGGCCCATTACCAAAGCATGATTGTGCACTGGATATTCAGATTACATTTACCATCCTAGCAACAAGGCTTTCATGCTGGAGTATTAGCAATTGAGACTAGGGGTACAATTTGGCATATTTTGATAACGATATGTGGCAACCCACTCTCATTGAGGTAGCCCTCAAGGTCATACCTCACTTTTTTAAGGCATAAGGCAAATTTGGAAAAATGGGCCCCCTCAAACAATATCATCTACCCAGGCTTTGAATTAAGGCTTCTTCTCTTTGTTTTATTTTCCTCTTTTGAAAGCTAGACAAATGTTTAGGAGCCATAAATTATTGAATTTTCTGTAAACAATTAATTCAAATATTTTAAATCCAACTTGAGAAATATGAACACAAATATATGAATGAATGCTGCGTATACTTACACAAGAAAGAGCAATTAAAGAAATTAGAATGCATCATACTGATGGAATATAATTAAAATTTGTGATTAATTTTTTTCTATGATTTTTTTTTGAACTTGATTACCCGACTTTATAGAATCTCCCCTTAGCCTCTCACATTCTTAAGTCAATTAAACAACAACATAGTAGTCTCGATTTCACACAATTTACAAATTCGTACCGAGAGGAAAAACTAATATACAGTGCTAAATTAATTAATTAAACAACAAAAAAATATCAAAAATAAAATGCACATGGCCCATCATTAGCCAAGTTGAGTAGATTAAGAAGTCCAGACCCCATACCACTTACCAAGATTGAACACATTACATAAGAAAGAAAGCATATCTACTAAAATTGAAAGAAAGTAGATAGTCAATCAGATGGAGTATAACAATTTAAAAAAAAAAAACCCTCTCAAATCTCAACTCTTGATCAAATGAAGAAGACATAAATTGTCAAAGGAAGCAGTTTATATTATCAATTCACTACAAATAAGCATCACCGCATAGTCCTCACCACATCACGACGTGTATGAGTTGTAAATTTTTTTAACTATTTTGTTTTATAGCTTGTGATTTTAAAAGGGCTTAAAAAAAATTTAGGCCCTCTATATGCTTGGATAATTAGATTACCTAGAGTTAAAAAATTAAAATTAACTTTTTGGACCTATAACTAATTTATAATATTTGTTGGGAGGGCCCCCTAGATGGTTGAGCCTGAGGGGGAGGGGCCTCCCCTCAGGTCCGGCCATGGTAGCCCCCACATTATGGAGCGAGGATGGGATAAAAAAAATATAACATGCATGAAAAGAGAAGCAGAGATGGGAAAAAAATTAATTTACAATTTATTAGCTTGTCTACTAGATATCCATATAAGTTACTAATGCGTCTTAAGTTAGTCAACTTATTGATTTTAGTTCTTAATTTTTTTTATTTCCACTAAATCAAGAATTTTATAGAGCATACAACAACAACAACTAAGTCTTATCCCAGTAAGTGGGGTCGGCTAAAGAATTTTATAGAGCATACATAACAAAAAGTTGTTGACTTTAGGAGAACATTTGTACTAAAAAATGATTATCAAAAGGTATACATTAATGTATTAGTAGGATGAAGGTTTGAAGTATCGAAGTGTGCCACTCAACACATCCGATACATTTCATTCCGATGGAAGACCGAGACACAATATATGTCGGCACAAGGTTTAATTATTGTGTCGCTTGTGTCAAAACAATCACAGAGGTCACAAGGAGAAGAAATTGATGGTTAAACTCTAAACCTAAAGCAAACCTTAAGTTGAAATGTGATGAGGCAGCGAATCACAAAAATTCACATTTGTGGTTGATGGATGGCGATGGTCGGAGAGGACTTTCACAATACTTTCTTCAATATTTCTTTTTAAAAATGTCCATGTTTGCTCTATCACTATGCAACCAAAAATTCATTATAATGCATATTTGTATAACTTGTAAACTAGCCTAAACCAAAACTCAATCTTTATGTAGATGATTTGCTATTTTAGTGGAGATATTCAAGCCTTAATTTTTGTCTATTGACTGTCCCACAAGTTGCATTCCTTTGGCAATAATGTAACACTATCATTTTTGTATCATTCAATCCACAATATAATTTATTTTAGAGATACTCTTCTTTCTCGTGAGATGGCTGATTGAGACATGCAATCCCGAATGCTAGCCAACTGATAAATGTGGTGTATCCTGGTGTTGCATCTCTTAATCTCCTTTCTTGAAAGCTTAGCTGAGACTTGATACAGAGCAACACATCAAAACTAATTCATGACTATCATGATATGAGGGTGTAGGATTGAAAAGGGCTGGGGGGATTCGATTATCTGGTGCTCCCTGCACTAACAGAGGGATAAGCCAGTTCAGATCTACTCCCTGCCAAAATATGCTATGCTTATGAGACATTAGGGAAATCACTTATAATAGAACTCCAAATCTTCATGTGTGCTTCCCTGTCTAGTGTTCTGGGTTATGAATAGTAGTTCTAGGTACAGACGCTAGTGCTCATGATAATGGAAGTCAAAGTCATATATGTCAATTATAATTCATTGATGCCCATGTTGAACACAACCCACGGTATCAATGCCATAGGTATTTTTTCAGATGTGGGCATATAGGATCACCTTGGTCGCTTTTTGCATGAAAACTCATTGACTCGCCATATCACCAATGCTAGCATGTTTATACACGACTTAACTTCTGAATTCAATTTGTTTTCTCACTTTATTGCCTATTAGAGCTACAGCTGACTTGCACATGAATAGTCATAGTTGTATATCTGAAATTTAGTTGATTGTTTCCAATTTTCCAATAAGTCCTACCAAGTTTATAATTAATAGCAACCTACATCATGTAAATAAACAACATCAAAAAACTATGCATCTAAACTACCATCCAGCATGTTGTCATGAAAATGTAAAATTGAGAAAACTAAGAACAAGTGCAACTTGATCACCATGCACAAGAATAAGGCACTTCTCTGTAGAAAGCAGCATACCTCTGGACAAATCCATACGCTTCCAGCTCCTCTAATTTCCCCATCATCTAAAAGGCATGCCCTGATGCCATAGAGGTCAGCAACCTGTAATACACAGAATGATATATTGTCAATAAATACAATGCAGTATGGTCATTAAGGTGGATATATCCATATAAGCACATGCATAGATGCAACTTACATAATTATCAAGGTTGAAAGTAAAATTTGCTGACGCATGTGAAAATGGAATGCGATCAAAAGCTGCCACAGCGCCAGCCTCTTTATTTTCAATTACCGCTTCAGAGGCAGAAGATGGAGGAAATGCATATATTGTCTTAGAAAACTTCCTTGATATAATTCCACTTCCAACCAAAATAGGAGCATCCAATGGACCTTGACAATTGAATATAGCTGTAACAGATCCAGCCACCTACATTGGTTAACGAGATTAACCCAGGATAATTGTTAAGGGTAACTAACAATTGAAAGTTTTACATCCTAAATTAGCATGAGTTAGCATAGCTCTCCGAAGAATACACAGAAAATAGCATGAGAAGTTGTTCGACAGGTTACCTTTAAAGTGAAGGCATGGAACCAAGATGTACATCAATAGTCACAATATGGAGACGCAAAGCATTTGCAAAAGCAACCATGATGTAGTAAAGTAAAAAAACACATTTACCTCTAACTATACTACCATACATCATTGAAAAAGCAAATTATAATTTCAATTCCTGGGCAGTAGATATTGTCTCAGTATGCAGTTATTCAGTAGCCATCCCATAAAAGGAAATGATTAAGAACCTAAATATACGGTACAAATCAACAATAAGATGAAAAGGTTTACAATGGTAGCACAGATTGTTGCACAATGCAAAATAGATGATGATGAACCAAATAGAAAATTGCTAATAGCTTAGCATATAGGTCAAAAAGATCAATATACAATAGGAGAACATCAAAAAGTGAGTTTGGAATGAACCATTTATAGATGATAAATTTCACTAAAAAATGAGAGGCAATCTTTATAGTAGGACAAAGAATCCTGTCCTGGCCGCCAATAGTTTGGTCATTTACAGAGAGCATTTTACTCAATATTGAGAACAAGAAGCGTTCAGAAAATTTGCATATACATAAAAAAATAATAAAATAAAAAAATAAAAAAAAAACCATGGCTTGATACACTCGGAATTATATAGTTGTGAAGTATACAAGAAAGCCTTTTAAAGTCCAAAATTAACAGAAAACTGAATGCTGCCATTTCTAAAAGCACAGGGTAAGTAGGAAAGAAAAGTTTGTGAGGAATAGCTTAACAGAAACAAGAAGCATAATATCTAATTAAAGGATTTAGAAGTATGCTTGTAAAAATGCCAGCAAATGCACTTTAAAATGATATGAAAAAAGAAATGCTTAAAATACAAATTTAACAGAAATGTGTACCGGGAATAACAATGGTCTCATTCGCAATGTCTTCATAAGCGCATTCACCTCAACACTCGGAACCTGAAGAACAGAAGCGTCAGAATGATGAAAAGAGAGATTCAGCAAATGTCTAAGCTTTCAAGAACTTAATTTGACAGCTCATAAGGCTTGTTTGTGTGTAAAACATACAGCATATGCACAAGTGATAAGTAAAACATCAAGAAAAATTCAATGTGATGTCAACTGCAAAGAAATTTTGAATTATTTTCTAACATAATCATAAATGGTCTTCAGTTGAGTAGTCCATCTAAAAACAGAAAAACTTTGTTACAGAAGAATGTATCAATGTAATCACAAAGCTCCCACATGATATCTATTAGCTACAACTCCAATACTGCAAAAAGTTAATCTAAAAAATTGCATCAGAGGAAGTATCAATCTATTAGTTGTATTTATATACTTTTATGTTTTAAATTTGCTATGTATCTCCAAGTCAGTATCCAACATAAATATTACCTGACACATGAGATGAAATTCACCATTCTCTGGATTTATTCCAAAATCACCAGAAGCTTCAAGAGGGGCATCACCGAACCAGCCACTTGCATTGTGCAAAAAGATCCTTTGACCACGAAAACACAATGTTCCTGTCAATTCCTGCAAGCAATAACATATCCCTTCTAAACACCAAGTTTATAAGTTTATCAGGCCATCTCCATGGACAGTGACAGCTTTTGGGTTTAGGTTAAGACAGGGTTATCTCAAAATTGTTTGGAAATTTAAGGAGGGCAGCTATTATGACCAGCCCCACTAACATCCACGAAGATTTAAAAAATGTTATTTTCCAGTAAAATTAATTGTGGATATTGGACATACTGAAAAGGTAGAAGGAGAATCTAGGATATGAAAAGACAGTCCATTAACATCAAGCTGGCCATGGAGACTTGGAAAGCTATCCCCTCGAGACATGCAGATGTGAATCTGACATAAAAAAGAAAAAGAAAAACATATATAATCAGTCAAATTACATGAAATCCATCATTCAGATTAAAAAAGATGCCAAAATATATCCATTTGTTCTAAACGCAGGAATGAAGTTTCACAAAGCATCATTAATTTTAAAAAGCAATGAGACTGAGAACAATCATCAACTAGATTCATGCTAGTTGACATTATTGTTTCTAGAATAACTTCTAGAACCATGGACGACCTGCAAGACAATTCACTACCAACGATGGAAATTAAGTACTTGAAAAAAAGTATATGTTAGCATCTCTTGTACAGGTAAAGAACTTTAACTTGTTTAATGAATTTAACCAATAAAGTAGTTCAGTAGAAAAGAGGATTATTATATATTCTAAACAACCTATACAGCCTCTCAGGTTTGTCAATCCTACATGATTAAGTCAAGAGTAAAAGGTGAATTCGGTAGTTAAACCTCTTTGAGAAAAATATAATTCACTTCTACGCTTCTTGGAATATATCTTTCTTTGGAAGAACTTTGAAATAAAATAATTAGATGGATTCAGAACTTTAGCCTTCAAAATACTTGTTGACAATAATGCACAGTGTGTCTTAACAATCCTAATACTTCAAACACTGAAGGTAGAGATGGATACCACAATATATTATGCAATTGCAAGGAAGTATATTGTTAGAAGAATTAATTGCTAAAACCTAGCCCTAACTTTAGCCATATTAGATCTAGCTAGAACACATTTTGCAACACAGCTTGCAGACTATTAAGTCTCTGTTACTCCAATAGTAGTAAAGTTAGCTAGCAAAGTTACATGTACACTTTTCTTTAGTCAATATGTTCAATCATCATCAATCAATAACCCAACTAAATTAATTTAAAAACTAATAAAGTTTAACCAAACACAAATCCTATACTAGGTCATCAAACCTCATGCCACAGTAGAGAGCTAAATTCAATAAGTTTAACTAGGACATTTTGAATGAGCTTGCTGATTAAGCAAAATTCAAAATTGCAAATGTAACATGGAGACGAAGAAAACTAATGACGAAATTAAGAGGGAATAAACAACTGCCTAGATTTGTTATCAAATTCTAACTTTGGATAAAATTGATGTTTACTGAAACTTAGGGCAGAAGTCTAAACTAAATTAAGCAATTCACCCTTGTTAGATTATCATGACAATATATATGCCAAAGCTACAAGACATAAGAAGAATTCTCAGAAAAAAAAAGAAAGTAATAGATTATATAATTGATCATTGTTGGGAATCTTATCTCCAAAATAATAGAAAATTAATAGCTAAAATACGAATTCTAGCAAAATCAGGAAATATAGCCAATTCAAATAGGTATCTAAAGGGAATCAGACAAGCACCTCACCAGTGGCTCTGCCTTTCGACCATGTCAAGGGAAGTTCTAAAATCCGCTCAAACAGCTACATTAATCCAAGAATCAGATAAAGGAATCATTGTGTTAAAATAGAATGGAAATTTTACCAAACCAATTCTCTGCTTCAAAGTTTCAGAAACATAGAAACTACTTACTGGAGCAAAGAGATTTATGATCTTCAAATTTGCATGCCAATTTTGCTCAAGAATATTTACAAATACATCAACAGACAGATCTCCCCCACCTTCACAAGTCCGCTCCTTTCTCCATTCCCTACAATTTCCACTCAGTTGAGCATGCACTCCACTATAGTCATTGTCAAGTTTGAGACGCCCATTCACTTCAATCATTTCCCTACATATAGATTTTTCATTTCAACTATCATAAGGATTATATGTATATGCTTGCATACATGTAATCCAAAAAAAAAATCCTTAAATTTGGTGCAACTAAATAGAAGAATTTAATTCCATGATCAGTTAACTACAAATAAAAAAAAGTTTGGGTTAAAAACAAATTGCATGATCAAACACTAAATAGGTGCCACACAATCAAAACTTCACAATTTGTCGTGATAAGCCCAAGACAATATGGATGATCCCCAAAGGAAAAGAATATTCATAAATTAGGTATGTTTGTCACCTGCACCAATCAAAATCCAATAAGACCAGATGGCTGGATCATAGTAATCTCCCTCACTCAAGCCTATGTGAGTCAAAGTCTATGATCACATATTGGACCACACCATCAACCACAGATGATCTTAGATCTGATTGGCAGACCCACCACTTTTTTATCATTGTCCAGAGCATATCATCACAAGTTGAATCACCCAATCCTCCCCAAATAATGTGAATCTAATGGTGAAGGATTCACCTCAGTATCACCAGTACTCAGTGCATATTTTCATCCAAGAAAAAGATTCATGTAATAAATTGTCTCCCAAATCCCAATACAGTTTGTAGAAATTCATAAACCATTTTAGCATGGACATTATTCAAAATCTCACATCAAGCATAGTTCCATTGTTGGATCAATTAGTTGCTAAATCATAACACCTATCAAAAACATAAAAGTAAAAAAGTTGTGTATTGCCTGTTCCAAGAAGTGCAAACGTATTGTCCTTTTTAGAATGAGCAAGTACTGTCATATTACCATGTAACAAGGGGATTTCAGAACCAAAATCTCTAGCTGCCCACTCAAACACATCACCTCACTGATATGAGACAGGAGCAAATCATATCCTGGTGAGGTACTTTGCTTAAGTATGTGAAGAGTGTTTAAATTGTTGAAAAAACTAACACCACAAGATTAAGAAGAAAGTAAATGCAAATAACATTTCGATATTGTTAGTTATCACAAATATAGAAAAGTTATGGTTCGTGTTGATAATAATAATCTATGAGCTAATAAGACACCAAAATCAGAATATAAAAAATAAAATATTATTTAGAAGGTTGCAAATTTCTTAACTATTGTAGTTTCCACTTCTGTTGATAGTTTAGCACATTTCTTTTGTTGCTACTGCAAGGTCCTGAAGCACAGAGATTTTATTCATTGGTGTTAATTCAGTGGCATGTGGACTTTTGTTTCTCTTCATGGTGCTTTCGAGAATTCGAGCTAATATATTTCATGTTACCTCAATTTGAACTTCCTCAATTTGTTCAATTGAGAGTGTCAAGTAAGGAAACAATGGTGGTAGAAGGAATGTCCACTTCTTTTATGATATGAAGTTGACTATGCAATCACATATATAATGATTATTAAACATATTAATTAATTGTATCAAAAGTATATTTTTTAAGTACATTCTTTGTATATAGTTGGTAATAAATAGTAAAATGCAAATAATATTAGCAATATGAAAAACATGCAGTTCTTATGAAAGTTTCAAGATTTATTGTGCACGGTTGGTATCTTCAATCCTAAGTTTAATCATGATTGAATTCCTGATAGCAATCACATTCTCATCTCTTTGTCGAAGTCATGGTGCATGAGTTACAATTATTAGGCGACTCATTGGTGAAGACAATTCATTACCCCTCGAAGCTTTACAATTGACTTATTTTATATCATAATCCAACAAATAACATTCTTTGACAAGTTGTAGCATCTCTTACTTTCTTATTTTGTGAATTTATTTTATTTAATAATATTAGTCATCTTCTTCGTGTCTAGTATATTCTTAAAATGTCTAGTCAATTGGAATAAACCCAATTTAGTATTGGTGAGCCACTTTGAACCAATCTGAGATAAAAGTAATATATGACTACATATGTGATGCTATGATTAAACAAAATGATGCCTATATCAGTACGAGCCAGAGTTTGCATTACCCTTGCCAAGCCAAGTAACTATATTAAACAAATAAACTAGTCAACTTTGCCTTCTAGTAATATAAGCATTTTGTTATAAATGCATCTACAAGGCATAAAATCATACAAAAGGAAAATATCAAATTACCACAGGAAATTTTAGGTCCCTTTCACTGCATCAATGAGAATAGGCATATTATAGCTGATTCATATGGAGATCTCAGAAAAAATGAGTCAGAACAGTGAAGTGCCAGGATATACGTGCATCTTAGTTTGTTGTATAAGCACAAGCAGAGGCATATTAAAAAAATTGTAAACCAATGGCAAATAACAGGTGGGAATGAAACCTGTGAAGAATTATGTATCAACAAAAGTAGCATACAACAACAACTAAACGCTATCCCACTAGGTAGGGTCCACTATATGAATCCTTCTACGCCATTGGGATCTATCCCCTACTATAGTATCATGTATATTTAAATATATTTTATTGTTGCTAACCAAGACTTCTTTGATCTATCTCTTTCTCGTTTGACGTGCATATGAAGCCATGAAAAATTGCAATGTATATGTCTGAGAGATCAATTCTAGTAAGATTGTCAGACCTGGGTTCAATGTCACCAAATCCCAGAAGCATTAGTGTTCCTCCAGCATAATGAACAGAATCCAGTGTAACTGGAAGAGCTTTCTTGATGGAAGTAGTCTTAGTTACTACATCTTCAAAGAATGAAGGAGAAAGGTCCTCGTAACTTGTACTGAGGAAGAACATCAGTTTCTGAATAAGACTGGCAAGGTGTTGAGATACAAGTGCATTATTAGGAACTTTCCCAGGTCTAAAGGTAAAGGGAAGAAAGGTCTTAGATTGGTGCATCTGTGTGCAAGTCCCAAACTCTCTGAGGCTGAATCTTTCACAATTATTATCCTCATCATCCCCTGATTTGTCTGCAATGTTATGCGCCACTGTGTCAAACCCAACACCATTGCCATGGCCATAATGAAGATGATGGTTCTCCAAGTCATCATCATTTTTGGCATTTGAAGAGGATTTAGAAGTCACAACAGTACAGGCATCAGTTTGCAAGGAGCTATGACTATCTTCTGCTAGCTGATGTTTTTCCATGCTTCCATTCATATGTATTTCATTGTCTTTCTGCACATCAAAATTACCAGCAGCTGAGTTACCATCAGAAGCTTTAACTTGTGTCTGTGATCTAAATTCTTCATCTAAATAAACTAACCCAGTCATGTATTCTGACTTAGTTCTTTCAACAACATTAGTTGGTGTTACTTGGACAGAATGATTTTCTTTGTCCTTCATAAATGTTAACTCAGGCCCAGTATCTCTGTTGCCTTCACTAGATGAATGTGTTTGTGAACTAGAAGACGGCTCACTGAACTTCCCATCATCCTTGGCTCCGAGATATGCCAAAGCAGCAACAGCACTCCGCTTGAGAGTTCGTTGCTTTGAAGAAAACCCCCTTTCTGCAACAACTTTCCCTTTTCCATTTCTTTTGAACCTATGCCTTAAAAATTTTGGTATTATTTTGGATGAGAAGTTTACACTTACTGCACTGGATTTCTCTGATTCAGAGTGCTTATAACCATGGACACTATCATCCATGCAATGGTGATCCTTTGAATGCATATGGTCATCAATACAAAAGAGTGAACTTGGCCTCCTTGACTTAGCAGAAAGAGGTTTATCCTTTATGCCTTCATCCCTAAGTACTGATGAATCCTCCTCAGGAACAATGTAACCCATCTCTGCAGCTTCCCTAGCAGCTTTAATCCTTTTTGTTGCCCAGGAAGCAGTAGATTGTTCTCTAGCAATCCTTCTTGTTTTTGTCCTGTAATCTATTCCCTCTTCAGACGAGTGATGTCGCTGCATACCATTTCCTGATGGAGATGGAATGCCCAGCCAAGAGAAGTCCTCCTTTTGTGCAACTAATAGGCAGGGTTGGAACAAAACAGCATCTATAACAATCTTCCCCCTCCTAAGGCTTGCAAAAGGACGAAGTCGAAGTTTCATGGTGGTAACCTCCCCACAAGAGAACTCCTCCTTGTGAGGTCCAATTGAACATGAATCCAAAGTGATGCCCAGTGGTGAAACACATCGAACTTTTCCAAAATCAAGTTCTCTTTGCAGATGCTCACTAAGAATTGAGCAAGCAGTAGGTAGAAGATGGGTCTCCACAAAGCTACTGGCCTTACGCTGCGCATACCACATCAGCATTCCTGCCATGGAAATGACCGCAACAAAGACAGAGCACCTAATGAAGAATAGCCCCTCTTTCCAAGGTGGGTTGAGCGATCTAAACCAGGCCTTAGTTTTGGGAAATGACTCCCCGAAGCAATTCACTCTGAATCCATCATTCAAAAACCCAATTTTCCTTGAACAGAAACTGGGAAATCTGCCAGCAAATGAAAATGAAGAAGGAACTCCACGACCTTTCCGGCGATTCCTAGCACTGGTATAACTAAAGAAATCCCTATCAACGGCGCTGCCATTTCTCCATGCCAAAGACGTCCGAAGCGGCGATCCTAGCAACGAACTACGGAAGCAATCTGCGCTCATCTTGGCCTTTTATTCAACCGAGTCCCAAAATCTCAAGTCATGCGCAGGGGACCAAGAACTCGATCTCAGTCCCCCAGTCGACTCAAAACGCCCAGCCTTCACACAACATACCGCTAACGACAACAAAAACACGATAATGAGCCAAAACAGACATATAAATAAGAATACCTAATCACTTCGATCCAAAACCCGGGATAAGCGACGACGAATACCTGGTCGCTTCGATACCCCATGAGCCAAGGCAACAATCGAGGATATCGATCTTGATGAGGTGAACACGAAGAACCAATCGGCGATAAGAATCGAAGCGAAGAGAATGAGGGCGATGGATCGCCGGAGAAGGTATGGTAGGAGGTCGAGGGCGGAGAATTTCGCTAAGCTGAGAAAAACTCTCGCTTCCTTTCGCATCAAGAACTCTTTCTATCGTCTCTTTCCGTAAGAATCGGACGGCCCTAAGAAGTCTGAGGACTCTGTTCCGTCCAAGACATAAAACAGCGGTTTAAGACGATAGCATTTCCTAAGTTGACGTAAAATGACGTATTATCAGATCTAAAGTCCGTTGACAGTTTGTTTCCTGATTGGGGTGAGAAATCAGATTAGGTAACTAACAAAACTTTAAAGGCGCCCGTTTTATTCATTATCGTCCAAAGTACGTGTCATTTAAAAAAATTATTAAAAATGATATCTTATCATACTTTTACCTTTATTTTAATATTATAAATTTAATATTTCTAAATAAATTTATTTATTATATAAAAACACTCTTCATCGTGTCAATCAAAATCACTCAAACTTAAATTAAATTGTTTCAGCTTGATAAAATTACTTTAATACTATTAGAGCAATTAAAATTAATTAAACAATATTTAATAATTTTAATTAAATTAAATAAAAAAACTTTACGTATAATAATTTTAATCGAATTAAAATAATTTTACTCTATTATAACACAATCACTATATCTTTTATAACATATTCAAATACAAATATTTTAAAAATGTAACACCCTTTTAATATTTTCTTCAAGTTTCATTTTGAAATAATAAAAGTAAGGGCCTATGTATAATTGGTAGTTTATGTGTTTTTAATAAATCTATTTAAAACTTAAAATATCTGATTTAGCATCCATTAGAGAACTAATAATAACCCATCCATTATATCTTTGTCAAATTTCTATTATTTGGAGTAAAAATAAAACAATCATTCTAATAGCGACAGACCACACTCTCTAGAGGGAATAAATCATAAAAATTAATTATTCTAATGTGTGGTAGCCCTATGCATGAGAAAATTAGACGTCAGTGAAATATTTATACAGAATGGACTCCAAGATCTATTAGATTATAGCAAAAAATTAAAATCTGTCATTCCATGGTTCCATACGATTGGTCCCACGATCATATATGAGTAGATAAATTGAGAAATTATAATTAATTAGTACAGTATCCAAGATTTATTGGAATAACTACCTATACAATTACCAACTGTGTCAATCATTAGAGTCAAATTTCTATTATTTGATATTGCCAACATTGTCTAATAATCATTTTTCCCACCTCATCCACTACTTCCCTGTCATTTTATTCCCTGACCAAATGCACCATTAATCTAATAGAAGGATAATAGTTTCAGAATTAACAGAAAATAATTGGAATATAACGTTTGAATGACGAATACAAGTATTAGGATGCTTGTGCTAAGTAACAAACCTTCAGAATGTTGGATATTGGAGTCTTAATGGATCAATACGGTTTTGTGGAAAAATTGGAATGCCATCAATAGATAAAAGTCGTAATTGACTTCAAAATTGAAATCTACGTTTCGCGTAGATAAATTTAGACTATTAATTTGCTCAAAACAGATTAAAGGTGAATGAGAAATTAATTATTTAAAGTCGACCCAAATAAACATTAATTATTCATTAATGATATATATAGGAAATGCATGGGAGAATAGTCCCACATCGGAAATTTTCGATGTACATTCTTTGCTTATTAATGATGCTGTGTTAATGGAATTAACTTAGAAAAAAGATCAGGTGCTCTCTTCTTAGGGGCAAGCAAGTGCTCGCACCTGTGAGCCCGCCACGTGCGCAATGGGCGCTTTGTAGGCGCGGCACTTTGCACTTTGCATCGTCGTCGCGAGGAGCTTAAATTTATGCTCCAGAGGACATTGCAGTACCTACGTGGCACTCGGGCTCGTATCTGACATGGCAATGCGGCACCTACGTGGCACTCGGGCTCGTATCTGACATGGCAATGCGGCATCCACGTGGGCAAGAAGAGATGACTGGACTATTGATTGGGAAAACAGATGACAACCGTTGATCAAAGAGGTGTGATGGATCGCTCGCATCCGTATCTGACATGGCAATGCGGCATCCACGTGGGCAAGAAGAGATGACTAGACTGTTGATTGGGCAAACAGATGGCAATCGTTGATCAAAGAGGTGTGATGGATCGCTTGTGATGCGATCTAGAGCGTTGGATCGCGAAGAGTCACGATCTGACCGCTTGGGATGAGACTTGATCTGAAGCGTCAGATCGAATGGATCAGTAAATCCAGATCCGATGGCTGATGACAATAGGCAAGATCTGAGGGTCACAACTCTTCAGATCTGATGGATGAGATTAAAGTGGGATATGTGAAGGGTTATAACTCTTCAGAATGGACGATCCAGATCGATTCAGCCCAAAGAACACATCCTTTCACCCAACAAGGCATTCAACCTCTTCATTTGGTATAAATAGAACCCTCCAGATGCTGGAAATATCAATCGAATCATCGAATTCATCTATTCTACTCTCTCTTGAGCATTCATCTCATCTTGTGTATTTAAGAGTCCAAAAAACCTACGAGAAAGTTCGCTGGTCTCGGAATTTGGAGTGCTACGATTCCGAGACGTTCGTCGTTGTATCTTAGGAACGAATTGCTGCTATCTGTTAGCACCATAGCGGAGCAATATCGTTTACGGAGATAGTATTGAACACTAGCCTCGACGATCAGTATCAGTTTGCGCACTCCGGGAGATACTGGATCCAACACAGAACTCACAAAACCTATTAAAACTGTAGCTGTCAAAATTCACATTCAAAATTCATTTGTTTCTATCAATCCCTCATTTCTCTTCGTTTTTAGGATGTTTATGTTGAAAAAAGAATAGAGATGAAATAACTGAAAGGAGCTGAAGTGCACCAGATGATCGATCGCTAAATTTTATTTGCGGATGTCTCGGAACCTTTCACCAATTTCTGAACAAAAAACTCTCCTGCAAAAGATTTCAAAAACAAACAGATGTATATGAAGGATTAAAGATTGTGAATTGCCAACAGAAAATGTGAAAAAGGTAATGTGGTGCAAAAAATACTCTCAATTGCCGCACAATCTACTTTTGAAGCTCAATTAGTGCCACACAGTTATCTCTTAATAACATGATAATAACATTTCAATTAGAATAATCACATTTCGATAACTAAACTCATGAAGAAATATAACAAACAAACACATTTCTAATTTAGTTTCGCAGCATATGCGAAAGTTTCTAACAAACACATAAATTTTAGTAAGCATCAGATGATACAATCATACTCACCAGAGGTCCACTAGCAACATAATGGAAACCAACAGATTCTCTATACTCTTTCCAGAAGGCAAACTTCTCACGGGTTACATACTCTTTGACAGTCAAGTGTAACAGTGTTGGCTGCAAAATATTTCAAAAACAAACAGATGTATATAAAGGATTAAGAAAGAAAAAAAACTCAACTTCCATTCTAGGTTGCATCATATCGTCAGACCTGTAAGTACTGGCCCAATATAAGAATATCAACATCAATAGCCCTTAAATCAGCCATGTCTTCCTTCACCTCCTCATCTGACTCACCAAGATGGAAGACTTAGTCACCATCCCCTCCTTGTGTACCTTCGCATGCTCCTAGGATTGATAGACTCTGCTCGTACCTGCCCCAAAATAATAAAACCTGGTACTAATGAACATCAGGTAGGTGTATTGCTATATCAAATAAAGTGAGACTCATTCTATGAGATTATCAATTAACACTGAATAATTACTTTTGTGTATTTCTTACCCTGCTCTAGGATCTCTGACAATTCTTTGCAATCACCTTACAGTTTCAATGTTGTGGGCAAATACATCAAGGTTAGAATCTACCAATAATGAAACAACCCCAAGATCACCTCAAAAATCAGAAGTTAAACACTCCACTAATATTTCAGGTTTGAGTTTCTGGAGCACAAACAAACAGCTGTGAGAAGCCATCAATCCTTCGCACCTATGAGCATAAGCACGTATAGAAACTAGAGTGTGAAAAGAAAATTTTACAAACCTCCAAAGCTTTTACTGTCTCCGCAAAGTGGCCACTTCCATCGTCAGGCAATTCATTACGATCAACACTCGTAAGAACTGCACAACATAGTCCACTCTTTCATTTCAACTATGAAATGAATACAATTCTTTGGCCAATGAGATTCAATCACTATAATTTAGAAACAATATATTTTGAACTCATGCACAAGAATGCAGCTTACTCATTGCTAATTTAATTGCAATCATTATATTGCCTAAATGAAAATTAAATTGTTACTTACTTTCATTATTTCCATGTACTGCACTTCTGAACATTAGCTGTCAGTTAAAAGTTGATAGTTAATGGAATGGAATGACTACAGCTTCTTGAACATGAAAATTTTCTGATTAGTTCTCAATTTAATAGCACAACTACTCGATAACTAAAATCCTAATAGAGAGCTCAAGAGCATACCATAGCTACAATATAAAACTGCATACAATTTTAATATGAATAACAACAACTACTCCCAATTAGAGATTGCCTTCGCTGTGTTCACAGGCTCCATGGGATCCGGTGGCGTTGGGTTCCTGTTGGTCTTAACGACGCAGAATCTACGTCCCGGGGTGCATGTATCTCCTAGAAGCATAATTGTGGCTGTTGTAATGTCATCACTTTCACAACTAGCTCCTCCCCCTCCATTCCAACATTACGTCCAAAACACCAAAGTCATGGTAAGCTTCAAGGGAAAAAAAACTCACACAGGGCTCTGTTTCCAAATTGATGTAGCACAAGGGATAAACAATTTGACACGTAGAACAGTTTATTCAAGAACAGTGGTTTATGTGCACAAAATTGTTCCACTTGTAATCATGCAATTTGTGGAATCCCTAGAATCCTTATAACAAAAAGATCTTAATATCAATTATTTATTCAGAAAAAAAACTGATATAAGTGTTGGGTCCTATATTGCTGATGCAACCTGAGTGCAGGTAGAATAATGGTATATCATCATTTTCGGCTAAGTCGAGATTAGAGTTAAACTCTATCTCTTTAAGACAAATTTTCCTCGCACACGGTGCTCACGGAATATGGCAATCGTCTCCCAAGATACAACAACTTTTATCTTGTGATAGCAGCACTTCAAATCGCAAGACCTCCGAACCGAGGAAGCTTCTTGAACTCTCTAATGCAAGAATGCATTGCTTGTTTTGCTTGGAAGGAAGTAAGTGAATGAGTATGTGAGAGACTTTATTTATACATATGAAAGGGTATCAGAACCTTTTTGTTCAATTAAATCTCATCCATCAATTTCAAAATGGATGATGTAGATCGCATCATTTCCTAAGAGGCATACTACCTCTTCATTAGATACACGCTTTAATCATCCAAAAGACATTTAAACCTTTTTTATTATTCTTTCATTTATAATTTCTAACAATCCCCCCACATAAATGAAAAATAATGCATGTTTGTGGCTTTGAACCTTCCGTAATGGAATGCTATCGAGCATACTAGGCTGCGTAGTGAACGTGATGTCTTGAACTGCTCAGCTGTTTGTGTATACTAGGACAATAACACCCGCACAAAGATTTATCTCACATACTTTGGGTTCTCATGGATGGTTCCATTTTGGTCATGGATATCATCTTGGATTCATGAGTGTTTCAATGAAAACGGCCAGTTTTCACACTCACATAGGTGGCACTTCTATCAAGAGTATTCTATCATACTCCACCTTATAAAGTGTAGAAGTCATTAAAAGCATAAGCTTATCCTCACTACATGTGGTAGGACAACACAAGTTTATCCTAGGATTGGGATAGAGATAATGATAATATATCTCGTGTGCTGTAACACAACTTCTGTAACTTCGTTGTCCCATTGAACCAAATTATTGGAATCTCCAGTCAACAAGGTTGGGTTACCGCTACAGTCGTTTTTAGTTGTAGATTTTTAATATCATTCCTCTCGATGAGCAGTATACTTGATCTCGACTTACCCTTCGTAAGAGGATCTGCCAAATTATCTTTGGACTTGACATAGTTGATTGCAATCACTCCGTTCGAGATCAACTGCCTAATGGTCTTATGTCTACGACGTATATGTCGAGACTTACCATTATACATACTACTCTGTGCCCTTCCAATCGTCGATTGACTATCACAGTGTATAAGTACGGCGGACACAGGTTTCGTTCAGCTCGGAATATCTTTCAAGAAATTCCGCAATCATTCAGCTTCTTCAGTTGCTTTGTCTAATGCTATAAACTCGGATTCCATAATTGACCGAGTTATGCATGTTTGCTTTGTGGATTCCCAAGATACCGCTCCTACACCGATTATGAATACATACCCACTAGTGGATTTGGAATCTTTTGTATATGATATCCAATTAGCATCACAATATCCCTCTAAGACAGTGGGATACTTTCCGTAATGTAATCCATAGTTCATAGTATATTTCAAATATCTAAGAACTTGCATCAATGCTTTCCAATGAGTGTCATTTGGATTACTTGTAAAATGACTCAACTTGTTGACCATACAGGCAATATCCGGACGTGTGCAGTTTGTGAGATACATCAAGTTGCCTATTATTCGAAAATATTTCAATTGCGATATGGGCTCACCATGGTTTTTCACTAAGTGTTGACTTAGAACCATAAGTGTTTTCACTGTAGAGAGATCGTTCGCATTGGACATTTTCAATACTGACTCTACATAATGGGATTGTGTCAAAACTATTCCATCGAATGTCCTGAGAATTTTAATTCCCAATATAACATCTGCTAGACCCATGTCTTTCATATCGAAATTCTTGGTCGACATTTTCTTTGTACTTATGATTACCTCATGATTACTGCCCATTATAAGCATGTCGTCTACGTATAGACATATTATTACATGACCTTCAGGTGTGTTTTTGACATAAATACATTTGTCACATTCATTTATTTTGAATTCGTTTGACGACATTATTTTGTCAAATTTTTCGTGTCATTGTTTATGCGCTTGTTTAAGTCCGTACAACGACTTAACAAGTCGACACACATTTTCCTCTTTTCCTAGAGCTACGAACCCCTCAGGTCGCTCCATATAGATTTCTTCTTCCAACTCATCATTTAAGAACGCAGTCTTAACATCCATTTTGTGTATTTCAATGTCATATAGTGTTGCGATGACTATCAGCACTCGTATGGATATAATCCTTGTCACCAGTGAGTAGGTATCAAAGTAGTCAATGTCTTCCTTTTGCTTGTATCCTTTGACTACAAGTCTGGTCTTATACTTGTCAATTGATCCATCAACTTTATACTTACATTTTAGTATCCACTTACAACCTAATGGTTTGGTACCAGAAGTAAGGTCTACTAATTTCCAAGTATGGTTATTCATGATGGACTCGATTTCACTATTGACGGCTTCTTTTCCATATTGAGGCATCAGGACTAGAGAGAGCTTCGCTTAATGTTCTTGGGTCCATTTTTGACATAAAAGTTAGGGTTGTAAATGAACCAAACGTTCGTGAACAAGCTTGGTGTTCGGCTTGGTAAGAGCTTATTTATGCTCGTTCAATATACATTAGATTAATTAAACAAATAAGTTTGAACAACTTGTTAAGCTAAACAAACAAGTTTGAACACATATGTGTTCAGCTCGTTAACGTTCGCGAACAACATTCATGAACAACGTTCGTGAACAATGTTCGTGAACAATGTTTGTGAACAATGTTCACGAACCATATTTATTAATAAAACTCTTTTCAATATGTTAAATAAATAATAAAATAAATAAATTTAAATTATCAATCTTAATAACTAATCAAATAATTAAAAGTTTCAAACAATCAAACAAGCTTGAATTGAGAGCTCGATAACATCTAAATGAACCAAGCTCAAATCAAACTCAAGCCAAGCTTGAACCAAGCTCAAGTCAAGCTTGAATTGAGAGCTTGATAACATCTAAACAAACCAAGCTCAAGCTAAGCTTTAAACAAGCTTAAGCTCATAAAAATAAATCAAGCCAAGCTTGAACACTCATTTCAAAAGCTTGGTTCATTTTAAGCTTGGCTCGGCTCGGTTATCTTATCAAACAAGCTTGAACACCCAAAGCTCGGCTTGTTTACAACCCTAATAAAAGTCATGAAGTCTGGCCCGAACGATTTCTCAACTCTAGCTCGTTTGCTCCGACGTGACTCTTCGCTTTGATTGTCAATAGTCCTTTTACGATAACTAAGTTCAAAAATGTCATTTTCGTTAGAACTTCCGTTGTTATCACTTTAAATGTTTCCCTTCTTATTTGGGAATATGTTTTCAAAGAATATCACATTCCAAGATTCTATGGTTGTTCCCACATGAATATCAGGAATGTCTGACTTGTGAACTATGAATCGATATGACTACTGTTATGAGCATATCCGACAAATATCGCATCGAACGTTTTAGATCTGATCTTTACTTGCTTTGACTTAGGTACTTTGACCTTTGCTAAGCACCCCCATACCTTTAGGTATTTGTACGATGACTCGCGGCCTTTCCATAGCTCATATGGTATTTTATCATTTTTCTTGTGAGGGATTTTGTTGAGAATGTAGTTTGTTGATAGTATAGCTTCCCCCCACAAGTTCTGGGGTAAACCTAAATTTATCAACAAGGCATTCATCATTTTCTTTAGTGTCCGATTTTTACGTTCAGCAACATCATTTGATTGAGGCGAGTAAGGCGTTGTTGCTTGATGGATAATGTCAGATTCTGAACAAAACTCATCAAACGTGGCACTATATTCTCCTCCTCTATCGCTACGAATTATTTTAATTCGTTTATGAAGTTGATTTTCAACTTCTGTTTTATATGTTCTGAAAGTTTCTAAGGCTTCATCTTTACTTCTTAAAAGAAAGACATAACAGAATCTCGTGCAGTTATCGATAAAAGTAATAAAATACTTTTTACCTCCTTTAGTATGCACGAATTTTAAATCACATAGATCACTATGTATTAACTCTAGAGGAGTCGTTGACCTTTCCATCGAATAAAAAGGTAGTCTCGTCATTTTTACTTCCACGCACACTTCACATTTGTGTGTTTCGTCAACATTGACGTTTGGTAATAAATTTAACTTGATGAGACATTTCAAAGTATTATTATTGACATGCCCAAGTTGATCATGCCATAAATTAAAACACTCAACAACATAACTGGAAGCTTTTATTTTATTACCATCAAATTCACGGTGTACAGTCATTACAACCATTTTAAACAAACTCTGTTCTAAGTACCCTTTACCTACGAATATACCATTTTTTGTAAATACAAAGTTGTTTGACTGGAATACTAGTCTGAAATCGACCTTAACAAGTGTTGATCCAGAAACTAGGTTTTTCCTAATGTTGGGAACATGGAGCACATCAATGAGCGTTAGCTCTTTCCCAGACGTCATTTTCAGAACAACTTTCCCGAGTCCGACAATCGGGGATGCATGTCATGAAATTGTCCATATAGAGCTTTCACTTTTATCGGAGTATACTTGGAGAACATCGCCTTATTTAGAAAGATATAACGGGTTGCTCCAGTATCGATCCACCACTACTTCGGGTTATCCACCACCGTGTTGGCTTTAAACACGACCGCAGTGAGATCCAATTCCATGTCGTCAGAAGTTACGACTTGGTTAGCAGTATCCTTCTGACTCTTGGTTGGTTTCTTCGGGCGTCTGTAATCCTTGGACATGTGTCCTGGCTTTCCGCAATTGTAGCATGTGCCCCCTTGAATTTCTTGCATTGAGCATTCTTTTTGGATTGCTTCAGCTTTTGGCTCAGCCAGATTGGACATCTCGTCGACTGTTGCTTTGTTCCTCTAGAGTCGGACATCTTTCGATTATCTTCCTCTATTCGTAGCCTCAAGATTAGGTCTTCAAGTCTCATATCTTTTTGCTTGTGCTTTAGGTAATTTTTGAAATCCTTCCACGACGGAGGGAGTTTCTCGATTACCGCGGTTACTTTGAACGATTCGTTCAGCTTCATGGCTTCACCATCCAGATCATGTCTTATCAATTGCATGTCTTGGACTTGAGATGCTACGCTCTTGGAATCCAACATTTTGAAATCCAGAAACCGGTCGACGATGAATTTCTTCAACTCGGCGCTTTCGGTTTTGTATTTTTTTTCAAGTGACTCCCATAGAGATTTTGCTGTCTCTATTGAACAATACATGTTATACAACGTGTTATCCAATGCATTGAGAACATAGTTACAGCACAGGAAATCTCCGTGCGACCACGCATCGCATGCAACCTTACTATCAGAATTTCCTTCTATAGCGGCTGGCGGGTCTTCATGCAAAAATCGTACGAGGTTTAATGTTGTCAGGTAGAACAGCATCTTCTGCTGCCATCTTTTGAAGTCGACTTCGTTGAACTTTTCCGGCTTCTCTCCGGTTGGAACGACGGTTGGAACATCGTTGATTCCAGCCATCAGTTTGCACAAAGAAAATTCGTCTTAAAAATGTTGGGTCTTTTATTGCTGATGCAAACTAAGTGCAGGTAGAATGATGTATACCACCGTTTTCAGCTAAGTCGAGACTAGAATTATACTCTATCTCTTTAAGACGAATTTGCCCCGCACACGGTGCTCACGGAATACGACAATCGTCTCCCAAGATACAACGACTTTTATCTTGCGATAGCAGCACTTCAAATCGCAAGACCTCCGAACTGAGGAAGCTTCTTAAACTCTCCAATGCAAGAATGCAATACTTGTTTTGCTTTGAAGGAAGTGAGTGAATGAATGAGTATGTGAGAGGCTTTATTTATACATATAAAAGGGTATAAGAACCTCTTGGTTCAATTAAATCTCATCCATCCATTTCAAAATGGATTATGTAGATCGCATCCTTTCCTAAGAGGCATACTACCTCTTCATTAGATGCACCCTTTAATCATCCAAAACACATTTAAAGCTTTTTGATTATTTTTCCATTTATAATTTCTAATAATAAGTTGGAGTTTATGTTATCTATCAGAAACAAAATTAAAGCGGCAACTATCTACCTCCAAAGTTTCAAAATTTTGATGCAAGAAACCAAGAATTAGTAAATCTACACTAAAATTTTGATCAAGGAATCACTATGACCTCTCCGATCTTGGGACACTACGCCTCAACACAAACCGTGTTTGGCTTCAACTCCGAGAGCGACTCCTGCAGCAACCCGTACTTCTCCCCCTGCGATGCCCTCTGACTGAGCCACTCCGGCTTCTTCGTCGTCCGATCACGGCTGGAGTGCGGCCCTATTCTGCCTGACTACGGACGTACGGTCCTCCGGACGCCGCCGCTGCTGCCAGCGATTCCGGCAACTTCGACGGTACCGGGCCAGGCATCGCTTCCGCTCTCTTCGAAATATCCACGGCTTCAGATCGAACAGAAACGCGCAAATTCTTGGAATTCTACGACCGCGACTTCGCGGAACAGATCGACATCGGCCAGAGCAAAGGATTGGCGACTGACTTCTACGACATTTTTGAGAATCAAGCTCGCCAATCGATGGAATAAGAAGAGTAGAAAGATGGGTAAATTTGCATGCAATCCCCAATCATAAACTCAACTTCGCATGCAGTCCTCATTGACCAAAATCTTTGTTTTCACTCCATAGTCAAATATAATAGACACTAATTTACCTAATTGCTTCTGATATTTTTAGGTATAAAAACTCCAAAAATGAGTATACTTTTTCTTAAATTCAGCACATCAAACTAGAATTCAGTATATTTTCTATCAAATTGAGCACTGTAGGATCGAAAAGAATTTAGATATCTCCACAATAGCATGATATTGTCCACTTTGGGCCTAGACCCTCATGGCTTTGCTCTTGGGCTCTCCCCAAAAGGCCTCATTCCAATGGAGATATCTTTTCTCTTATAAACCCATGATCTTTCCCATGTGTTTCCAATATGGGACTATGTTTCCTTGTAGGATCGAAAAGAATTTTAGATATCTCCACAATAGCATGATATTATCCACTTTGGGCCTAAGCCCTCATGACTTTTCTCTTGGGCTCTACCCAAAAGGCCTCATGCCAATGGAGATATCTTTGATTCAAAAGAATTTAGATATCTCCACTTTAGCATGATATTGTCCACTTTGGGCCTAGACCCTCATGGCTTTGCTTTTGGGCTCTCCCCAAAAGGCCTCATTCCAATGGAGATATCTTTTCTCTTATAAACCCATGATCTTTCCCATGTGTTTCCAATATGGGACTATGTTTGCAACCTTGCAACCCCAACAAGCACGACTCTTTTTCCACTTCAATTAGATAAAAAATATACTAAATTTTCTTTAAATGATACTCAATTGGATAAAAAATATACTAGATTTTTTTTAAATTGTGCTGAATTTAGAAGAAATTATATTAAGTAGGAAAAAGTCATGTTCAATTTGATAGAAAATATACTAAAATTTAATTTAAAGTGTCGAATTTAAAAAGAATTATACTTATTTTTAGATTTTTTATATCTAAAAAAATATGAGGGGTCAATTTTGATAGAAATATACTGGATTCTAGTTTAAAGTGCTGAGTTTTGATAGAAATATACTGGATTCTAGTTTAAAGTGCTGAATTTAAGAGAAATTATAATCATTTTTAGACTTTTTGTATCTAAAAAATCTGAAGGATAATTAGATAATGATATTTGTATGGGGGAGTTGAAGCAAATGAAACTTTGTAGGTAGGGAGTGAAAATAAAGTTTTTTAGACATAAGACTACATACAAAATTAAAATTATGATTGAGAAATTTTTTTCTAATTTACTCAAAGATCATTTTTATCGTAATAAATATTTGAAATTCAGATTTAATTTGGTTCGTCTGATCAAAATTAAACGAATCAGATTGATGTTATTGGGAAGTAATTTAAGACAATAAGAAGGGCAATGAAGGGAACTTCAAAAGGGCAATTAAACTAATGCAGGGAAAACACACTTTCTCCATTTAAATTCTTAATTATCAAAAGAAAAGACATCGATGAGCCTCTCCGACGAACTTTCTCCGATCTCCTCCGACGAGCTTTCTCGGTACCTCAAGCACAGGAAAAACCCACGAGCAGTCTCTCGCCTCTCCCTCAAGCTCGGACGCTTCCCCTCCACCTTCCTCCGCGACGGCTTTCTCCGAGCTTACGCATCCCTCTCCATGCCCGCCTACGCACGCGATCTGTTCGACGAAATGCCTCACCCAAATGTAACCGTGGCTTCGCTGAAGGAACTCCTGGCCAGAAGGGTGGTCCATGGCTACGACGGCCAGCTTCCTCTCGCCAGCCACCTCGGAACCGTGATCGCGGGCTGCTCTCGCGCCAGGGACTTGAGATCTGGGCAGCAAACGCACTGCGCCGCGGTCAAGCTCGGCGTCGAGAGAGACCGTTTCGTGTCGAGCACGCTGATCGCCATGTACGGAAAGTGCGGGAAGCTTAACGAATCATTCAGCACCTTCCTCCAAACTCCCCAAAAGGACACAGTCATCTGCACCTCCATCATCACCTCTCTGGCCACCAGTCGCGGCGATCAGACGCGAGAAGCTGCCCTTACAGTCTTCAGGGACATGATGGGCGATCGAATCTGGCCGGTCGACAGAACATTCGTCAGTCTGATCAAGCTTTTCGACGCACCCGAAAGGCTCGGCCAAGGCAAGCAAGTTCACGGATGCGTTCTGAAGCTCGGCGTCCAGGTCGATGATCAACTGGGCAGCGCTCTGATATCGATGTACGGAAGGTGCGGCAGCGTCGGCGAAGCAGTAAGACTCTCCGCCAGGGTGAACATGGATGCGGTTTCATGGACGTCGCTGCTCGTCGCCTACACCCAAAATGGCTACGATCTCCGCGCGATAGATCTCTTCAGAAGCATGATCGGAAGCAATGTGGTCGTCGACCGCTTCATGGTTGCGAGCGCCATTGGAGCTTGTTCAGGCATGGAAAAACTCAGATTGGGAGAGGAGATTCATGGCTATTCTCTGAGACAGGGATTCTTAGCAGATGTATCAGTTTGCAATGCCTTGATCACACTTTATGGAAGGTGCAATCTTATCGAAAAGGCTGAGAGATTGTTCAAGATGTTGAGGGTGAAAGATATGATCTCTTGGACTGCATTGCTGACTTGTTATGGTCAGAACGGATGTGGAGAAGAAGCAATAGTCTTGTTTAGGGAGATGCTCCGGCGAGGAATCGGTCCTGCTAAGTATTGCATTTCGGGCGCAATTCGAGCATCGTCGACGATAGCGAGTCTTGCTGCTGGCGAACAGTTGCATTGCCGGGCTATGAAGACAGGGAATGGCGACGATCTCTCAGTCCATAACTCTCTTATAGCGATGTATGCTAAGTGTGGGTGTGTAGAACTCGCACGGAGAGTGTTTGAGTTGATGAATTGTAGAGATGTTGTCTCTTGGAACGCCATGATCACAGGGTTTTCGCAACATGGTCGTGAAGGAGAAGCTCTAGAATTGTTTGACAAGATGTCGAAAGAAGGCATTCGACCAGATGACTACACTTTTGTTGGTGTCCTGGTGTCTTGCAGTCGTTTGGGTCTGGTAGCTCATGGATGCAGCTACTTCGGTGCGATGAGTGCGGAACATGGGCTCGAGCCGAAGATGGAGCATTATGCTTGCATGGTTGATCTGTTCGGTCGCGCTGGAAAGCTTCAGGATGCCATGGAGTTGATAAACGCAATGCCGTTCGAGCCTGACCAACTCGTTTGGGAAGCTCTGCTTGCATCGTGCAAGATCCATGGAAATGTCGATCTTGTGAAATCAGTGGCGCAAAGGATCATGGAAATGAGACCAGAAGACCCTTCGCCTTACATCGCGTTATCTACGATGTACGCTTCGACGAGTATGTGGGAAAGAAAGGCTTTTGTTCAAACTATGATGAAGGATGCAAGGGTCAGGAAAGACCCAGGGAAGAGTTGGATCGAAAGCCAGCAAGTATCAGACCATAGTCACCATTCAGTTTATTCGTTGCAAATGGTAGGAATTTAACAAAAGATCAAAAAATTTATTTATTATTTATTATTATTTTTTCTAATGATTTTAATTGAAACATCACCAATGCAATTACCATGAAAGCCACCAGCATTGAATTTAAGCAACTCCTAAATTAAGCAGTCTGCACATAAAACACAATTTGGCGATTCTTCAAGTCCAAGAGAAGATGGCGATAAAAGGTCCTGTACAATTTCTATCACTATCACATTTGCAAGGAGAACTAAGGCAGGCAATCAAAACTGAGCTCCCTCGACGAAACCACAGTTGCAACTCTACCAACGTTCTTGCATGAATGTTAACATTATTCTATTCGAACATAGAAGTTGAAGTGAGAGGAGTGAAACTATCTCTGTTTTACCCGAAACCTACGACTGATTTGTGATCCAGGATTCAAGTGTAGTGTGCCATCAGGTATCTCTGTGTTCAAACATAATGGAGAGAAATGAAATCACTTGAGTGGTATCGAGAGATTTGTA